>NW_022681471.1:106722792-107130436 GCF_009764315.1 Trachypithecus francoisi
CCATAACAAAGACTTGGAATCAAGCCAAATGTCCATCTGTGACAGACTGGATTAGAAAATGTGGCACATATACACCATGGAATACTATGCAGCCATCAAAAAGGATGAGTTTGCGTCCTTGTAGGGACATGGATGCAGCTGGAAACCATCATTCTTAGCAAACTATCACGAGAAGAGAAAACCAAACACCACTTTCTCACTCATAGGTGGGAACTGAACAATGAGATCACTTGGACTCGGGAAGGGGAACATCACACACTGAGGCCTATCATGGAGAGGGGAGGAGGGAGGGATTGCACTGGGGAGTTATACATGATATAAACGTCATGCACATGTACCCTAGAACTTAAAATAAATAAAAATAAATAATAGGCCGGGCGCGGTGGCTCAAGCCTGTAATCCCAGCACTTTGGGAGGCCAAGACGGGTGGATCACGAGGTCAGGAGATCGAGACCATCCTGGTCTACACGGTGAAACCCCGTCTCTACTAAAAAATACAAAAAACTAGCCGGGCGAGGTGGCGGACGCCTGTAGTCCGCTACTCGGGAGGCTGAGGCAGGAGAATGGCGTAAAAACCCAGGAGGCGGAGCTTGCAGTGAGCCGAGATCGCGCCACTGCACTCCAGCCTGGGCGACAGAGCTAGACTCCGTCTCAAAATAAATAAATAAATAAATAAATAAATAAATAAATAAAAAGAAAATAGCAAATGAAAATGGCCACTGTATTAGTCCATTTTCATGCTGCTGATAAAGACATACCTGAGACTGGGCAATTTACAAAAGAGAGAGGGTTACTGGACTTGCAGTTCCACTTGGCTGGGGAGGTCTCACAATCATGGCAGAAGGCAAGGAGGAGCAAGTCACAACTTACGTGGATGGCAGCAGGCAAAAAAGAGCTTGTGCAAGAAACTCCCGTTTTTAAAAACATCAGATAGCGTGAGACCATTCACTATCACGAGAACAGCACAGGAAAGGCCAACCCCCATAAGTCAATCACCTCCCACCAGGCTCCTCCCATGACACGTGGGAACTGTGGGAGTTATAATTCAAGATGAGATTTGGGTGGGGACACAGCCAAACCATATGAGCCACAAAGGAGAGATTACCCTTTTTAAAAATCTGTAGTTTGCCCACAATATTTTCCATAAATAAAAATGTTTAGAAATTCTATTTGTGGATATGTAGGTATTTAATATTTGTATATTTAGTTCTTATTTTTTCTCTAAATGGTTATGACCTCTACTAAGTAAAATCAAAACACACACACACGTGTATACACACACATACACACAGACCTGCTTTACCTTGCTTGGGATCATTATTTCCCATGATTAAATAAATAAATTTCTGCAACTGTTTATCTTGGAATACACTGCGTAGAGTTGTCAGTTTGAGAAGCAACTTGATTTCAAATCTGAGTCTACAATTTTAGCATGTTTCCTTGTGACTTCTAGTTTGGGGCTGTTAATTTCCTTTCTGTTCTCTCTACCCTCAGTTTATGAAACAGTGTGGCATTTTGGCAGTTGAATAGGCCCATCATAGCCTCCCAATTTCTGTGTTGTAGAGGATAGTTGCCGGCTTATTAAATGCCCTGCAGGACTCTCAGGGAAGTCTGTGTTTAGTGAATAGTGATGAGTCAATGTTGATTTCTTAGTTTTGACAAATGAACCATATGGTTATGTAAGATGTTAACATTGGGGCAGGGTTTCTCAACCTTGGTGCTGCTGATGCTTTGGCCTGAATCATTCTAGTTTTTTGCTGTGGGAAGCTGCCTGTGTACTGCTGTTTAGCAGAATCCTGGCCTCTATCTACTAAATGCTAGTAGCACCACCTCAACGCACCCCCTCACCCCCCGCCAGTTGCAACAACCAAAAGTGTCTCCCGTAAAAGATACCAGGATGAAATCACTTTGTCAGTCCCAAACTAACTAGACCAGGAGAGAATGAAAGGAGGAGGGTTCATGGTTACATGCCTGAGATAAAGACTGTCTCAAGGACTTTCTAAAATCGCCCCCAAGAAATTCCTTTGTTAGGACTGCAGCAGTGCACATAAGATGCTCTCAAAAGAACATCTGCTCAGTAATGGCATCTCCACTAATAAACTGACACCAGTTCTGGCGTTGAGCATCTGAAACCAACGAACTATGTTTCCAAGCAGCTTATGTAAACTTCTGCTTTTACCAATAAAAGTTTCCCTCTACCGTCTCCTCTTCAAATGCATCTTGGGTTATAATCCTCATTTCTAATTCAGAAATAAATTCAACATATTTGGAGATGTTTTTCTCTGATGTTTTTGGTCGACACTCCAAACAGTGTTTTATTTCCTCTGGGGTATGACATCATTTCCGGTCGAGAACCACTGACCTAGAGAAAAGCTATCTGCCTGTGCAGTTCCTTTCAAGGGTCCCAAGTGTGAGTTTTGTGTATACCTATATTTTAAGCCAGATCATTCTACACGTACCTTCTAAGTCCAGATGAAGTCTGTTAGCCTTTTATGTGTGATACCATCACAGAGAAACCAACACAAGGACATTTACTTTAATCTATAAAGTAAATTTTGGACAGTTTGAGAAAGTAACTTATTTTGTCTTCTACTCTTTACAAAATCTTTATAAGTTTATGTTTTTGCTCTTCAGGATGACTAGGCAGGTTTTTAAAATTCTGACTTCATACAGATTTTATAATCTTCCTTTTATTTCTTGTGATCACATTGCAGCCGAATTCCCACCCACTGTTCAATTCAGCAGATTTTAACAGAGTCCAGAAGTATAGTTCCTGTCTTTAATTAATCTGCAATTTAGGAAAGAAATTAACGAGGTCTCGTTATGTATTGTTTCCAGGAGGTAGTTTCTTGTTATCTGAGAATTACTGGGCACAGTCTCTTGCCTAATGTTTACTTCTCCATATAGAGTTGACCCTTGAAAAATACAGGTTTGAACTGTGTGGGTCCACTTATAAGTGGATTGTTTTCGACCAAATGCTATCAAAAATACAGTATTCAAGAGATGTGAAACCTGCGGATATGGGTTCAGCTGGGCCTACTGTGGGACTTGAGTATGCATGATTTTGCTGTATCTCAAGAGTCCCGTGGGAGTGAGGCTGCGGGGGCCAGGAAGCAACCCCTAGCATATACTGAGGACAACTGTACTAATTACTGTAGTTTATTAACTATTCACATGGTTTTCACAATCCTCACAATTGAAATGCCAATTGCCTTCTCTTAAAAACAACATATATGTTTATGGTAGCTGGGATGTAGGGCTTGCTGAGAAATACTTAATTGCATTCCTTCTGTAGCCATGAATTATTGTTATTACCTTGAGAGAAAAATGAGTATTCAGGTGGACCTCCTGGCAGCCAGTTAGCCCTTCAGTGTCCAAGGATTTATGGAAAGCACAACATCAAAGAAATCCAAAAGTTACTCGGAACCCTGGCAACTCTCCTACCTCCACACTTGCCATGTAATGCCCTTTGAACTTATTATATTGATAGTTAGATCCTTTTGCTAGAAATTCCAGATATTGAGAATTCTTTAACTGTCTTTATACCTTGTTATATTTGTATAAAGGTGACATTTGTATGAAGCCACCCTCCAATGTGTTGTAACAGAGCAATAATAATGACAACTGATTCCTTCCCCTCCCCTAGCCTTTATGTTATGGATAGTTGCTGACAGGTGAAGATCAACAGAAAAAGAGGAGAAACCCAACATAATTCCAGACTGTGACTATCACAATGGAAGGAGCTGTGATAGCTTTACTTTTTGTGTGTGCATGACATAGAAGGGGAAAATGGAGTTACTGCCAAAACAACAGCAAAAGCAAAACAAAACAAAGCCAACAAACAAAACAAAACCCAGGGCTAAATGACCTTTCCAAGAGATTTTGCTAGGATGGCTTGAAACTGGTGTTTAGGGATGAGGACAGGGTCACCCTTGATACTGAGAGAGAAATATATCTGAGACTTTTATGTATCTCAACAAATAATGGTACTTACAAAGATTATCTCAGTCCAATGAATGCCATCATACTTATCTTTTGACCTTAATAACTTCCTGCTATTCCAGTCTATCCCTATATATTTTTTTCTAGAATGATCGAAATGTAATTTTAGCTGAGTTTAATTCTAGTTCTGTTAGGTCTTTACAGAGCTTGCCTGGTTTTAATTCTTTCCTTCTTTATCGCCAGACAAAAGGAGAGGGAATATACCACTAGGATATAGAATAGTTTGTCATAAATGAAGGATTGAAACAGAATAAGAATGTGAATCCCCATACCTTGTCTTCAGTGCTGTCAGTTGGCATAGGTGAGCAGTTTTAAAAGAGCCAAAATAATGGAGTTTGCATCTTAGGGGCTAGACAGAAATTTCAGAATGTTCAACCTTTAAGCACAGAAGAATCTATAGTATTTTGAAAGAGTAGAACATTCTACAGCCTCCCTTGGTAATTCACACTAATGCTTTAACAACTTTCAGCATCAGGAAATTCTTCCATACGAGCTACAGCCTAAATTCTTCATGCTGCTTACATCTGTTTCTTCTTGTTCTGTCCTCAGTGGAGAGATCGAACAGCTGGTCACAGGCCCCTATGCGAGAGCCATTCACATAATTGAAAACTGTTATTAAATCGCCCCTTCAGCAATCACTCTTTCTTGCGTGTTCCTCCCTCCCTCCCTCCCTCCCTCCCTCCCTCCCTCCCTCCCTCCCTCCCTCCCTCCCTCCCTCTCTCTCTCTCTCCTCTCTCTCTCCTCTCTCTCTCTCCATCTCTCTCTCTCTCTCTCTCTCTCTCTCTCTCCCCCTCCCTCCCTCCCTCCCCCTCTCTCCCTCTCCCACCCCAGAGTCTGGGAAGATTCCAGAGCTGATTAACATGTTTCTTTACTGATGACCTTCTCAGCCTTTAGTATGTTCACGTGCACTAAGAATTTTAAGAGGCAGATATAATGTGCAGTATTTCTTTAATTAATTTGACCTTCTCATGAAGCATTTTGCTGGACGATTGATCTGCTGGACATACAGGGAAACAGTGACTCAGAGATTTTAGTTGAGTAGGAACTCTATGTGAGCCTACAGAGAGAACAAAAGAAAGTAATCCAGTTACACTGTCCGGAGAAACAGAGGTACATTCTCAGCAATTATATTTGAAGAATAGTTTTCTAAATGACAATGGCAAACTAAGCTGTGTCATATGAAGAAGAAATAAAAAGAATAGGAATGAAGAGGCATAGACAGACAAGACAGCTCTGGTAAAATATTTAAAGAGCTGTTCAAAGAAAAGAACTTCTGGTTGCTGGTCAGATGGATGATAAAAATGACAATAACAATAGCAAACATGATTCTTGCTATGTCTCAGACACAGTTCCAATTGCCTTTCATTTGTTGACTCATGTAATCGTAAAATAACTCTATGAGGTAGGCACTATTAATATTTCCACTTCGTAGCAGAGGCAAATTAGACACAGAGAGATAAGTTATTTTCCTAAGGTCACACAGCCAGTGAGTGGTGAAGCTGAGATCTGAACTCCAGTGGTTTCACTCTGGAACTTCTACTCCTATATGCTGTGCTGATGGATTTCAGCTCAATGTGATGAAGCACTTTTGACAGGGTTATCTGGACATAGATGTTCAAGATCACCTTCTAAGGATGTTTCCTAGCTCTCTCACATGAGTGGTGTAGTGGCTGTAAGCACACACTGACATGGTAAGAGTTTGGATTCAATGAATGCTGAGTTTGGACTCAATGAAACTTGAAAGTCTTACAGCTCTGTGGTGCCATGCCAAAAGGATGAATTGACTTGCATGATCTTTTTCATCTTTAGATTCCATAATTCATTATAAACATTTTTTTCCCCACAAAGTACTTCTGCAATGGAACTCTACACAGAGAAAAGTGCTCAGCAACAACTTTTTAAAATTTAACTTTTAAGTTCAGGGGTACATGTCTAGGTTTCTTATGAGGTAAACTTGTGTCATGGGGGTTTGTTGTACAGATTATTTTGTCACCCAAGCTGAGTACCCATTAGTTATTTTCCTGATCCTCTCCCTCCTCCCACCCTCCATCCCCTGATAAGCCATAGTGTGTGTTTTTCCCCTCTATCTGCCCATGTGTTCTCATCATTTAATTCCCACTTATAGGGAAAACATACAATACTTGGTTTTCTGTTCCTGCATTAGTTTGCTAAGGATAATGGCCTCCAGCTCCATCCATGTTCCTGCAAAGAACATGTTCTCATTCTTTTTCTGACTTCATAGTATTCCAGGGTGTACAGGTACCACATTTTCTTTATCCAGTCTACCATTGGTGGGCATTTAGGTTGATTCTAGGTCTTTGGTAACAGTAGCATTCGATCAGAAGTTTGAACTGATATGATTTTGCAGCTAGGAAATCCAAAGTTAAACAGTTTATTATAGTGTTCCTAAATTTAGAATTAGGGGTAATGACTGGAGTACTGTTGAGGTGATCAGTGTTATAAGCCAAATGACCTGTCAGTCTAAACCCTCTTGCCTTTCTATCTGAAATGTGGATATGTCCTTTATTAGCAAACCACATTACAACAGAAGCAACTTGGGTTTGCAGCTTAAATACCTATTACTTGTGTGATACTAAGTATTCCCATGTCATATATTCAACTGAAATTGGCTGTGGAATAAGTAATGCTTCTTGCTTCTTGGAAAAGCAAATGAAAATCATCTCTGGAGAAAGCATTTTTATTCTAGGCTCAAACTTTTATTTATCTCTAGAAAATATTTGTAAGGTCAATTTAGTATGTAGTAAAGAACATTAAGCACACAAGAAATCAAGGTGGAAAAAGAAAGAAATCAAGGTGAATGAGAACCAGAAGAAATAGCAAATCATAGAAGCAGACCTACAATAACATCATATTCCAGAATTATTAGATTATTTTTTAAAATTATGTTTATGCAGTTAGAAAAAAAAAACAACATTGAAAAATATCTGCAGGGAACTACAAACTTGAGAAGTTACCTTAAAAATGACCAAGTAGTATTTCTAGATATCAAAAGTACAGTAATCAAAATTTTAACCTTTATGGGTTTACAGCAGACTGGCAAGAGAAATGGATACCCAGACAGTAAGGCAGAAGGAATTAGAAAGAATGAAGCAAATAAGGATTTTTAAAAAGATGTGGGGCAGACGGGGGAACTAGGGAAGGCTGTTCAGAGAAATATAGATTGAAGAAGTCTAACATTTATCTAACAGAGTTCTGAAAGTAGAATAGAGAAGGAATGGAGAAGAGGCACTATTTGTTGAGAGAATGAGAAGATTCCAGAGCTGATTAAAGACTCTAAATCATATGTTTAAGGAGTCCAGTGAATCCTAAGCAGTCTAAATCAAATCCTAGAAACACAGCACAAGATAGGAAAAGGATAGATTATCTTTAAAGGAGCAACAGTCATCTTTACTATTGACTTCTCAACAGCAACAGTGATACATGAAAGTGGGGTAATATTTCAGTATTCAAAAACAAAATAAAAACAAGACCCAAAAACCTTTCCACCAAAAACTTTATACTTGGACCAGGCACGGTGGCTCATGCCTATTATCCCAGCACTTTGGGAGGCCAAGGCGGGCAGATCATTTTAAGTCAGGAGTTCAAGACCTGCCTGGTCCACATGGTGAAACCCCATCTCTACTAAAAATACAAAAGTAGCCGGGTGTGGTGATGTGCGCGCATAGTCCCAGCTACTTGGGAGGCTGAGGCATGAGAATCACTTGAACCTAGGAGGCAGAGATTGCAGTGAGTCAAGATCATGCCACTGCACTCCAGCCTGGACGATAGAGCTAGACTCATTCTCAAAAAAATATATATTTAATGAAGATAACTATCAGGAATATGGATTTTTTTTTTTTTTTTGTAAAAAGTATTTTCAGACAATCAAAGCTTGAGAAATGTACCACCAAGAGCTACAGGAAATTCTAAGGGACATATTTCAGGCAGAAGTAATCCTAGATGGAAGACTGGAGATGAAAGAAAGCAATGAAGAGCAAAAAAGTAGTCAATATATGGGTCAATCTATCTAACAATATAAAAAATTAAAACAATCCTATAGGGTTGGAAAAAATAAGGTATAATTAAATTCATGAATGTAGTAACATATAAATCAAATGATGGTATTTTGAGATTGTTGAGATCATTGTCCTCTCTGGGATGAATGGTATTTCTTACATTTAGACTTTGAAAGAGAGAGAGAAATAGGCAGACAGAATCAACAGGGCATCATGAAAACAGCACTAAGCCAGGAGGTTTGGATTCTATTATCAGCTCTGCTGCTAGTTGTATGGCCTTTGAAAAGCTACTTTTCTGATCTACAAAATCAGTTTGTCTATTAGATAAGGCTTGGGAACCAGATGAATTTTAAAGCCCCTCATTATGATTCTATGAGAAATAGATTATCTAGAAAAAAATCAATTGTCCCCCTCCTTTGAAATTTTATCACCTGCATTTCACTTCTGGCTAACTTTCATGTATCAGTTCAAAAATTAGAATTAAATATAGTCTCGCTCGGGTGTGTAGTTTGCTTTACCTTTCTCATTGTTGTTTTTGTTTTCTTTTGTTGTCATCTAGTAGCCAAAAAGAGTAATGGCAGTTTACCAAAGCCTTAGGAGTAGGTAGCGCTTTGGATATTAGGGAGCATTTGCAGAAACAAGCTGTGAAAAGCCAGCCTAGCTTTGCAACCATTATTCTTTCTTTTTTGTTTAACTTATTAATTGAACTGATATACAACTCCTTTGCCATCTTGCCTTCTTTTCTTTCATCCTTTTGTCCTCCTTCTCTCTCCCTCCTGTCTTTGCAGGCTAATAATAAGCCTGAGATTGAAGCGGCCCTCTTCCTAGACTGGATGAGACTGGAACCCCAGTCCATGGTGTGGCTGCCCGTCCTGCACAGAGTGGCTGCTGCAGAAACTGCCAAGCATCAGGCCAAATGTAACATCTGCAAGGAGTGTCCAATCATTGGATTCAGGTATTAGGATCAAAAAAAAAAAAATGTCATTTTTTTCTCATCATTTTTCACCTTTTTATGACTTGATCTTTTATCTCCTGTGCCAGTTGCTGTTAGTTCGTCCCTCTCCAAAGTGGGAGAGAAGGTGATTGGGCTGGAACATCGATCATTCCTGTCACCCTCCTGATCGCTAGGTTATTTTGGTGGATCTCACTTATTAGGCTGGTGTCCCTTTCCACCTTCACTCTTCAGCTCTTCAGAGCCACATTTTTGGTTGAGCAGGACAAAGCGCGTGTCTTCACAGAGGTATTACAGATGAACTGTACCTCCTCCTTCCTGGAACCAAAACATTTTTACCATCTTTCCTTTTCACGGTCTTTTCTGTTTATAGAAACTTCCCAACATCAGTTATAAAACTGAGAGATGATTCTATTCTGGGAGGAACCATAATAGTAGCTCAGTCTCTCATTCACTTTGCACCATTTTTTTTTTTCTCCCTTAAGTAACAAGAATTGTTTTCAGCATCTGAGAACTTACTTCTTTATCTTTGAATCTGATTACATTCTTTGTATATTATCCCAATGACTTCTAAAGGAATAAAAAGTATGCAAGTAAATGGAAGATTCACAATGCAGCTAAAAAACAACCAGTCCTTATATATTTCTAAGTGAAAGACATAGGAAACATAGCAGGTTATTCTCATATTCTTAAAATATCATGGAAAACAAGGCTAACTAAATCTTTAGCCCAGTTGACCTGTTTGGGGAGACCGGATTTTTTTTTAATGAATTAATCTCACTTAACAGTAATCCTAAATCCTAATTCTGAAACTGTGATGTCTTTAAATGTGTGAATCAACATCAAGGTTTCCATAGTGATGAATAAGCCACAAAGTTGTAAACTAGCTATATGGTCTATGCCTGTGCAGAATCCACTTAGCCGCTAAGTAAACACTCTTTTCCAGTTATGTGTGAACTGGTTTTCTTACTTTATTTTCTAATAACTACCTTGTACTGTTGCATGCTTTTTATTCATAGTGCTTTTTAACTTTTGGTGTTTATCCTTCCATAGTCATGCTGTTTACAAAGAGGTTTTACAAAAACTTTTAGAGGTTTCTGAAGCCTAGATAGACAGCAGTGAATAGGCAGTGCTTGCAAGATACCTTCTTTCCTTCCTGGTTTCGTGGCAGGTAAAAATGATGCCATGGGGGTGGGGAGTGGGGAAGGGAAGCCCAAGTGACTGCTTTAGATTTCTAAGCTATCTTTTCTCTGCTTCCTTAGCTAGTGGGCTTTTGTATACAGGGGAAATTTTTATAAACTAAAGAGTAATGCTTTGGAGGATCTGAAAAGCACTTTCACCTGCAATTCTTTTGCCCTTAGCAAATTACATTATTTTAGGACTCAGCACTTCTCATTCCTCCTTTCCCCTCTTGAAAGATGGTTGGGATCTAAAAAAGATAGCTTTCCTTCCCACTTCTCCATATGTGACATAAGAAATATGTTTATGTGAATTGGCTAAGGTTCTTATCTGAGAAAGCAAAAGGCAGGAGAGTATGAAACAAAGAATATCACATTCTGATAATGGAGGAAATGTACCAACTGGTATTTACAAATTATAAATTCTTCCATCTAATCCAATTTTCATTTTCTCTTGGGGCTTCGGTTATCATTTGTAGGTAACGTGGTGAGACATTTCTGAAGAGATAGAGATAAAAGAGGTCATTCGAGTAACTGTTTGAAGATGAATCATATCAGTCAATTAGAAAACATTATTAAAGTGAGACTTGTTTTAATTGCAAGTTCTTGTTCACATTTCTTTTGTCTTATGAAATTGCTTTATCTTGACAATTTTTTGAAAATAATTGCTTCAGAAAACTTTTGTCCCCATGATGGGTAAGGGGCATGCACAGCATCAGTCTGTCTCTCCTGGAAGTTCTTTTAAATTTGAGTATTTGGTTTTCAAAAGACTGGAAATTTGCCAGTACCTTCCTACTTACTCTCAAAGAGTTCCTAGTGGAGTTTAAATAAGAGCTGAGTTTTTCTTCCCTCCTTCCATATGTTTATAGGATAATCTTTCTGCCAAAATGTTTTGATACTGTAGGAGAGGCATCGGAGAAATCTGGAGGTAGGAAGTTAATCACTTACCTTGTGGGACTAATGAACATTGCATTCTGTTTCTTGAATTAGAACGTGGTAGAAGGTTTATTAAAGAGTGTTCTTTGGGAATTTGATTCGAAGAAATACATATGTGTTTGTTTTTGCTCTTTATCAGGTACAGGAGTCTAAAGCACTTTAATTATGACATCTGCCAAAGCTGCTTTTTTTCTGGTCGAGTTGCAAAAGGCCATAAAATGCACTATCCCATGGTGGAATATTGCACTCCGGTAAGTTAGACACCTGCCTGACTGACTTCAGAGTTAGTTCACCTGGGATACATTTCAGTTTTGTACAGTACTGCAGATCATGTGTAATGCTGTGATTTGTCCCTTCCCTAGATGTTCCCCAGCTAAAGTGGCTCTCAACTGTAGGCTTCAGATTTACCCTATCCCTGGTGCCTAGGGAAGTGCCTGGCACATATGGAACATGATAGACCCTCAACAAATATTGTTGGATAAATAAATAGGGTTTTCACTCTGTGTGCATGAATGTATCGAAGATGTTTTCACATTTATTTTGCACAGCCTTAGAGGCTGTATGGGGCGATCTTACGGCCATGAGGCATGTTGAGTATGGGGTATGGTTCTAGGTTCCCCCAAATTCATAACCTACCACTTTTAATCAATGTTGCTTGTTCATTATCTGTCCTACATACTAACAACATTTTAAAAATCCATTTTATATGCTGACACTTACTAAATGCTAGGCATTTATCTTTTAAACTACCCTGTGTAAAATAAGTACTATAATTTTTATCCCCTCTATACAGATGAGGACTCTGAGGTCCTGAGGTTAAATAATTTGCTCAAGGTTCTATAAGTAAGAGTTGAAGCCATCTCCTAAGATGTTGTTTTAGGAAAATGTTAAGTGGCCAGTAGAACTGTGAAAAATCACTGGTGCAATGGCAAGGGCGTAGACTTGGTGGCCAGACAGACCTGAGTACAAATCTCCATAAGAATTAAAGACAGGCTCCTCTCAGGTTTGTTTTCTCTAAAATAAACCTGTCCCTGTTTACTGTAGAGCCACCCTTCGTGTTTCTCCTCTCTTTCTTTAATTCTTACATTCTCCTCTTTTCTAAACTTTATATGCTTGCTATTCAAGATATGGTCTGTTGACCAACAATCATATGTCTATTGGCATTACCTGGATCTTTATTAGAAATGCAAAACTGCAGGCCCCAACTCCTGATGCTCTAAATCAAAAACCGCATTTTAGCGAGATCTGCAGCTGGTTCCCATACACATCAAAGTATGAGAAGCTCTGCTTTAGAGCATCTCTCTCTTCCATCATCAGAGTGATTCTCCCAGATACTTGCCTTTCTCATCTTTATTCCTCTTATAGAGATGGTCAGTGATTGAGAATGTACCATGCTGTGAATAGACCAAAATTTAGTGGGTGAAGCATGCTCATTATGTACTAAGTAGTTTTTAAAATATCATAAAGTGTGGTAAAATTTAAGATCACCTTTTTGACCTTAAGACCTATAAACTACCACTTATTGAGTAGCCTAGTAAGCTTGTATGCTTCATTTATTTATCATAACAACATGTCGAGGTGTTATTGCTCCCATTTTATGATGATCAGAGCCTCTGAGAAGTAAATAACGCATCCAAGTTAGCACATGCCAAGCCTGGTTTCAGAGCCCCATTTGTCTGATTCCAAAGCCTTTGCTCATGACCACAACTCCTTAATTACAAAACAAGTGTCATGGAGCAGAAGACTGGAGTTGTCATTAGTTTTGAAATCATACTGTCCTAAATCTGATCTCACCATGATCTCCCTTTTAGACTACATCAGGAGAAGATGTTCGAGACTTTGCCAAGGTACTAAAAAACAAATTTCGAACCAAAAGGTATTTTGCGAAGCATCCCCGAATGGGCTACCTGCCAGTGCAGACTGTCTTAGAGGGGGACAACATGGAAACGTGAGTAGTGGCAAAAGCAGAACAAACTCTTGTTTGATGTATATTTGAACTCCTCTCAGCTGAACACCCTCCTTCACTCCCAAATGCAAACAGTCTCTTCTATTTCTTTCTTTTTATTTACATTAGCTGAAAAGAGAAAAGTAAGCTGATGTCCAGTTGCCATTTCCCCACTTCACTTGACAATTTCTTTTTCCAAAAGTTAAACTTTATTTCACAGGGGGAAAAAAAAAACACAACACAATACAGCCACTAATTGCCTTACAAGCCTTATAAGAAATATGGGACTGTTTACAAATGAGGGATTCCAGTATTTCATTTTGATTTTCCTCTCTCACAAATCAGTAAATGTGTGTCTTTTTGTATCTCATTGTGTGGTCATATCTACTCACTTGTTTCTACTCAAGAGAAAATGTAATCACAGGAAAAAACTACTTCACAGTAAGTAGTAATGGTTCTCACGATCAAGGGATGTCTTCACCTCTTTTAAACCTGCTCCTCTTTTTTGCCTTAACTCTGATGGCAGTCACACAACTGTTTGTTTTCCTTTTAATTCACTTTACACCTTGGTTTGGCTATTGCTTTCCATGGTTCATACTTAATTGGCTGGATTTTATTTATTTTGACCTTTCAGTAAATTTTTTT
Source organism: Trachypithecus francoisi (assembly GCF_009764315.1). Taxonomy (NCBI): domain Eukaryota; kingdom Metazoa; phylum Chordata; class Mammalia; order Primates; family Cercopithecidae; genus Trachypithecus; species Trachypithecus francoisi. Next base: position 106,736,467 of record NW_022681471.1, read on the forward strand.
TGCAGCTGAGTTTGCGTGTGTCTCTTCACCACCTCATTTTTTGTTTTGCAGTCCCGTTACTCTGATCAACTTCTGGCCGGTAGATTCTGCGTGAGTACTTTTGCTGAAGGGTGCTGCTACCACCAACACATTCGCTTGCTTGGTTTTCTTTTGTTCTATTTGTTTGTTTTGTTTTGTTTTGTTTTGTTTTGTTTTATGGACATATTACTTCCCTTTCCTTCATTTCAGTTTGTTTTATTCTTTTCTTGATGAGATTTTGAAAGCACTATCTACACAGATCAGGAGAATCAGAGTGGGTTTTTTGGTTCCTCCACTAGGTGAAATTCAAACCAGCAGAAATCCTGGCTTGAATTCAAATTATAATCAAAGAAGTTACTGGAATTTTAGCTGTATTCCTGGGAGACATGTTTATATATTTCTTCATATAAAAGCAAGGAAGAACCTTCTGATTATATTATAACATTCTTTAGCTATACTTCTTGAGATTCGATGCTTTTTAGAATCTTTAGGATCTGTTATAAGTGAACTGTTAAAAATCAGAATTCGTTTTAAAGTATGATGTTGAGTTTGGCTGAATAATTTTAATGAGGTGTGCGGACTGTTTATCAGGTTATTCCATGCTATTTGACTAATCATTATATACAAGGCTTTCCAAATTTTGAACTAAACTCACTTTACTCTCCTCTCCAAAGTAAATATTCAGCTCATAAATAATTATACCTTTGCTCTAGGAGGAAAGTATATTATACTCTTTGTTATTACTATTGGTGTGTATTAATAATACTAAGGTTAGATACCAGCAGATGATTTATCTCAGAGTTTATAATGTTAGAAAACTCTTTTTTGGGGCCTGTGATTTATATATTAGCAAACAAAGTGCCTGTTTTAAAACTACATTATGTAGGGTTGTTATAACAAACTTTTGGTATTTCAAAGTATGCTTTATTTAAATATTTATTGAAAATCAGACGGCTCTATTATGTATAAAGGGGAAATGACCAGTTCGGAAGATAAGCTTATGTAAGAATTCAATTTCTTTTTATTGAGTCTTGTTTATTGTTCCACCGTGTAATTTAATTTAAACTAGGTCCTTTTTTAAAAACCCTGTAGTGATAAATGCAAATTATTAATTGAGGTTTATTTTCAGTTTTTATGGGCCTAAAGGAAGTGGAAGGCTTCCCTTTCTTTTTTAAAACTTCGTTATTGTGCCCCTTAATTTTGAGATATGGTAGCTATAAGTAGTATATTCTCTGATTTATTTAATCATCGTGCTTAAAGAACTTTGAGAGTTATTTAGATTCAATTATGTCCTCTGCCTCTTGGAAATTGTTTTTTCTAAGCCAGGTAGTCTGTTATAGAAGTTACAACTTTTCAAAAATAAGAAACTTTTAAAGAGTTGATACACTACAGTTTCAGCTTGATTGGATCGTGATAAGTGAATGGATTTACTCTATGTTGAAATAAGTTTAACCAAGTAAGAAATCCAAACGACAAATATGCCAAAGAACAGTTGTTACGAATACATAGATAAAAGTAGCACAAAAATAATAAAGAGTAATTAACAGTTCCTTGAAAGGCAAAAAGGAACTACACATAAGCTTATGAGAAAAAAAAATTATGACAATCAGTTTAAAGTAACTTAAGTAGAAGATTTTGTCTTTCTTAAACGCTGAAATACTTTAAAATTAATAACATCTTTTATTTAAAAATCTTTTCTAACAACTAAAACACACCTCCCAATTTGTCTTTTTATGAAGAGTTGGTTAGATTATTCAGAAATAGTGGGAAGTTGTAATTTTGAGGAAGAAAACAAACCTAGCAGACTAAAGTCTGTGTTTTCTTTTTTTTTTTTTTTTGAGGCGGAGTCTCGCTCTGTTGCCCGGACTGGAGTGCAGTGGCCGGATCTCAGCTCACTGCAAGCTCCGCCTCCCGGGTTTACGCCATTCTCCTGCCTCAGCCTCCCGAGTAGCTGGGACTACAGGCGCCCGCCATCTCGCCCGGCTAGTTTTTGTATTTTTAGTAGAGACGGGGTTTCACCGTGTTAGCCAGGATGGTCTCGATCTCCTGACCTCGTGATCCGCCCGTCTCGGCCTCCCAAAGTGCTGGGATTACAGGCTTGAGCCACCGCGCCCGGCCTGTGTTTTCTTTAATAGTAGTAATTATATTTAAAGTATTTATTCTTAGGATTATAAGTACTATATAAAATATATTACAAAGCCATCCTATTCAGGCATAAGAGCCAGGTCCTAACGTGTTTTATTTTGCAAGAATTTTATCTAATGTTAACAAATCCTATGATGATTACAGTATTTAATCCATTTGATATGGATCACAGAATTTGAAAGTTTCCAGAGATACAGACTTTTTGGTTTTCCTTAGACTAAACTCTTATGCTTGTGTTTGTCATATTACTTTAAACTAAAGCTACCATAGGCCTTTATATTGTTTGTCGATAAGTGAGCCAGTCAAACAATATTCTTTGAGCGATTCTGCATTGAAACCTAAATGAATGTCAACTTTTAATTAATAGAGTTTTCATGAAAGAAGGTGGTGGTGGGTGGGATGGAATTGACCAAGTGGGTCATTAACTCTAATAGTAAGTGATCCTTCTGGGTATATGGTTTTGTATTTAGGAAGTGGGAAGGGGGAAGCAGTATTATTACCTTCTTTTGGAAGTGTTTTAGAAGGCTTTGCACTTAGTTTTCTTTGTGGACTAAGTGGCTTTGTATTTTTACGAATTCCTGGTTTTTAAATGATTCATCTCTGACCAGTACTCCCTTTTGGCTCATTTTCTGGTTTAATAAGTACCTCTTTTAGTGTATATTTTTTAAGATTTCTGCTTATTATAAGTTCTTGTGCTTATGCATGCTGTGATAGGCGCCACAGATATTAATAAGAAGAATAACATGGAATTATCCTGGAGGCTAAGAATTAAAGCTCTGTATAAGATTTTCTGTATAAAATGGTATTAAAGTGTTTTGGATTTATATGCCTCTTTTCTTGGTGTACTTATGCTCCAAGGTCTTAGGCTTTCTTTCTTCTATACACTTCCAGGGTAGCAACTGTTATAAGGGAAAACACTACTAATGTATTTTCCCTGATGGTAGGCTTTTTGCTTATTAAAAAATATGTAATTGAAAGACTGGTCTATTCCAAAAGATAGTTCTTTTAATACAAATAATCCAAGTATTAATTTATCTTGATCTGCAGTGAAGATTTCAAAACAAACCTTAGCATTTTTCTAATAATGGGCTATGCCAGGGTTCTAGAAGATTAACAGATTAACTCTCCAAAACTATAGTGAAGATTCACATGGAAATCTTTGGATCTGCTTATTAAATTGAGTAGTCATCCTTTTGTTTCCTCTTGACAATTTAAACGTCTTTATAACTCATTTCAATTTGATTATGATTACACTTGACCTAGATGACATTGGTTTCATAAATAAGACCTTTATCTCTCAGGGAAGAATTTCAGTTCCCTAGTTATTTGCTGTAGTGTGTTGTAATTATTTTACTGTAGTATATTAAGAAATAGGAATTTCTGGCACATTTTCTAATGCAAGCCTAGCTACTGGTAACTACATCTTTTTCTTTTTTAATGTAAGAAGAAACAAACACATTCTCCTTAGTGTTTCAACCAAGTCCTTCAGTGCTACTTGGACATTGGGCTAAACCAGGGTCCTCTCTGAATTACATTATTGTTGACTTTTGGATTTATGCCTTTACCTAAGGGCTTTCTGTGTCAGCAGAGAAATGGAAGAGACCTTTTGTGCTATTCCAATTAAAACAAAATGTACAAGCCTAAACTGGTTTTCAGAACAGATGGTTTTTTTCCTAAGGTTAATCCAAAGATACTATAAAAACTTCAAGGATAATTAATAGATCAGATATGAAAGGATGAAAAAATGTTAACCCTACCAGAATTCTAGCCTATGGAGATAGGAAAAGATAGGTGTTTATATACAAAAAGCATACAGACTATTCCTGCTGATGATCTCCTTATTTTCTCACCTGTGTTTTAGCACACAGTATCCCTAAGAAATATTTCAGATATCATGACATTCTATGAAATTTAGTCATTCTTTTTAAAAACCTCACAATATAATCCTGGGTCATTCTATTTTGTGCTAGAAATTAGTAGTATAGTCTTGCTGCTGACTTGGAAGATACATTTCTTCTTTACAAGATTGCATAGATCAAGACATCTTGATACATGGAGTCTTAAGAAGTCTTGTACTAGAGTAGCCTCTTTGAAGCTAAAATAATTGTAAGTATCTAGGCAAATGTACAGCTTTTATTCAATAAGAAGATAGCCTATAAATGGTGCAGGTGTAAACTATTTAAATTTTTAAACCACATAGTGCTAACACAATTTCAGAACTACAGGATGTGAGAAATTAAAAAGTAGGAGGGCAAAATGCTACCTAGAAACTGTCTCCCCCAACCTTTTCTATGATGGGAATTTTCCAGAGAAGCTTTTGGCCTCTCTTCATGGCTTTTAATAAAAGCAGAAGTATGAGAAATCATCTCACAAACCTGGATTTTAAAATACTTGATAATATTTAAGATATAGGAGCAGCTAAATGTATACATTATCCATAGAATTAGAATAAAAGCATTCTAGGCCATGTGTATAACATAACTGTGTGGTGGGTTTTTTTCTCCATTAATGGATGGTATCTGTGACTAATCACATTTTCTGCCTTATAGGCCTGCCTCGTCCCCTCAGCTTTCACACGATGATACTCATTCACGCATTGAACATTATGCTAGCAGGTATGAGACTAGTTGAATGCCAGGCAAATATTGATTGAAATAACTAACCAAGGAAAGCTAACCTATAATATTTTAAACAAATCTTTTCTTTTTTCCTCAAACTTGTCTGATTCCTACTAATCAACTTGCCCTCTAACGTGCATGCCGTTCCACTGCATGTTGTTTTTGGTCACCAACAAGAACATTAGTCCAGAATAATCTTCCCTAACCCTGGCTTTTAAACCTTTCCAGTAGCCTTGCTATGTTTTTTTTATACTGAGCACATTTACTGAATTGGCTTACAAGTAGTCTAACCTCCTTAGAAAACTGCTAGACCAGACATTCATATATGAAAAAATGATTATTATGTAGAGAATATGGAAGCATCAGCTTTCCATTTGTGTATTTATTTTACATGACATACTGTAAATAAGAGAATAATTAATTTTCCTAATCTTTGGACCTTTCTGTCTCATCTTCTTTGTGTTTGAGATGATTTTTATACCTAAAAACTGAATTACTAATTTTAAAATATCTTATGCTTGTTAAATCAATCCGTAAGAGTTTGGTTAACTTTTTTTTTAGTTGTAAACAAACATGCAAACAAAAAACCTGTATAACTGCCTGAGGTGAAGAAGATTTTAAAGGTAAAAATTGGTGGCAGAATGTTTAGAGAGCTTACTGTGCATCCATCCTTTGTCAATATTCTAACTGCTGGACATGTTTACCAATCGCGAAAAGCATTAGCTAGCTGTGTAAGTCTGTCATCAGCGGAAAGTAGTAATTGTCTTAAAAGAAAAGGGGTAGTGTAAGGTAGGGAGTGCACTTATTGTTAGGGAAGCTTTTCTTCTGAAAACAAAGACCTGTTCTCAGTGAAAGCAAGATCGATCTGTAGGGGGAAAACTGAAATACAACTTTCCTTAGAATTTATATCATAAATGTAGTGCTACTAACTAGCTGTGGTCTACCACACACTGCCTCAAATGGTTAAGCCAACACACACATCCTTTAATTTGAAGGATTCCTTTCTCTTCTTGCCATGATTTATCCTTTAGTTTTCAGGAATGTTCGATTAGGTCTTGAATAGATTCTAAGAAGTCACATAAGTTTTAATGAGCTTTTACGTTTTTTATCAGGCTAGCAGAAATGGAAAACAGCAATGGATCTTATCTAAATGATAGCATCTCTCCTAATGAGAGCATGTAAGTATCCCATCTCTTTTTACAAAATGTTCCTGACGATGAAATTGCTTTGAGGGATTTAGAGGTAGGATAGCACAGGATATAGGAATTAGCATCATATTCATTTGATCTTTTAAGGAGCCATTCATTTACTTTTTTCCTTTAATTCTTAATGCCCTGGCATGGAATGAGCTCATCCAAATTCTGGCATTATTAGCATTCAGAGTAGCAAAAATAGTTTGCCTTATTCTTACTTAAACTTATTTCATACCATATGATTACAAATTGCAGAGTCCCAAGTACTTATAGTAATGCTTAATCTTTGACCAAACCTGCCAGATATTTAAAGGGATAGGATATTAATTTTAAAGTGATGGCTAAGCACTATTTTCTCCACTCATGGGGAGTGGAAACGTGATCTTGGTATAGCATGGCCAGTCACATATGGTAGGTTAGTTAGGCGTTTTCCTTCAGAAATCCAAAGAAGTCGATTTTTGTGATTTAGCATCTTCACAAGATAAACAAAGTGAGGCATCTTATGAAAGGTTTCAGAGGAGAAGTACAAATTCAGGTCGCAGTTCGTTAGCAGGATGATAAGCCAACCCTGCTAAACTTTAAGGACAGAGATAGAGTGGTGCTAAAAGCAACAGGGAACACAGCTATGGCAGGGAAACTGAGGCTTCATTTTAGAGTAAGGGCAGTGTTCACAACGCAGGGCACAAGGGAACACTGCCATGAACCAAGTAAATGCTGACCGGGGCTTGAGGTACTGAGCGCAGGCACTGAAGCAAATATGAAGGAAAAAAATAAGGATCTGCCAACTGAATAAATAACATAAAGAGAAGTATTATGATGCCTTTTTAGTTTGATAAAGTATGGATATCTCACCCATCTTGAGAATACAGACAAAGGGAAGAATGATAAATTTATCATATGTAGTTAGTGTGGCAACACAAAGTCATGCTCAGATGAGAAAAGAACCTTCATAAGGATTAGGCCATAAGAAATAGTATCAAAGTGGCATATATATAACTAGTTATTGAAGACATGAGAATAAACAATCTCATCTGGTACATAAACGATCAAGCTAATAATAAAGAATCAAGTCAACCCTCAGTCATTTGTATATGACTTAGTTACTTCAAACAAACAGACAAACAAGCCTTTCCCCAACCATAACTGTGATGCCTTATCTTTCTTAGCTATGGGAAAAAGTATTAATGGTATTAATATATAAGATACTTCAACAGTAAAATGTGTGGCCAAAGAATCAACCAAATGTAAATAGCTTGCGCTTCTTTGGCTCACTGATTTTGACATTAGAAGCTCTAGCACATTCAAATTAATTCAAGTTGTATCTGTATAACAGTGGCTGTCATTCATTGACTGCCTAAGAGAACAGGAAGAAAAGTGTAGTTACAACTCTAGGTTATAATTAAACATGGGAAGTTCTAGCAATAAAACTTCAGAATTTGGAATGAGTGTGATAAATTAGGTGGTAAAACTGCTTTTGTTTTATTTTAAACTAAGCTTTAGCTTATTCTGAGGACATAAAGTCTATTTTGACTCAATGTTGGATGGCAAAAAATCATGGCATTTTAGGGGCACATTTGGGGAAGTGGTTTGGTGGATTGGTTGACCTCACTTAAATGTGTTTTTAATACCCAATAATTATTTTTAGTTAGCTTTTCACATCTAAACCAGTTAACTGGCTTGATAGACAAAAATAATTCAAATGAGGAGGACTTTTTCCTAATTTTCAGATTTTTTTTCAACTGAAAATTAAGTGGGTATGGAGAGGAGAATATTAGTGTATCATCTTAATGATATCTAACCAGAAACAAAGAGCTTTAGCCTGTCATTATGGACAGAATGAAATTCTTATAACTTGGAGGTCAACAGGCCTTTCAGGAGCTTGGAGCAATGCATTCAGAAAAAAGTTTATCCTGTGTATTAGAGAGTTCCTAGTTTCCAGGAGAGATTGCAGCTGCCTCCCCAAATATAAGCCTTTTTGCCTCCTTTTCCCCCAAGGTTAGTCCTTAAAACCATTATGTATAAATTTTAAAATAAATAAAACTTAAATTTTAAAAAAACTCTGCCCTGAGGAATGAGATGTTCAGTCTTCTTTTAATCAGTCACCTTAATGGCTTTTTTCCCCTCAATTTTTGTTTATCTGTCTAAACAATAACTGAATTAAACAATCATTTATCTCCAGTTTAATTGTTGTCATTCTGCCTCAATGACTTATATAAGTTAAAACTGACTTACTGAAGCAATACTTTTTGGTTACATTGCCTTCCACTTAAGAAAATATTTCCTCTGTTACTTTTAGAGCTACAAGGTATTTTTTCCTACTCAATACAACAATAATAGCGTGGGTTAGTGAACAGATTATCTTGACAGGCTTGGTGGCCAAAGCATTATACAGCGATGATTATGTCTTTTAGTATTTTTTAGCTATTGACTAACATCGACGTAGAGTCCCAGTATTTCTGTAATTCTGCCTGTCATTTATCCATGTAAATAGGCCAATCAATTTCATTTGAAAATTTGAGCAAGAAAACACTTTGAATTGTTACCAATAGAATGGTAGATCACAACCTCAACAGTATCAAAAGGTCTTTAGAAGCAGGAAAAAAGGTCTAATTAATTGTTAAGAGCAAATAAATGTTTCTATTTTCAAATACACTCCTGAGTCCCTAACCCCCAAAGCAAAATAAGGGGGGGAAAAAACCAAAACCTTTGATTTTATTTTCCAGAGATGATGAACATTTGTTAATCCAGCATTACTGCCAAAGTTTGAACCAGGACTCCCCCCTGAGCCAGCCTCGTAGTCCTGCCCAGATCTTGATTTCCTTAGAGAGTGAGGAAAGAGGGGAGCTAGAGAGAATCCTAGCAGATCTTGAGGAAGAAAACAGGTGAGTTTTCTTTCTAGCTTTGTCATTGGTATGCAGAGTGCATACACTTGCACACATAGAAAAGTGCCAGGAATCTTCACTTAGAGTCATTTTATGTCTAATTGTTTTCTAAAATAATCTGTTTAGCTCCATTTGCAGATTCTCTTTTTTTTTTTGTTATCTGAAAGAAGACAATGAATGCAATAGTATGATGAAGAACTCATATTTTAGGTGTGAAGGAACTAATGCTGATGGTGGTATTTGACTTGTTGCATGTGTCCAAGGCTTTGATTTTATATTTGAGAATAGAATTTAAGAAAAAAGTAGGTTATTTAATTTTATGATTATATGATTTTTTACATGTGTTTGGCCGTATTATCTACCTCAAACATTTAAGAAAGTAGGACTATTGGCTTGGTCATATTGGGAAACCAATTGTTTCATCTTATTTTTCATCATCAAACACAGAAATTATTATTTATATTCACCATCATAGCAGGTTAGTGAGACAATTCCAATTGTCAGCCATCACCTGTAAAAGACATTCATATAAAAATAGCAGAAATTGTAGAAGAGGAAAAAGGCTAAAGAAGTCTCGCAATGACTGCAGGGAGGACAAAGATGTAAAACTCTGGGGTATTGTATGGTGTCAGGATAATGCAAATCATTGGACTTTTAGTTTTGTATGACATTTATTATGTCACAGGTCCCTGGTTTAAAAAGTCTTCTCACATGATCACTTCTAACTCACAATGTGCCGCCTTCAGACAAATGCCACCAAGCAAGGATTTAAAGTAGTTGTTGCTCAGATTTGTGGGTCTTAAGTACTTTCATCTCTTTGGTTGAGCCCAAGGCACCAAGAGCTCTTAACATAGGCAACACAGTGTGTCTGAGATCAGTGCCCTCGGGAGTATGCCACTTCAGGATGAAAAAGCAAACGGCCATTCATCCATTGCTTCCTGCTGCCACTGCCCGCCTTCTAGCTCTTAACACCTCTGACCTCTGGCCATAGCTACTTATCTGGTTGGCTTCCCTTTAGTCTCTTCCCCACCCTTCCAATAAATCCTCCATACTGACTCTACTTGTACATCTTGCCAGAACCAAGACCCATCATGGCATTCCCCCTTTCACTGGATTTCTGCATGTAGAAAAAAATCAAGCTTTTCAGCGGGGCATTCAAATCCTTCCACAGTATTCTCTTGACCTGCTTTTTTGATGCCATCTTCTTTTGTTCTCCCTGTATTCTGGTCATGCTATTGTAGCAAGTATTTCTGAATACATCCTGCTGTCATCTACTTTTGGGGTCAAGCTCAAGCTTGAGTCTCAGCCTAACTGCTAACCTCTAACCCACCACTGCCATATCTGACAAAGGAATCCCACCTATCCTCCGTCACATTGCTCAAAATAACTTTCCCCATGGAGCCCTGCTAGATCCCTGCAGTTGGAAGAAATCTGTCTTTTGCCTCTATTCCCAGAGCACTTTGGACCTTTCTCAGAAAATTCCTTGACAGTTTGCCTTTTTATCAGTTATTACCAGTGCCTCTCTTTAATGAGCTAGTGTGTGTCTTTGGGGCATGGACTGTATCTTAATCATCCTCATATCCTCCATAGTACTTAGCATGGTTTAAATACTTAATGGATACTCAGGAAATGTTTGGTAAAAACCTGACAATACTGCAAGAACATCACATGAGTACCATCCAGGAGATAATATTGAACTGTTTTTGTTGTTGTTGTTTTAATGATAGCTTTATTTTTGGCCTTACTTTTAAGATCATTTGTCAATGAAGACCATGGTAGAGAAAACATTTCTTTCCACTTTATTGAGAATAATCAGTAATATCCATTTATGTTAAATCTGTAATTACTGTAGGGGTCAAAGTCAAATTGGAATACAAAGTTGGAACTGACACTGTAAACAGAATTTGATGTTACCAAGGAGTAAATATGTTTTTGAAGTATATATGATTGTGTAATGTATCTTTTGAGCTCACTGGTCAAGAGCCCTGCCTTGTTTGTGGTTAGCATAGTCTCTCTCCATATCATTGCACTTGGGTCACAGAATGTTGGTAAAGAGTACTGATAACTATAATTTATATATCATTTTATTTTGAGCGCACTTTTACATATTTTAGGTCATTTAATCTTCTTACAAACTCTATAGAGAAGAGACTGTCGCCTTTCAGTGAATGAGACACAGGTTCAGAGAGGTTCACAGAGCCTTCCCCAGATTTCCCAGTCAGCCAGTGGTAGAACTAAATTGAAATCCAGACTTTTCTGACTCTAAATAGGCAACTCTACCTTCAACCAGATAATAAAGAAGAGTAAATCTCTGTGAATGTCATTTACATAGAATTGAGGCATATTCTCCAGAATGTTCCTTAACTTAAGGGACTATCTGTGAGGACTAAGTGTCCCTGAATAAACCTGTTCATCTACTTGTAGGGCAGTGATAACCACTTTACCTTGGAAGATATCCAAGACCATTCTCCAAGAATGGGATGGTTTGTTCTCTAAAAGAACAAAAAACATAACACCAGGGCTACTTAGAGCTCCAAAATGAGGACTCTGGGGTTGATGCAAATCTTTCTGTAAGTTACCTTGACCTTCACGAAATGATCAGGATGAGCTTCCCTCATTTTCCCTTCATTTTGTCCTATTTGACCTCCTACCAAATTCCAAAGAAATGTCTCCACAGAGTTCCCTTCCCGAAAACAGCCCATGCGGTTTTCGTTGCTTTGCCCACTCCTGTCTTCTTGCAGTTCTGCGCAAGGAGCTTCAAAGCCCTAGATTTGCCCTCGCTACCCTTGAATTCAATGTTGCTTAAGGAGCCTTTAATTTGCCATTTCCTATTCTTTCTGAGAAAACCCAGGAAGTCTTTAGATGCCCTCTCTGTGCACAGCTAGCTGGCTGTGTCCCAGGTCAGCACTGGGCTATGCAATCTGACAAATACGAGCATACTTGTAGAGAAAATAAGAAAGGATATTTAAAATTGAGATTGTCCCAAGTCCTTTGGATGCGTACTTATTGATCTGTTAATATATATTTTATGTTCCTTTAGCTGTGATTTATCTCCAAATAACAGTTAGCAAAAGAGAGGGGCCTGGAGAGCACCATTCTTGACTAGATATTTATTTAATTCCATTAATTGTTCTTATTCATCCCTGCAACCCCCTAGAAAAACAGAGGATGGCTGTTTGAGAAGTGTCTCAGAGGTATCTTATCTCTGTCTTTAGAATTCCATTTCTCCTGGTTGTTGCACATAGTATTCAACAAATATTTGTTGAATACATTAATGAATACATGAATTGAAATGAAGCTGAATTATTTTAATTGTAGCATACATGCATGCACTTTTGACTAAAATTATTTTACAAACCTAATCTCGTAGAGAAAAGCCTTTCAAAAGCTTTTTTTCCTGCTTGCTTTTCAAAATACTCCCCTTTTTCAAACTGCCTTGATTAGCACCAGGCATGGCTTTGTCATAAATTTAGAATGTTAAGAACCCATTTTCCAAATCCCAGGCACTATATGTATCCCACATTGGTGTTCTCGGATTCTTCGTTTATGCCACAAAGATAAGGCTAAAGCTCTGAGTAAAAGCTAAATCTGACTGAGTTTTTCCCATAGTGCCTCCCATAAGTTTGGATGACTAATGGCGTTAGTGAGATAGCCAGTCTATAATATTTCACTTCTGCATCATATTTCTCCTTCATTACCACATATAATTCAGATTCATTTTTATTTCATAAAGAACCATTAGATGTTGGGTTTTTGCCCCATTGTGTGTCCTTAGCATTGCAAACTCAAGGTTTATTTTTTTTTCTTGCATTGATTAAAGCCTTGAGTCTCCTGACTTAAGTCTGTAGTGTTCAAATACAGAGATGTATTTTTCTCTGCACTGTCTAAATAAACCAAGACTTGCTCTGAAATTCAAGGTATGATCCTAGCAATGAAAAGGTAGCCTTTCTGAGAGACAAAGACTGTCATTCTACTACCTGCATAGCAAATTGATTAGATTGTTCTCAAGTCTAAAAGGTGGCTAAATAAGTCTAAAGTTAAAGTTGTTAGTAGATGTTATATAATAGGAGGGAACTCTGTAGATTCTTAATACCTACTCAGGACCTTTCATGTGTTGTGCTGGACAGTAAGACCTTATGAAGCCAAAATTTGAGTTTTCTCTTGTTCCTTTAAATTCCTCCATTGATTGTGCAAGATTATTATTGTTATAGTCAAAGAAGTTCTAGATCAGTTACTGATACCACTGAATTAAAGTAGCTGGAAATCATGATCCTGTTGCTTTACTTTGTAATTGACCTGATAACTTTGGACCTAGTCTAGTAGTTATCAATCTTCATAGCTACAGGATATGTTTATTCAGTGTTCTTTCATTAGGTCTTTGTGTGAGTCTCCAATGATGGTGAAAAAATAGCCGGAATGAAGGGAATCTGAAGAGGTTAGAATGGGCATTCCTATGGAATATAAACAAAGGTGTCAGAGTGAGGAATGGCAGAGTTTATTTGAGGGAAACTGCAGTTGTATTACCTTTCTTAAGAAGGCAAAGGCCGGGCGCGGTGGCTCAAGCCTGTAATCCCAGCACTTTGGGAGGCCGAGACGGGCGGATCACGAGGTCAGGAGTTCGAGACCATCCTGGCTAACACGGTGAAACCCTGTCTCTACTAAAAAATACAAAAAAAGCTAGCCGGGCGAGGTGGCAGGCGCCTGTAGTCCCAGCTACTCGGGAGGCTGAGGCAGGAGAATGGCGTGAACCCGGGAGGCGGAGCTTTCAGTGAGCTGAGATCTGGCCACTGCACTCCAGCCCGGGTGACAGAGCGAGACTCCGTCTCAAAAAAAAAAAAAAAAAAAAAAAAAAAGGCAAAGAGTGAGAGGAGATGAGGCTGGCCAGGTCAGCAAGGGCAGGTCGGGAAGGGTGTGGTACCCACTACGGAGTTGCTGCCTCCATGCCTAGTCTAGGGAGCCACTCAAGGGTGTGAGCCAGGAGTGAGGCTGTGATATTGACATGAATATACACCACATGGGCAGCTGTGTGGAGGGTAACTTTGGAAAAGGCGATGGTGGAACAAGGAAATCAAGTTGGGAGGAGTTACATGGGAACCCAAGAAAGAGATGATTAGAGCCTTAAGTAAGGTGAGAGAAATGAAGTAGACGGGCTGATCTGAGTGATATTTCGGGGGAGGGTAGACCTATTTGATTTGGTAGTTCTGTGGGACTAGGGTAGGAAGGAATGATTCCCAGGGCTGGTAACTACAAAACAAGATGATAGTAGTTGTTTGCAGCTGGGACTGATAATTCAGGAGGAGTCGCAGCAGGTCCGTCCTTTAACGCAGCAGTGTTTATAGAGGTCCTTCCTGAAGGGCTGAGTAGCTGGAAGATGATAAATGAGGTATGGAAGAGGTCGAGTTGAGGTCCTGGTGACATCTCCACGTGTAAATGTCTGACAGTCTGAGAGAGAGAACGCTGGTGCTTGTAGACAGGATATGAGCCTGAGATACTAGGTCTGTGAGTCGCCAGCTCACAGGTAGTAGTTGAAACAGTGAGGATGAATTTATATATCCAGGGAGCATGTAGCAGAAGGAGAACATTGGATTTGGTAGAACTCTGGAAGACGTGACTATTAAAATGTGTATTTAATTACTTTTATTTTTAATAGAGAATACATGTACATTATACAAAATCCAAAGGGTTGAAAAAGACATATAGAAAAAAGCGAACCCTTCTCCAACCTTCTCCCCTGGCTGTGGTGTTTCCAGCTCTGGAGGCTACCATCTTGGTTTCTTGTGTTTCCTTCCAAAGATGCTCTCTACACATGCAAATATTTGCAAACATATTTATGGTTGTTGGGGTTACTTCACACAGTGTCGTGCAGTATTCACTCTGGTTTTCTCTTTTTACTTAAAAATCTTTAATTTTCACATGCTGGAGAAATGTGCCAGAAGAAGAGGAAGGCAGAGCTTGGGAATGATGGGAGCATTTTCCCACAGGAGTCAGGAGAGAGAAGGGTTAGGGAACTAAAGTATGGGAGGAGGTGTGACCTTGAATGAGAGAAGGACTGCCTCTGAAGAGAAAGTGGTAGGTAAGGAATTTAGGGTAAGGAAGGGAGGAAAGAAGGATAATGGAATGAATGTTAAAATGTCCAGTAGACATCATTGGAAATAATTCAAGACCGATTCCTACGGCTGTTCCCATGTTTTTGTTAAAATGTCCAGTAGACATCATTGGAAATAATTCAAGACCGATTCCTACGGCTGTTCTCATGTTTTTAAAGTGGGAGAGGAGAGGAAAGCGTGGTATATGATATATTTAACGAAACTAGGCATTCAAGTTACTTGGTGTATTAGTCCACTTTCATATGGGGCAATTTATAAAGAAAAAGAGGTTTAACGGACTCACAATTCCATGTGACTGGGAAGGCCTCACAATCATGACGGAAGGTGAAGGAGGAGCAAAAGCATGTCTTACCTGGCAGCAGGCAAGAGAGCATGTGCAGGAGAACTGCCCTTTTTAAAACCATCAGATCTCATGAGACTTACTATCACAAAAACAGCATGGGAAAAACCCACCCCCATGATTCAGTTACCTCCCACTGGGTTCCTCCCATGATATGTGGGGATTATGAGAGCTATAATTCAATATCAGATTTGGGAGGAGACAACAGGCAAACTATATCATTTGGTGACATGGGCCCCAAAATGAAGGGCTATAGAGCCCTTCTTTAGACAAAGGGGAGCTAGTTTGATCACAGAAATCAGAAAGCCAAGACCTTTTGTGGCAAGGATGAATAACAGCTAACGGGCATACACGCCACATTGAAGAAGCTGTGTAAGAATGGGGTCAACCATCTCAGCTCTACTCGGGCAGGGAGGATAGGAACATGGTAGAAGTGGATATCACCATTATTCACAGGCTCAGTTTCTAACTAGCAGAGCCAATGTAACTAAATTTCCTTTAGTTTATCCAAAGTTAATTGAAGTGTGAGGGGACTGATTCATAGTATCCAGTTCATGGAAGTGAATGGATAACCCAGAATGAAGTTTATTTCTCCCTTTATCGTAATTATCTCTCTTTTTAACTGCCTTGTATTAAATGTTATCAAGGTTGCCTTAAAGCTTTTTTAGGGGGAGACAGCATCTGGTTTAAGTGCAAATACTAGATCTATTAAAATGAGGAATATATTCATTTTTTAGGCAGACAGCATCCTGTGTCTTACAATCCAGTGTCTTAGGAATCACAATAAAAATCGTGTTCTGGTGTGCTTAGAATCTTGGCATCTAAAATTGGATGTTTGTGAGGGCTGCTTCATACTACAGAAGAACTGAAGTACCCCTCTGGCGATTAGAATATTCATATCTTCCAAGTACAGCTGCCATCTCCCTAGAACATGCTGGATGAGAGTTTATGTTCTTACAATCCAATTTCCCCTTATTTTTAGATTTTTCATGAAGACCCTCGTCCTCCTGTTGGCCTTCATTTGCCAATTGTCCCTCTATAGTAGAATTGATTATGGTCATAACTTTCTTTAGCTACTTTCCAGGCCTGAGGATGTAATTCTGTTCAATTCTGCAGACAGTTACTGAGTACTTAATGTAATTTTAACATTGTGAGACTACAAAGATGAATAAGCCTTGGTTCTTACCCTCATGGAGCTCAAAATTTATTTTTAAAAAGTTAAAATAGAAACAACTACTTATAACCTGGTATTACAAGTACTCTGGGGGCACAGAGGTGAATGATTTATTCTATCAGAGGGAGTCGAGAGGCCTTTACAAAGAGACTTTAAGAGTTGAAGACCGGGCCGGGCGCGGTGGCTCAAGCCTGTAATCCCAGCACTTTGGGAGGCCGAGACGGGTGGATCACGAGGTCAGGAGATCGAGACCATCCTGGCTAACACCGTGAAACCCCGTCTCTACTAAAAAATACAAAACAAAAAAACTAGCCGGGCAAGGTGGTGGGCGCCTGTAGTCCCAGCTACTCGGGAGGCTGAGGCAGGAGAATGGCGTAAACCCGGGAGGCGGAGCTTGCAGTGAGCTGAGATCTGGCCACTGCACTCCAGCCTGGGCGATAGAGCGAGACTCCGTCTCAAAAAAAAAAAAAAAAAAAAAAAAAAGAAAAAGAGTTGAAGACTGAATTGGAGTTTTCCAGTCTGAGAGAGAGGGGAAGGATGAGTTTTCCAGACTGGTGGACCAGTGAGTAATGTGTGGCATGGAATGAGGAGAAGAATAACAGGGCAGTGGAATGGTAGTGGGGACTACTGTTTAAACGACTTTGTGCATCATACTAAGGAGTTAGGGTTTTATCCTATAAGCAGGTAAACCGTGATGGCTTTTTGAGGTGGGGAGGGGAAGATTGAGAAAAATAACTGAACTGGCAGAAAGCTAAAGCCATGGAGATTGGTAGAAGTACAGTGGAATAGTCCATTAAAAGATGGCAGGTTCTTAACTAAGGATGTCTTAGGCAAGTGAAGAAGGGGATGGAAAAATTAGAAGGTCACTGAATGAATAAGACCAAGGGAAAATGGAGAGGGGGAGGCATCGGGTGTTACGGAATGTTTTAGTTTGGGAACTGGGAAATGATCACTGAAAAACAAACCAAAACAACCTAGTGCACCCAGGAAAACCTGATTTGCAAAGCGTTAGTACATGGAGAGAAAGAGCTATGTATCAGACATACTGAATTCTATTTGCCCAAGGACATTTGAGTGGAAATTTCCTATGTTGATTTTATGTGTTCAGTTTTCAGAAAGGATTCTTTTAAAAGTCATAGCAATACAATTCCTGCAATATAAATAATAAATCAGTGAACATCATAGGAATTAGCATAGTTGATATGACTGAGCTTCAGATTCAGTTTGAGCTTCCCTGTAGCCAGGGAGATAATGGGAAGCAAAGATTTGTCTGTCTCTTAATATTGAATTAAAGAAGCATGCAGCGCACTTTGGGAGGCCGAGATGGGCGGATCACGAGGTCAGGAGATCGAGACCATCCTGGCTAACACGGTGAAACCCCGTCTTACGAAAAATACAAAAAACTAGCCGGGTGACGTGGCGGGCGCCTGTAGTCCCAGCTACTCGGGAGGCTGAGGCAGGAGAATGGTGTAAACCCGGGAGGCAGAGCTTGCAGTGAGCTGAGATCCGGCCACAGCACTCCAGCCTGGGCGACAGAGCGAGACTCCATCTCAACAACAAAAAAAGAAGCATGCAGCATCCTAAAGAAGCATCATTGTTTTCCTGGCTCTACGTAATAATAATAACAAAAATAGCTGTCCTTTGAGTGATTGCTATGGACAGGCACTGTTCTGAGTACATATAAACTCCTATTTAATCCTTAAAACAACCCTATGAAAGAGAGGGCTGTTTCCAGAAGATTAAGTGGCACAGAGTATTAAGGACACTTCATATGGCCAGCAAGGAACAGGACCTGTATTCAAACTTGGGTGGTGGTCCTGAACTCTTAAGCAGTGTTGCACTTGAAGTGATTATTGGCTAGTGTCCTTATCAACATTTTTATAACAAATCCTAAGGGAAATTTTATGTGGCTGTTTCTCATGGCCTTTGATAATTGTGGAAAGCTTAACATTAAACAACAAAGATAGGATGACAGTTCTCCAAGGATAAAGGTCACTGTTGCCTAAAATGTGTTCTGCAGAATACCACTGAGATACTCTAAGAAAAAAGGATTCCAAGGACAGAAAAACTTTGAAAGCATTCATACTGGAAAGTCATCATTACATTAGCATTTGCACTGAGGAGTCTGGAAGTGAAGAAACCTGATTGGCTTTGTCTAACCTCATGTTGCTCCCACTTACTTGACCTCAAGCCCAACTGCAATTTGATATGGAACACACTTTGGTAAAGAAATTCAAGTCTGAACTAAACTTTGAAAACAAGGAGGATAGCATAGTTGACTCTCTACTGTAGTTGCTGAGAAGCCTATCCACTGTGTCTCTGGGAACATCAGAAGATAAAGCTGTAACAGGTGCCCACAGAGGAAGCCTGGATTTTTCTCACAAAAGTAACTTTTGATATGCTCTAGTTGTGAAACAGTTACCCTATAGACCCAGAAGCCAGAATGATTTAGTTTGAAAAATCTAAAGGTAGGTATTAAAGTATCTCTCATGACCACAGAAAATTCTTTGCACCATTTTTGTAGAATATCCCACTGAATAACTTGGCTTTTCACCCAAACCACCAAGAAAAGTTTCCACCAGTGACGATGCATTAACTTCCTTGGGCCAGGCGCGGTGGCTCAAGCCTGTAATCCCAGCACTTTGGGAGGCCGAGGCGGGTGGATCACGAGGTCAGGAGATCGAGACCCTCCTGGCTAACACGGTGAAACCCCGTCTCTACTAAAAATACAAAAAACTACGCGCGGTGGCGGGCGCCTGTAGTCCCAGCTACTCGGAGGCTGAGGCGGGAGAATGGCGGGAACCCGGGAGGCGGAGCTTGTAGTGAGCCGAGATCGCGCCACTGCACTCCAGCCTGGGCGACACAGCGAGACTCCGTCTCAAAAAAATAAAAAAAAAAATAAAAAAAATAAAAAAAAAAAACTTCCTTGTTAAATGATTGAACTTTGAAAGATGTTTACAAAGAGAGCACCTTTAGCTTCATCACAATTACTGTGGAATCTTTCTTTGTAAGTAGTTAAATGCAAAGGCCAGTTGTTGCTTGAGGCCCCTCCTGGATTGTGATTTTAAAGTGTATCAACACATGGGAAGATATTTCTCCCTCTTTATCTTATGACAAATGCAGGTATAGCTTTCATCTCAAGTAAGATTAAGGTATAAGTTACAAAGATGTGTAGCTACTATATGGTCCTGTGTAATGCTACTTGAGGAAGGCTGTTCCTTTCCTGGCACTGAAATTTTAGAGGTTGCATAATCAGTATATCAACCTCGTGTGGCATGGTGCTTAGCAAGTTTCAGTTTATAGAGCCCATGGCTAATCGAGACATCCAGGAGAATGTTGGAGAGATAGGTCTGAAGCCTTAGAAGACAGAAGTCTGGATTAAGGAATAATGAGTTGGGGGGGGGGGTCATGGTCGTGGAGGAGGTGGAAGCCTAGGGAGAGGATAGAGACCGCTTAGGAAGACAGTTTGTGTAAAAAGAAGACCAAGGACCTCCTGATGTACTTGATTGTAATTGGGCATGGGCAGCCCAGTTAGAAATGGTTTCCTGTTGGTATTACATGTGTAAATGGATGACTTCTGCAGATAGCTAAACTCACCCATTTTATTTTTTTACTCTCTTAATAGTTAAAATATGACCTTTTCTTGTGTCTCCAAATTCTGAGTTAACTTATGGTGCTAGTCTATCTGTTGTAACTACAAACCCTAAGTAAATCCATATGATCCTTTTCCTGTAATTTCCTAGTAAATCAAGGTGATAATTTCAAAGGTAAAAATAATCTGTATTTTTAGCTTTAGCAGTGAGCATGATTCCTAGTCTTTTTGCCTTCGAATAAGATTTGTTACCATGGTGGAACTAAACAATATTCCACACACTAGAATGTGAGCTCTTCAAGGGTAAGGGATGGTGTCCTACATACATCTTCATCTCTACAGCACTGAGTGCATAAATGTGTTATAAAAATGAATGGATAAATATCCTTTAGAGTTTTTCTGTTACTTGATGGATACTGGGGTTGATTTGCAGCTATCTCCTTGTTTTTCTCATTTCTTACATTATTTTCTTTCCCAAAATCCCTTAATATACCTGTTTAGTTTGTGATGTCATTTTCCATTAGATTGAAACCATCCAAGTTGTTTAGGCTAACCCAGACTTAAGCATTTTCTGGGCTTATTTTTGGACTCTTTTTAAAACTCATCTGAAGACGTGCATACAATTTTTCTTTTATGTACATGGGTTAAATCTTGATTTTTCCATAGTAGGGGAAAGCATTATAAAAATCTTATAAAAATCTTATAATGCTATTGTCTTCACTGGGGAAATATCTTTTGTGCTATAAGAAATAAACTTTTGAATCTAGAATTTAGTTTTTTATAAGAGTTTTATTGAGATATAATTCTCATACCATATGATGTACCCATTTAAAGTGTGTTAGTCACTGATTATTAGTTAATAGGTTAACCAGTATTAATAATCACTGGTTATTAATTACAGAATTGTGCAAGCATCATCGCACAATTTTAGAACATTTTTACCCCCAAAAGAAATCCCATCCCCATTTTCAAATCACTCCCCATTTCCCCTGCACCTACTCTTTTCAACCCTAGCAGTAGACAATCCCTGATCTACTTTCTGTCTCTATGGATTTGCTTATTCTGGACTGTTAATGAAATAATATAATATACAGTCTTTTGTGACTGGCTTCTTTCACATAGCGTAATCTTTTAAAATGGTATCTATGCTATAGCCTGTATTAGTATTTCATTCTTTTTTTAATGCTGAGCAACATTTCATTGTATGGATATACCGCATTTTTTAATCTACTGATTACTTGATGGACATTTGGGCTATTTCTACTTATTGTCAGTTATGGATAATGCAGCTATGAACATTCATGTACAAGTACTGGTAATTATTTTAAAGAAATTATTCTGGGCTGGGCATGGTGGCTCACACCTGTAATCCCAACACTTTGGCAGGCTGAGGTGGCAGGATCACTTGAGGTCAAGAATTTGAGACCAGCCTGGGCAACACAGGGAGATACCATCTCTACAATTTTTTTTTAATTACCCAGGCATGGTAGCTCACGCCTGTAGTCCCAGAGCCCAGGAATTCAAGGTTACAGTGAGCTATGATTACACCACTGCACTCCAGTCTGGGTGACAGAGCAAGGCCCTGTCTCAAAAAAAAAAAAAAAAAAAAAAAGATTCTTTAGTTTCTGTCATTGTAATAGGGGAGGCCATAGGATCATATATGGCAAGACTATATAGCAGTGCATGCCAGGGAGTGAAAACTAGGCCATCAAGCTGAATTTATTGGAGAACTTAAGACTAAGTCTAACTACACATGAAGGATTGAAGCTGGGACATACAAAGCTTAAAATTACGATTCTTCTAGAGACTGTTACGGTTTTTTGCTGACCACAGACAATGAAAGTTTGATATTTTGCTGTATTTGTCTGAAAATGGAAACACACTTTTCCCAATGGCCCTATTCCTGAGGACTAGACTTCTTCACCTCTAAAACCTCTCCAATCCTAGTTTTTCCTTTTGGCTGATGCTGACCAGCCACTGCCATTTTTGTCTTGGGTTTCGTTAGTCTGCCTTATTTCCAGTAATAAGTGGTTAAAATTTCTTATGAATTCTTCTTTTCTTGTGTTCAACTTTTGACTAATACATTCAGTCTATAGACAGTAATGAATTAGTACCTGATCAGGAATTTGTGAAAAACATCTCAGTTATTAAAGATTAAGAAACTAAAGCCAATTAATATTGTCATGTTCTGTCTCTTGGAACTTGAGCAAGATATGGATCTATGTGTCAAGGACATATCCAGAAAATAGAGTCCACGTAGGATACATTAACCCTGTACCCTTGGTCCATCTATTTTATTTCAGCAATGATCCATGGACATATTATAATTGGACAGTTTCATCACATACCTAGCGTATTGGGTCAAATTTAGGAAATCTCGTCCTAATGATCTTAACTCAGTGATTTCATTTTGCCCGGATGTTCAGCTGTGATAAACTTTACTAAGGCACAGATGATGGATGATACACAATAATTCCAAAATTTGGGGGTGGCTACAATATGGCTAGGGGCTAGAACTCAGGTATCTACAGGGCAAATATTGAGTGATTAGTCACTTTCTAAGCATGAGATATGCATATGTTCTGCCAAGCTCAGTAAGTCTGAGTAGATTGCTTTCATTTCAGATAATTTAAGTGCTTTCTTTTTATAGGAAGTTTTTAGCACATCGGAGGTTCTAAATCCAAAAAGTAAATAATATATAGAGAAAGAAGTAATAACAACAATAATAGTAACCAACATTTATTGAACACAGTGTAGGCTGGGCATGGTTCAAAGAAAGTTTGACATATAGAACATCGACCATACTGGCTTAATAATCCTCCTAACGGAATTAGTGCTTAAGTCAGGTGCCCAGCCTCAGCAAGCAGCAGAGGCAAGTAAGTCATAAAGCAAGGTCTTCTGAATCCAAGACCATCTCTCAAGCCTTGTTCTAATTCTCTCCTCAGCCATGGATGGTGAAAGGCACCACAAAGGCAGGGTGTCAAAAAGTGGCATTGTTCAACCTTTCCCCTGATAGGGCAAAGCTTTTATTTTTTTCCTTTACAATCTTTGACATCTGTTTTAAAACGCAGATATCACTAGAAGAAATGACACTTTATTATAAAATCCTAGTAAAATTTAAATGTCTTACATAAAACCTTTATACTGAGCAAATTTCAGTAGGAAAGGGCTTGGAAGTAAGGCTCTGAATGTTTTAAAGGGGGACAGTGCTAAGAAATGATTAGAAACAAGAGCCTGGAGGGGTCCTGCCATTTTTACTGTTTTGCTTAAGGCTGACCTAAAATATGCATAGTCTTACTTCTTACCCTGTGAGCTTATCCTTATTAATGTCTTTTTCCACCTAGTTTAGGGGTATTTTTGACTTTGTGTTTGATAAAATTTTACAGTACAGCTTTAGACATCTTTATTGTAACTTTTTTTTTGAAATGGAGTCTCCCTCTGTTGCCCAGGTTGGAGTGCAGTGGCATGATCATGGCTCGCTGCAGCCTCAACCTCCCAGACTCAAGTGATCCTCCCACCTCAGCCTCCTCCTCCTGAGTAGCGGAGACCACTGGCATGTGTCACGACATATCGCTAATTTTTTTCAATTTTTTTGTAAAGATGGGGTCTCCCTATGTTGCCCAGGCTGGCCTTGAACTCCTGAGCTCAAGTGATCCTCCCATCTCTACCTCCCAAAATGCTGGGATTACAGGTGTGAGCCACTGCACTGAGCTTTATTGTAATTTCAAGGGCTCTATGAATTTCCAGTTGTTTAAATTCATCTTGCTTGCAGAATTTGTCTTTCATTAAAAAAAAAAACTGCTAATTTGCTATATTTATAGCTGCTTGTAATAGTTCTGTATGATTTACTACATTTTCCTGAATTTAGATTGGTGGATATAATTTAGCTGCTTTTAATATTATATGAGGGTAAATTCAGATTTCTTTGGATCTATTCCTTTTAGATGGGAATCTTTGTAGTTGTTCTGCTTTACAAAATAAGCCCTGTGTGTGCTCATGCTTTGGTATACAGTTAAATGTATGATACTGTTAAGAAAACACTAATCACTGGAAAGTGACCTTCATTTATTTATTTCATAAATATCATTATACAACTATATAATTACACATAGTAGGGAAGCTCCATTTAAAGAGTAGATGACTTACATTGAAATCATTTGACCTTTGTAAATTAGTATAAATTACACAGAGATTGTTGTAATGTTCTTTATCATATATAATAGTTATGATTGCTAGAGAGGCACTCATAAATCATTGCTAAAAGGGCTAGCTGCTTTCACGTTTTCAGCAGGTTGAGTGAAGGCAACAAGCCTTGCCAATTTGATTAATCTCTTATGTCCATTAGTTGGTTCGGAAGTTTTTTTGAGTGTAAATTTGTATGTAGACAACAGAGTTTATATACTTTATGACATAAAATTAATCAGATACATCTACATATTGTAGAATGGGGGGATTCTTAGCTCTATAGAGAATAAGAAATTAATAATGGATGGAAGACTTTTTTTTTTTTAGGATGACTGGCTACAGGAAGAAATTGTAGTGACAGAAGCCATGTGTAGTGAATTTGAATTAATGTTCCTTAGGGAACTACCAGAGAAATATAATTTACAAGATAATCAAGAATGTAAATAATAGATTCTCTGTGGAGTCGTCTGATCACTGACATATATTCATCTGTACTGAAATGACTTCATGACTACATTCTAACAATTCGAAAATCATTAGGGGTGAGATGTACATGTATACCTTCAAGAAAAGCAAAATATGTATTGGTAATAATATAATTTGACAGTCAGCTGTTAAAACGAGTACATTGTATACTTGTTAAACATTAGAAACTGGGCATGGTGGCTCACGCCTGTAATCCCAGCACTTTGGAGGCCGAGGCAGGCGGATCATGAAGTCAGGAGATTGAGACCATCCTGGCTAACATGGTGAAACCCTGTCTCTACTAAAAATACAAAAAAAAAAAAAGCCAGGCTGGTGGCGGGGGCCTGTAGTCCCAGCGACTCCAGATGCTGAGGCAGGAGAATGTGAACCCAGGAGGCAGAGCTTGCAGTGAGCTCAGATTGCACCACTGCACTCCAGCCTGGGCAACAGAGCGAGATTCCATCTCAAATTTAAAAAAAAAAAAAAAAAAAATACACACACACACACATTAGAGTAACTTACCTTGGAACATTGGAACAGTAATTCTGAGGGAACCTTGATCATTTATGAGAATGATCTCCCCTACATTAATACTGTGTCAAAACTAACATTATTGTATACCTCAAAAGTATTGGCATAGATGTTTTTAAATATAAGAAAATTCAAATGCATAATTGATGAGGGCTGAATGGTTCAATTTCCCAACCCCTAATAAAATATGCCCTAACAGAGCTCTGCGACTATGAGTGCATTTATTAGAAAACATTTAGTAAAAATAATCTCTAGTTCAAACCCTCAAGCACCAGTTCTTTTTGATAATTCTCATGAACATTTGGAAATACCTTAAAAGAGAATTTAGACTCAAATCAAAAAACTTTATTTCACTTGGTTTCAGTCCAAGATACCTCTTTTAACCATTTCTGGCTTTTAGAATCCTTATCATGACAGCTTGTCCTGTCTCAGAGCTTCAGGAGGAAAAACTAGTCCCTCAAAATCAAGTTTGCTGTTGAGCTTAATAAGAGGTTTATGTATGTCATGTTTGTTTAGGAGAAAAGCACTTGTTCGACTCATTTAATCCTGGCCTGGTGAATTAAGGCCTGAATTAATACTGAGGGAACCTTGACTATACATCTACAAAATCAGTGTGTCCTGGTAGGCTTCTGATTAAGATAACATTAGCTCTTGCTTAAAGGCATCTTTCTCTGCTCCCACCATTTACCCAGTGGTAGATAATATATGGAGTGAAAAATGAAAAAGACATAGCTGAGCTTTAAAGCAAGATGAACATCTCTGTGGACCAGAAATGTGAAAGAAAAAAAAAAGCAGGCCGGGCGCGGTGGCTCAAGCCTGTAATCCCAGCACTTTGGGAGGCCGAGACGGGCGGATCACGAGGTCAGGAGATGGAGACCATCCTAGCTAACACGGTGAAACCCCGTCTCTACTAAAAATACAAAAAACTAGCCGGGCGAGGTGGCGGCGCCTGTAGTCCCAGCTACTCGGGAGGCTGAGGCAGGAGAATGGCGTGAACCCGGGAGGCGGAGCTTGCAGTGAGCTGAGATCTGGCCACTGCACTCCAGCCTGGGTGACAGAGCGAGACTCCGTCTCAAAAAAAAAAGCAAAACAGGACTTCGTGAGTTGTAAGTGGGGCTAAATTTGTGGGCTTTCAGCTCCTGCTGTAGTAACAGGGATTAAAATTCTCCTTACAAGGTGGTGGCCCAGAGCCCCACAAAAACACACCTAGAGAGAGACACATACACATACACACTTACACTTAAAAGCAACATGAAAAGAAACATTTTGCTGCAGGGATCTACAGCTTATACGCAGCTATGGTCCTAATGCATAGAGCCAGGGGAAAAGGCAAAGATGCGCAGTTGGGAAAGAGAGCATCACAGCCTCAAAACCAGGACCTGAACCAATCTACCTACTGCCTGGCAATGAAATGAGCGGTATCTCTGTATCACTCAATGTAGGAGCTGCACACTACCAACAGATGTAGCTCTAACTCTAAGCACCTGGGTATGGCTGGGAGCAGCCATAAAACCACCTGAGAGAGAGAGAATGAATTTAAAAAGAGAGGAAAATAGAAAATACACACACGCAAGAATAACAGAAAATATACACATGCAAAACATCCCCTGCAAAATTTGTCTCCAAACCAGGATCCAAAATACATGAAGAAATGGGATGGCACCCCCACCCAAGTTAAACATCAGAAAACGAATTAGGCTGGGAACAGTGGCTCATACCTGTAATCCTATCACTTTGGGAGGCCAAGGTGGGAGGACTGCTTGAGCCTAGGAGTTTGAAACTAGCCAGGGCAATGTAGTGAGGTGCCATCTTTACAAAAAATAATTTTTAAAATATCAGCCAGGCATGGTGGTACATGCCTGTAGTCCCAACTACTCAGGAGGCTGAGATAGGAGGATCGCTTGAGCCCAGGAGGTTGAGGCTGCAGTGAGCCATAATTGTGCCACTGCACTCCATCATGGGCAACAGAGTGAGACCCTATCTCAAAAAAAAAAAGATGAATTAATTCTAGAAGAAAGCGAAGTGATAGACTAGTACAACAAAGATTTTTAAGTACATTTAAGATGCTTAGACCAGGTGCTGTGGCTCACACCTGTAATCCCAGCACTTTGGGAGGCCGAGGTGGGTGGATCACCTGAGGTCAGGAGTTCAAGACCAGCCTGCCCAACATGGTGAAACCCTGCCTCTACTAAAAATACAAAAATTAGCTGGGTATGGTGGCAGGCACCCCTAATCCCAGCTACTCAGGAGGCTGAGGCAGGAGAGTCGCTTGAACCCGGGAGGAGGTGGTTGCAGTAAGCCGAGATCATGCCACTGCACTCCAGCCTCCATCTCAAAAATAAAAATAAAAATAAAAAGATGCTTAAAGGCATAAATAAGGGGTACCATTCACTAAAATAACAAGAAACTATGAAACAGAGATGGATGAAATATAACTATGTCTGAAAAAAGATACCTTTGCCAAAAAAAACTAGTCATTGAAGTTACTAAACTCAATATACAGGATAAATTCTAGACTTTGTCCTGTCAGAGAAGGCAAGGGAATTAGAAGATGATGCTGAGAATATTACTATGCACAACACTCACAGAAAAAGGTAAGAAATATAAATGAGCAATTAGGAGAAATGGAGAATTGACCACAGGCTCTACAGTATACCTTACGGGAATTTAGAGGTTTATTTACGAGTGTATTTGAGAGGTTTCAGAAGAAGAGAATGGAGGAAATGGTAGAGAAGTAATATTTGAAGCTGTAATAGCGAGAATCTTCCAGAATTGAAGAAGGATGTGAGTCTTTAAGGAAATGTGCTCCCAAGAGAAATTTCAAACATCTGAGAAGGAAAGAAAGGCCTGCATTGAGCAATTGATATTCTTTACAGCTCAGCTTTGAGAAGCTTCGGCTGATTAAAATGAGCCTTTTCTGTTTTTCACTGGAACCACCAAAACAGAAATGTAATGTGTTGTATATACTAAACCATGCCTCTTGAACAAGGGTACTTATAAATAAATCATAAAGAAGAGCCTTGTGGACAACTAAACCCACAGGATCAAGACACCAAGGAAGATCTCTCTAGAAAAGGCAGTCTCCTGTCAGCACTTTTGTGAAAAATAGGTGGGAAGACAATAATGGCTTATTGTACTATCCTGAGGTCCATGTCTAAAAACTGTTTTCAAAAGGAACACCATGGATGACCCAATCTGGTAGAAAGAAAAATTTGAATAGGATTTTACATAAAAAGTGTTGCCAGTTAGAACATTTTGTTGAAGTTTTCTTTTAATGAAGAGGGAAAAATAGAAAGTAATTCCTATGGAATGAGACCTTGTGAACATTGGATACTGCTTCAAGTTCACAGAAACACTGAACCGATTGCCAGTTAAGTTGTCAGAAATTAGATTTAATTAATGTGGACAGTTACATACATTGGTGCACACCCAGAGGACCCGTGTGCAGAATCTGACTGAAGGTATACTTACTTTGATGAATCTCTTCTCATCATTGCTTTGTCAGATCAGATTGCTATGAAATAAACTATACAAACAACTACCCTTGAAGACTGATAGCAATAGGATTTCAATCAGTACAGATAGGAGATTCTATTCTGTAGATGAAAAAGATCATACATTGATTTTCTGCATGACTTAAATTCCTGGAAACCCTGTAATGTTAGGTACTGGGTAGAATGAAAAAAAAAAAAATGAAGCAAAACAAAGAAAAAAACAAGAGTAGATTGGGTTTTATTTCTGCTTCAGTGTGGAGATCCAGCCTTTTGAAACTGAGCATTTTGGAAGACATGCCGTCCCCTGTGGAATGTTCATTCCGAGTATGGGACAACAGAAAATACTTGGGAGACTGGTCATGAGGTGATCTTGCTTTCTCAAACTGGACAATGGGAAAACTTCTTGGCTACTCACTACTTACATTTCGTGTCTTTTCTCATTGATATAGATCTCCCACATTTGTGGATAGGAATTTCTCTCACCTGATGAAATATCATCTGTGAACAACAGAAATATGTCATCTTATTTTGGTATTTGTCACAACCAGAAGAAGGATGTCAAGAATTGTAATCAGTCACTGGGTATCAAATATCAGAAGTGTCCTCAATTGGAATTGTATTCTCAGTAAATCCTAAAGCATTTGGGACCTTCACATGTGCTAATACTATTTATATTTATTTGGACATTAACCAAATATAACCAAAAGAAAGTGGAATAGCCATAGAAACCTTTAAATGGAACAAAATTTATGGCAATAAACATTATTAGGAACAAATAGTATACTACATAGAAACAGTACAAGAACTTCAATCAGGATCTTTTGTGCATCTAACTACATAGGTCCAGAAATATAAAAAGTGAATTATGATAGAATTAAAAGGAGAAACTAACGAATCCATAATTATATTTCAACACTCCTCTAACAAAAATTGATAGCTACAAATAATCAAAAATTAGTAAAGATATAGACAACTTAACAACAAAAGCAGCACACTATGTATTTAGAGACTCCGTCTTTCCAATGGAAAAATACGCATTATTTCAAGTACTCAATGAACATTTTAGAAAGTGACTATGAACTAGGTCACAAAAAGCAGTATTGCTAAATTTCAAAGGATCAGTATTATACAGGTATTCTCTGATTGAAATGCAATTAAATTAGAAATGCACTAAGAAGTGGAAATGGAAATATAACCACTGTGCTCCTAAATGACTATGTGTTAAGTTTAAAAAAAAAAAAAAATCACCGTAAGAATTACAAAACATAAGGCACTGAATTGAATCAATTGATGTATATAAAAACGTTTGGTATATAATTAAAGCGGTACCAAGGAAGAAATATATAACCCTACGTGTGTTCATTAAAAATAAAAAATAAATGACTTATTCAACCTGTAAAGCAAGAGGGAAAAAAAAGAGTGACAAGTAAAACATTATTAAAGGACAAAAAATGAGACTACAGTAAGTAAGGAGCTTCACCGCATTCTTGGATGTGAAGACTCAATTATTATGAACTTAGTTCTTCCCAGTTTAACCTATGAATTCAGTGTAATTCAAACTCAAAATTTCAACAAGCATTTTCATAAAATCAGAAAAATAGACACTAAAATCATGGAGAAGATCAAACGGGTCAGAATAGTCAAGACAATTTTGAGGAAAAACAAAGTGGGCTGAGAAGGCCTATCAGACATCAATTGATTTAAAATTGGAGAGTGGGATCTACACAGGGATATACAGATAGAACCACAGACCAGAATAGAGAGCTCAGAGTATTTATGGCCACTTGATGTTTTGCAGAGGCATCGTTAGAAATCGGGGAAATAGAGGGACTATACAATGAATGAGATTGGCTTCATAGTTTATCCATGGGGGATAGATCGCATGTTCACAGCAAGCATCAAAACTGATTCTGGGTAAAGTCCTAAATGTGAAAAACCAAATTTTAAACTTTAAAAATATAGGTTAAGAAAAGATTTTCATGAACAAAATATCAAAAGCAGAGAACATAGGGGGATATGTTAAAATGTACATCTTTTATGCCATAGGATGCCATAAACAAAGTTAAAGATAAGCTACACTAAGATAAGGGTAGGAGATCATATTTGCCATGCACATAACTAACAGTGGATTAGCATCTAGAACATATCCAAAACTTTAATAAGAATAAGACAATCCAGCAGGAAAATGGGTAAAGGAAGCATGAAAAGCCAGTTAACATGGAAGAAGTTTAACCTCACCAGTAATCAGGGATGTATGTGCAAATTAAAATGCACCCATCAGGTTAGCTAAAACTTAAATGTCTGATAACACCAAGTATTTGACAAGGAGGTGGGCCAAATGGAAAACCTTATTCACTACTGAAAAGAGAGTAAATTGGTAAAACCACCGATTTGTCACCCAGAGCAATTCGGTGACACGTAGCAATGTTGAAGATGTTGCTAAGATCCAACAATTCCACATCAAACTATATTCTGTAAAGAATCTCTTAAACAGGTATCCAAGGAGACAGGTATATAAAAGAAGTTCATTGCATCATTGTTTATAACAGTGAAAAGTTATAAACAACCTAAATGTCCATGGACAGGAAAATGTTGGCATATTCAAGCAACAGAATAGTAATACCTTACAGCAGTTCAAATAGCAAACTATTATGTATCGACCTGGAGAAATCTCCAAAATGGTGTTGAAGGCAAAAAGCAACTCTTAGAATGGTATGTATATTCTTAAACATGAAGTTCTTAAATTTAAAGTTTAAGAACGTGCAAAATAATGCCATTAGATTGAATCACATAAAATGGGTGGTTTTGTAGGTGAAAGAAAAATACAGGCAAACATCAGCATCTTTAAGTTCAACCTAATATTTGTCTATGCATTCATGGTAACACTGGGCATGAAATTCAGTGTGGCATTATCTCCTTGAGGGCAGTGGGGAGGAGAGAATGGTATGGCATTGAGGTGGGCATGTGAGGGAGCTTCTGCTTTGGCTGTTATCCTTTCTTTCTTCAAAAAACTTTTGAAGAAAATATGGCAAATGATAAACTTATCAAGGTGAGGTGGTAGGAACATGGGTATATATACTCCATCCTTATACATTTCTGTTGAAAATATATGCTAATGTTTAAAGCAAACTAAAGTGTTGTAGAGGTATAAAATTTTTAATCTCATGACATTATAAAGAAATACTTACAAAGTGATTAAATCCTTTACTGCTTACTTATCTGAACATAGCACTCATGAGGCTTTTAGCATAACATAAAAATTGAAAAGCATGGCTCCCTTCACACATCATTCAAAAGCTTCACATTTTGTTTTGTTCTTTTAGCACTGGTAAGATTGTCATCATTAAAACCATTCATTAGTGCCTCTCTTTTGCTTGCTGTTCTTTGGTGGCAGTCAGATGCATCTATCTACCATGGTATATAAAATTTGGTGATGATATTCAAATTACTTTTTTTCTTCTTTTTCTTTCTTTTTTTTTTTTTTCTTTTTGACTTCTTTGATGCCAATAGGAATCTGCAAGCAGAATATGACCGTCTAAAGCAGCAGCACGAACATAAAGGCCTGTCCCCACTGCCGTCCCCTCCTGAAATGATGCCCACCTCTCCCCAGAGTCCCCGGGATGCTGAGCTCATTGCTGAGGCCAAGCTACTGCGTCAACACAAAGGTCGCCTGGAAGCCAGGATGCAAATCCTGGAAGACCACAATAAACAGCTGGAGTCACAGTTACATAGGCTAAGGCAGCTGCTGGAGCAAGTGAGGAGAGAGATGGGATTTTTACAACATTCATTTTCCCTCTTAAACTAACCACAGAGAGCACTTTTTATAGGTGTAACAAGCGTCAGTTCTCAAGTGCTTGGTATGTGCCTGGCAAAGTGATAGGTATCAAAGATAGAAGTAGAGGAGATAGAAAAACTAGTGTGTCTTTTTTGTGTTTGTTCAATATTGTTTCCTACCAAAGTGGTTTTTTCTTGACCAATTTGAAATACATCTTGGGGAAAAAACGCCAAAAGGTTTCCACTAGTTCTCTAAAAGTGAATATTTCACTTCTTGAAATGGAACTATTTCATTTGCAATTAGTTATATTTTCTGGTATACCTTTGTGTTTTTTTCTCCTAATCCCTAATATTTAGTTCTTTAAGCCTCCATTGAAAACCTAGCAAGATACTGCATCGCCAGAAGACCTACCTGGACATAGTTCTGGCTTTCTGGGAATTTTACATTTTGAATTATGTTCTATCTTGTTACTTAATACTTCACAAAGATATGAATTTTCCACTACAGTTTTGAGTTCTCACATAGTGTCATCATTCTCACATGACCTTCTAAATCTTCCAGTTATTTAATGTAATGATTTATAGTCTCATTCCAGTGTAGCTCTAATTTTTTCTCAAATTTATAAGGGAGCACAGTTCAGATACAAAGACAGTATCCATGGATTGTATCAACAGTGAAATATCCCAAATTAATCTTTGGGAGGGCTTCTAAAGTAGGAAGGGTCAAAATTTATGAGTCCTGAGTGTCTTTAATATTTTCATATTTATACATGTCTATGTTTATTGTGAAAAGTAATTCTGTTTTCTTTTGGATGACTTAGCCCCAGGCAGAGGCCAAAGTGAATGGCACAACGGTGTCCTCTCCTTCTACCTCTCTACAGAGGTCCGACAGCAGTCAGCCTATGCTGCTCCGAGTGGTTGGCAGTCAAACTTCGGACTCCATGGGTAAGTGTCCTAGCTACTCTCAGATTTTGTTATCTGAAGAAAGGTAGAGTCACATTATAGTAACATAAATGTTTGGCCATAGGTGTTTGACTCATTTCGGTATCAGGGAGGCACTGAAAATCATATACCAGGTGAAAAAAATCTAAAAAGAAAATTCTAAAAAGATGTATTCTGGCAGCTCTATCTGGCCCACAGAAAACTAGTATAGGTGAGAAGACCAGTTAGGAGGCAGTTGCCAAGGCCAAGATTCGTGACTAACTTGGTCCTCTCAATCTTACCTCACAGAATAGAAAAGACCTGTGACTCATTGATTCTGTACACTTACAGCTCTATTGCCTGATATGATGGTGTGTTCAGGAATTCATTTCATACTTGAGCTCCTCCGTGAGGGTAGAATAAAGAGAGGCAAAGTGCCTTAACCAAAATGGATAGGACAGAAAGGAAAAGTCAAGGGTGTGGGTGAGTTTTATGGTGAAAAATTTGGAGATCACAGTCAGGAAAATTCAAAAGTTGGATATCATGGAAGTAAAATACTTTCAAGCAATTTATACATCTAAGATGGTGCCTCCCAGTGAGCTGCTGAAGATTTTACTTGGAGATCACTGAGGGGTAAGGAGTGCAGTTCATGGAGTGGATGAGACCAACGTTGCAGAGCTTATCAGCAGAGGGGTGAGGTCCTTATTGTGACGACAGTGGTAGATCAGGATGGAAAAGATGTTGAAGAAGATGGATGAGGGCTCTGAGGAGGTGAGCATTTCTGAGGAAAGAGACAGGGTGGCTGAAATAAATGTGATGAAGTTCAAGAACCTGGAGCAGTGGGAAGAGGCACATCCTCCTCTGGAGAAGCCAAACCTTGTAGGAAAGCCAGGTTTTGATTTTTTTGAGAAGGAAAAGGATATGTTTGCGGTTGTTTTCCTGAATTTACTACAGCTCCATGATTTAAGGCAACCTCTGTGTCACATTCTCCACCTGAGATCTGACTATAGCTAATAAACTGTTGGGACTGTAAATGGTAACACACTACATGAAAAACTATTGTATGCATTTGCAAAGTCGGTAAATTCTGAAAACAACTGAGCTTTAGTATCTCTTGCTTTCTTTCTACTTCAGGATTTTCCCCCATTTTTAAGTAAAGCATATGAAACTAAGTCAGATATTTTAGTGGTGAGATTCAGAGCCCTGGGTGCTTAGAAGCATTGATTATTTAGGTTGTTAACAATGGGGATTAGGCAGCATACCTGTTAAAGCACCCAAATTAAAATGCACATTAGGATGTGGACCTGATGATCTGTGGAGCTAAAAAGATCATGATAGAACTGGATACCAGGACAAAAGTGCTGTATTCCAATGGCTGAGTTAAGCTAAGAGATAACTTGCTGGTGTAAAATGGATAAGCTGTGTGGTTAAATTGTCCTCTAAAAGAAAAGACTGAATTCAAAGGTACTTTTTCTTGAACTGTGTATAGTCTGTTTTCACATGGCTATAAAGAACTACCTGAGACTGGGTAATTATGAAGAAAAGAGGTTTATTGCCTCAATTCCACATGGCTGGGGAGGCCTCAGGAAACTTACACTCTTGGGGGAAGGGGAAGGGGAAGCAAGGCCTGTGCTACATAGCGGCAGGAGAGAGACAACAAGGGGGGAACTGCCACACTTTTAAACCATCAGATCTTACACGAACTCACTATCATGAGAACAGCATGGGGGAAACCGCCCCCATGATCCAATCACCTCCCACCAGATCCCTCCCACAGCACATGGGGATTACAATTCAACATGAGATTTGGGTGGGGACACAGAACCAAACCATATCAAACTGCATAAGCTAACTTCATTTAAAAAGGAAAAAAACCTTACCGTCTTCTTGAAGGATGCACACAGGTGTTTAAATAAATGCAGTGTGTATCCTCATGCTTTGAAGGTTTGAGATATAAGGCTGGGATTTGCTGAACCACATTCTGGATAGAGCTGCATTCTTTAAATATACAACCCCGACGACTGATTTTCTTTTAAGTGAAACATGAGACAAGTCATACTAGGTGATGTGTCTAAAGAGTCAATATATTTCCTCAAGCCATGAAATACTTATCACTGAGTCTCTATGTACCATTTGTGTTCTGTACAGTTCTTACTGAAACAATGTGCTAATGAAACTTACATTCTATTGAAGGAAGCAAATACAGAACAAAATGGAAATTAACAATGTTTATCCTCTATTGGCTCTCATGGGCTCCATACACAAATCTATGATGTCCGAACAACTCCTTATCTCTGATGACTCCTAACTTTCCACCAGATTACTGTTTTGTGAAGCATTTTATATTTTGTTTATTTAAAAAGTTAACTGTTCCTTTGCTTTTTAAAAAATAAAATTTATCATGCACATTTGAGGTTTATGACATAATGGCTCCCTAGCTTTTTATTTAGAACAATTTCAAACTTATGGCAAAATTGCAATTAATTCAACAGTTTGCCACATTTGCTTTATATTTATTTATGTACTTTTACATTCATGTGTTGTTAAATGGATTGCATATATTTATTTAGATTAACATGTATATCTGTATTTTAACGTATCTATATACTGTATGTGCTTATATTTTATGTGCATATTTAATCATATTCATGTGTGTATATAGTTTGATTTTTTTTCACTGATCCACTCAGTGGTTATGTTTCATACATAACACTTCACCCCGAAACACTTGAACATGTGTCTTCTAAAATGAAAGATATTCTTACATAAGCACAGTTATCACGCTCAAAAAAGAACAATACTGTTATCTAATGTAGAACTTAAATTCAAATACCTCCATTCTGCCTATTAATATTCTTTATAGCGATATTTTTCATTCAGGATCAATGAAGGCACAGCTTTGCATTTTGTTATGTCCCTGTAGTCTCCTTTAATCTGAAGCACTTTCCCAGCCTCTTTAAATCTTTCACAACATTGATATATTAGAAGAGGTCGGGCTAGATGTTTTGTAGAATGTCCCCCAATTTGAATTTGTCTGCTTGTATCCAAGTGATTGGGTTCAGGTTAAATGTTTTATGCCAGATTACCATATAGGTAAGGTATCCTCAGTATATCACATCAAGGTTTTCCTCAAGATTCTCCATCCCCTTCACCCTTCTTCACTCTCCCTGGGCACTCCTTCCATTCTTTGGCTTCTGCTATGTTGACAACTCTTAAGTCAAGATTTCCAGCCCAGACCTCCCACCTGAACATCTTCTGGATAGAATTATAAATAAAAATAGAGCCCAATCTGAAATCATGATCAACCTTTGGAACATCTCTTCCAATTTCCCAATCTATAAAAAGTCATTTTCTACACATTCTTCCTTTACCTGCCTTCCTTAGCTATGTTCCACCACCATCAATCCAGTCACCAAGGTCAGTCTGTTTTGCTACTTATAAAAAAGAGCAACATTTTTCAATTCAGCTACTTCTACCCAAATTTAGTCCTCATCATGTATTACCTGAACAGACAATATGAATACTTTCCTAATTGGTTCCTCTGCCTTTGGTCTCTCTCCCTTTCTAAGCTATCTTCCGGATACTTCAGTTCCTCTTCTGCCATTCAAATGATATCACATTATTCCCCTCCGTAAGCATTTTATGCCTTCTGTTTGACAACAGAATAAATAAATGTGCTCTTTGGCCTTGAGTACATTATGTTCTTTACCTGAAATATAGCATCCTTTCTTTTCACTCAGTTTTCTTTTGGAACTTAACCGCGCATTATATCGTTCTGGTGTTGGTGGTGGTGGTGTTGTTGCTGTTTCCTTTGTGTGAGACGAAGTCTCGCTTTATTGCCCAGGCTGGAGTGCAGCGGCACGATCTCGGCTTACTGCAACCTCCACCTCCTGAGTTCAAGCAATTCTCCTGCCTCACCCTCCCGAGTAGCTGGGATTACAAGCCTGCCACCATGCCTGGCTAATTTTTCTTGTATTTTTAGTAGAGATAGGGTTTCACCATGTTGGCCAGGCTGTTCTTGAACTACCGACCTCAAGCAATCCACCCGCCTCAGCCTCCCAAAGTGCTGGAATTACAGGCGTGAGCCACCACACCCGGCCATGTTTTCAGGCAGTTACTAGTACTTCTTTCTTCTGCCTACAACTCCCTAGAACTTAAGCTCCTTAAGGACAGGATATAAGTCTTGCTCATTGTCATTACTATGTAAGAACACTCTGTGCAACAATCAGTAAAGTGCTTATTGAGTTAATTTTTTGGAAATCAAACACAATACATTCTTGTGTACACATGGAACAGCCCACACTTTTAAGATATTTAGCTTTCACCAGCATTCAAAACCGATCAGCTGGTAATCAGCACCAACATTGTACACCATAATATATTAAAGATGTTACACACAGAATTTATGTGTGAAATTGAAAGCATCTGTCCTATATCATGAGGAAAAAATTAATTGAAGCCAAATGTTGGGTATTGGATAAATCATTGTGCTTTTTCTTCTAAAAAATACTGGAGAAAGGCAGGAAATACACAAGTAGTAAGATAATAACACATCAAGTTGGAAACTGGTTAAAATCCAAAGAAAAATGTTGGTGGGCGTATTTGCTCATACACAGTCCCCTTTATAAGAAAAATAATTTCTTGTACACAGCTCCTTTTTTAAAAGAAAATAATTTATTTAGATTCAGACAGAATCACAGGAGTGATTCTTGTGTCTATTCTGCATAGGCTGCACAGGTTCTGGCTAAAATCACTTTTTAAGTAAATAGAACCATTATCAGCATTTGAGTCAAAGAAAGGGAAGTGAGTCAGATGGCATATCATCCTTTCAGAAAGGGATCTGAAATCATCTTTATGTTTCAGAAGACTGAAGAATATCTTGCCATGGCAAAGCATTCCTTTTCTTTTTTCTCAGATTAAATTCAGTCGTCCGACTTATTTTTTCTTCATTTCAGCAGTGATTAAAGGAGACTATCATATTGTGCTGTATCACGGTACTGTTTAACTTTGACTATGTCTTTCCTTATTTTAAAAAATGTTTCAGTGATTTATTTGGACCACAATCAGACAAGACAAGAAGACTAACTAGCTAATAATCCAAAAAATATTATTTTTCTTTTTATTATTTTAATAGTTTTCAGGGAATAGGTAGTGTTTGGTTACATGAATAAGTTGTTCGGTGGTGATTTCTGACATTTTGGTGCACCCATCACCTGAGCAGTGTACACTGTACCCAACGTGCAGCCTTTTATCCTTCACCGCACTCCCACCCTTCCCCCCGAGTCCCCAGAGTCCACTGTATCATTCTTATGCCTTTGTATCTGCATAGCTTAACTCCCACTTATAAGTGAGAACATACAATGTTTGGTTGTCTATTCCTGAGCTACTTTACTTAGAATAATGGTCTCCAACTCCATCCAGGTTGCTATGAATGCCATTATTTCATTCCTTTTTGTGGCTGAGTAGTATTCCATGGTGTATGTGTGTATATATATATACACACACACGTAGGTACTGCATTTTCTTTATCCACTCGTTGGTTGATGGGCATTTAAGCTGGTTCCATATTTCTGCAATTATGCATTGCACTGCTATAATCTTGCTATGCAAGTATATTTTTCACATAAGGACTTCCTTTCCTTTGGGTAGATACCCAGTAATGGGACTGCTGGGTCAAATGGTAGTTCTACATTTTAGCCCTTTAAGGAGCCTCCATAGTGTTTTCCATAGTGGTTGTCCTAGTTTACATTCCCACCAGCAGTGTAGAAGTGTTCTGTTTTCACTACATCCACACTGACATCCATTATTTATGTGTGTTTGTGGAAATCACCTTGGAGTAGAGTCAAGTTTAAGTGTTAAAGAATTGCCATCCATTG
The DNA here is from genome assembly GCF_009764315.1 of Trachypithecus francoisi. Taxonomy (NCBI): domain Eukaryota; kingdom Metazoa; phylum Chordata; class Mammalia; order Primates; family Cercopithecidae; genus Trachypithecus; species Trachypithecus francoisi. The sequence goes on from NW_022681471.1 coordinate 106,775,782, forward strand.
ACACAAAAAAAACTTGTTTGCAGTGAGGTGACATGACTGGCCCTGAAATCTACACGGAGGAAACAAAAACACCATTTCAAATCTCTCCATTAACCCTAAAATAATATATTTCTCTTCATTCTTTCTGTTTACACTTTAGGAGTGGGAGGGGCCTTAGACAGCACCTGTCTGAAGGGTAGATGAGGACTGCCTGCATCATAATCACCTGGAGGGATTATACAAAATGAGTATTTCCAGGCCCAAGCCCATTCCTATGGAACCAGAATTCTTGGTGCTGGTGGTGGTGGGGGTGGCAGTTTGGGGAACTTATATCTACATTTTCACAATTTTTAAATATTTATTTATTTTTTAAAAGCAATAATAAAATCATTATGTTATGCATATTGCATATCATATGAAAAATATATCATCTCAAACAACAAATAATGTAATTTAAAGTCTTCTAGCAGCCACATTTTAAAAAGTGGCTATTTTACATTTTGACTATCATTTTATCATTTTACATAGTGGTATCACTTTACATTTTTGCAAATCTCTTTAATATCTTATAATATTAATATTAACAGAGGACAGCTGGGCTCTTTTCAGCTTCTGCATTGCATCTGTTATGCTGTTTTGTCAAAGTCTGACCTCATAGAGATATGTAGTTGAAAAAAAAAAGGGGGGAGTATTTTAATAGCATTTTCAGATCATTGTGAATTTTTTTCTTTGCAATTTCACCAAAACTATATAAATAGCAATTTCTTAAAGGATAATTACAATGTGAAATTTGAAATCATATAATTGATTATATCATTGCCTATATCATTATTATATTGTTACATTAAAATATCTACCTGGAAAAAAAAAGAATTATCATCAACTAAGTTTAAAATCCCCCAAACACTAGCAATATGCTATTTGAGCAGGCAGTGAATCCATGAAGTAGGGATAAGGGCTGTGCAAGTCTCTAGTGTGAAATTGGAACTCAATAAGTATTTTCTTGTTGAATAAGTGAAAAAAATGAAAAGGTGTTTTTGTTTTGTTTTTGGTGATGAGGAGCTTGTGATGACAGGTATTATTGTTACAGTCAGAAATATTTTGGGGTTGCCAATTTATGGTTTGGCTCTGTGTTCCCACCCAAATCTCATCTCGAATTGTAATCCCCACGCATCAGGGGAGGGACCTGGTGGGAGGTGATTGTATCATGAAGAAGTTTTCCTCCATGCTGTTCTCGTGATAGTGAGTGAGTTCTCAGGAGAGCTGATGGTTTTAAAAGTGTGTGACACTTCCCCTTCACTCTCTCTCCCCCCTTCACTCTCTCTGCCCCCTTCACTCTCTCTGCCCCCTTCACTCTCTCTCTCTCTCTCTTGCTGCCATATAAGAGGTGCCTTGCTTCCCCTTTGCCTTCCACCATGATTGTAAGCTTATAATCATGAGGCCTCCTGCGGCCTCCCCAGCCATCTGGAACTGAGAGTCAATTAACCTCTTTCGTTTATAAATTACCCAGTCTCAGGTAGTATCTCTATAGCAGTGTGAAAATGGATTAATACTACACCTATTATGTTGTAGCTACATAGTGTATTATTAGACAACCATAAATATTGTATCTGGCTTGTTTGATGCCCATAATAGTGTATCAGTCAGCTGTTGCTGCATAACAAATAACCAGAAAACTCTCAAGTTGCATATTTCTTGTTCATGCATCTGTTGTTTGACTGAACTTTTGCTGGCACTCAGCTGGACTTGACACCAAGTTGTGGTCTGGGTTCAGATCTGTTCAACATGTCTGTCATCCTTCTTGGGCCAGCAAGCTACCTGGGCCATATGCTTCTTGTGCACATAAGCACAAGAGGGCAACCCCAACCATGCAAAGACATTCTAAGCCTCTACTTTTGTCATGCCTGGTTACATTCCATTTTCCAAAGCAGGTTATGTGGCCACATCCAAATTCCCAGGCCAGGGAAGAATTGTTTTCCCAGCTCTTGTTCACTCTGCTTTATCTACATTGGATTTCTTGCTGTACTTGAGCAAGCCAGTCACACTCCCCTCTCAGAGTCTTTACATTTGCCAGTCCTTCTGTGTGGAGCACTTTTCCCTCAAATACTTGTGCAACTCATACCCTCCAGTTCTTAAAGCTTTTGCTCAACTGCATCTCATCAATGAGGACTTCCAAGACTCCACTTTCTGATGACTCTCATTGTCCCTTGCTAGCCCTCTCCTCAGAGTATTCATCACCACTCAACATACCTATATAGTTTACTTATTTACTTGTTAAGCCTGTGTGCCTCCATAAGAATGCGAGTTTCACAGAGAGAGTGTCTGGGTGGGGTTTGTTTGCTTATTGATATATCGTCAGTGAACAATAGTTGGATTTTAATAAATATTTGAATAAATAAATTAATCTTACTGTTTTTAAACTTTTGTGGTTTTTAAAAGGCATTTTAAAAATCTGGGTTAGCATCAAATATTACAATGGTATTACTTTAACTTCAGGTTTCATTTAGCTGTTTTAACTTTTACAATATATTCTGACACAGAAAATATTAGGCATTAAGCATTTTTCTTTTTTTTGACAGATAGTTTCTTTATTCATCCTCCTCCTCCTTCTCCTCTTCCTCTTCTTCCTCCTCCTCTTCATCTTCCTCTTCAACCTTTTTCCAGGCAACTTTAGCAGGACCCTTTGCACCATCAAACTTTCCTTTCGACTTATAGTCAGCAACATCCTTCTCATACTTCTCCTTCAGCTTTGCTGCCTTAGTGATGTAAGGCTGCTTTTCACTGTCATTTAAATTATTCCACATCTCACCCAGCTTTTTTGCCACATCTCCAATAGAGATGCCAGGGTTTGTGGATTTGATCTTGGGGTGGAATTCTGAACAGAACAGGAAGAATCCAGATGGTGGCCTTTTGGGAGCATTAGGATCCTTCTTCTTCTTGCCTCCCTTAGCTGGTCCATAATCCTTCATTTCCCGATCATAGTGCACTTTATCTGCCTTTGCTATTTCATCAAATTTAGATTTCTCTTTCCCGGACATTGTCTTCCACCTCTCAGAGCACTTCTTGGAAAATTCTGCAAAATCTGGGTTTTTCTTCTTATGTTCTTCTCTGCACATCTGCACAAAGAAGGCATAAGCAGACATCTTGCCCTTTGGTTTCTTGGGGTCACCTTTAGCCATCCTGACTGTATTGTTCACTAGTCTCGCATTAAGCATTTTTCAATGAGTTGATTCACTTCTACCCATGCACACATGTGATGTCTGATTTCGATTCTTAAAAAGAGATGAGCCTGGGTGTGGTGGCTCATGCCTGTAATCCCAGCACTTTGGGAGGCCGAGGCCAGCAGATCACGAGGTCAGGAAATCAAGACTCTCCTGGCTGATGTGGTGAAATCCTATCTCTACTAAAATATACAAAAAATTAGCCGGGCATGGTGGCACGTGCCTATAGTCCCAGCTACTCAGGAGGCTGAGGCAAGAGAATCGCTTGAACCTGGGAGGCAGAGGTTGCAGCTAGCTGAGATTCCACCACTGCACTCCAGCCTGGGCGACAGAGCACGACTCCATCTCAAAAACAAAAACAAAAACAAACAATGAGTTAAAACCATCTTGAGAAATCGTGAAAATATTGAGAAAAGAAGAAAACAAGATTATATTCTACTTGTTTTTATACTACCTAGAATGTAATAGGCACTCAAAAAATGTCTGAATGGATGCAATTATCACTGCTATAAAAGTTTTCCATTAAAGCAAATAAGCCAATTTTACATTTGTATTATACTTGGACCCTCATATTAAAGACTCACAGTTTTATCTGGAAAGATAAACTTGGCTGACATCATTAGGTTTATACTTTATAATTTGATCTTTGAAATAATTCAGGAACAGGAATGCCAGTCACTTCATTGAACTGTGCCTGAATTTTAACACAGTACAACTGAGTTCCTAGAGCTCCAATATGATGTAATTAAACTGTCAGAAATATTAACATCGATGTTCATGAGCGTCGTTCTTGGTTCTGATTTATTCGGTAAGGCATACTTTCACTAAAGTGGACTTACTGTCATTAAAATGCCTCATGTTTCCCAATTCAGCAAAAATTTGCATCAGTAATGGAACAGAGAGATGTAATCAGCCCTTCAGTTGTCAGGATCTTGATCCTCTTGGTAGTATTTCATTCATTTCATCTTCACCAGATAATGGTAGTTTAAAACTGCAAGAAAAATGAAACCAAAAATACTGAATTTCACTTCTTTTTCTGAAGGCATAAACTTAAGCAAATAGTGCATGTGTGTGAGGGGGGAGGAAGAGAGAGAGAAAGAGAAGAGAGAGAGAAGAGAGAAAGAGTTTGTAACTATTCCTTTTCTGCTTCGTGACCTTAATTCTTCAGCACCTGTTTCCTGTACTTGATATTGCAAAGAGGTTTCCTGTGGTATGTTACCAGGAGACTCACATAGTCTGAGGCTTTTTATCTACCTTACGTTCTTATCCCTCCGTTCTAATAAAAATATGAAGCCTCACATCCACCTAGAATATGATTTTGTCTTAATGGTTAGCATTGGCAGTGATTCTTGGAATACTATGCAGCCATCAAAAAGGATGAGTTTGCATCCTTTGTAGGGACATGGATGCAGCTGGAAACCATCATTCTTAGCAAACTATCACAAGAAGAGAAAACCAAACACCGCATGTTCTCACTCATAGGTGGGAACTGAACAATGAGATCACTTGGACTCGGGAAGGGGAACATCACACACTGGGGCCTATCATGGGGAGGGGGGAGGAGGGAGGGATTGCATTGGGGAGTTATACATGATATAAACGTCATGCACATGTACCCTAGAACTTAAAGTATAATAAAAAAAAAAAAAAGAAAAAAAAAAAAAAGGAATAAATGCAGGATTATAATCATAGATGAAAATCCAAGTGGCATAGACCAAAGGAAATGACAAGCATATTTAAGTCATGTACTCACTGGCTTCCGAAGCAGTTCCAAGTCAGATGTAAACCTGAGGTTGTCCCTAAGCAAGTTCATTATGGTTGACTTGCTAAAGCAAGGTCTTGTTTTAGATGGAAGTGACAATGGGCAAAACAAACAGAGCTTGAATAGAAGTTATTTTCACTACTGGAAGATTGTATATTATGAAAAATTACTTTCAAAGGACCTTTAATTTGGTTTGCACCTAAGAAATTTCCCTTTTACTTGCAAATGCTGTTTGAAGTGTATTTCTTTAACACATGAACAAACAATGGAGACACAGATCCACAATCTACAAGGAGACTTCCAATCCCAGTGAATATCATCCATCCATAGGTGTCTTTGTTTCCAGATCATCATTCTCTCCTCACATAAACAGTCAAAACTTTTGTAATGTCTTCTTTATAAAACCCAAAACATAATTATGATAAAGTAGTCCCAGTAACAAAGAGGAAAGGATTATAACTCTCTGGTATATGCCATATCTACAGTTTTTAGAATATTCATATTTCATGACCTATATAGGACACATACTATTTTTATTTCTATTACATTGGAGTTTAAAGGTACTTGAGTTTCATTTGTATTTTGGTTAAATGTCAAAAGAAAGAGTGAAGAAAAGACCTCAGTGTCTCAACTCCCTTCTTACCTTCATGAAGTGATTGCAAAGTGTTCAGTTCTTATTCTTTTGTGTTGAGGAGACTGCACTGCAAGTGTGCAGTAATACTTATTTTATTACATAGAACAAAGTTTCACATTTGTTAATGGGGCACAAAAGAGAGTTTGTCAGTTTTACCTTTTTCCATTGACTTTTTTTTTTAATTTTTAGATTTATTTTTATTTTTTGTTTGTTTGTTTGTTTTAAATAGAGACAGAGTCTCACTGTGTTGCCCAGGCTGCTCTCAAATTCCTGGCATCAAACAGTTCTCCCACCTCGGCTTCCCAAGGAGCTGGGATTACAGGCATGAGCGACCACATCCAGCCTGTTTTTTACTGAAGTATAATATTTGTACATATTTATGGAGTACATGTGATATTTTGTTGCATACACAGAATGTGTAATGATCAAGTCAGGGTATTTAGAGTGTTCATTATCTCATGTATTTATCATTTCTATGTGCGAGGCACATTTCAAGTAATTCTTCTAGTCAGCTTTTAAAAAGATACGCAGTAGGCCGGGCGTGGTGGCTCACGCTTGTAATCCAAGCACTTTGGGAGTCCGAGGTGGGCAGATCATGAGGTCAGGAGTTCGAGACCAGCCTGGCCAATATGGTGAAACCCTGTCTCTACTAAAAATACAAAAATTAGCTGGACGTGGTGGCACATGCCTGTAGTCCCAGCTACTCGGGAGGCTGAGGCAGAGGAATCGTTTGAACCTGGGAGGCAGAGGTTGCAGTGAGCCAAGATCGTGCCACTGCACTTCAGCCTGGGCAACAGAGCGAGACTCCATCTCAAAAAAAAAAAAAAAAAAGATACACAGTTTTTTTTTTTTTCTCCAAGGGTAATGATATAGATAAACTACTGTATGGAATTCGTCCCTTTAAAGAATTATTTCCTAATTACTAAGCTTGAGGAGTTTTTTTTGTTATTTATGAGCAAGTGAATGAATTTATAATGTGTTAAAAATGTAATTATGACCCTTTTCTTTAATATCTGTTTTGTATAAATGTAATTTTCCATTATTTGTTTTTGCTTTTATTAAGGTGAGGAAGATGTTCTCAGTCCTCCCCAGGACACAAGCACAGGGTTGGAGGAGGTGATGGAGCAACTCAACAACTCCTTCCCTAGTTCAAGAGGTAAGCTCCAATACCTAGAGGGGACTCAGATTTGCTGGGATCAGGCCACTCGCTTCCCTACCCAACTGGTGTGTGTATTTCCATCTGGAAGCCAACACGCGGTATCAGAATGGCAATTTGGGTCCATGGTGAAAAGATTTGATTTGTAAGTGTGAATTTCTGGTGTAGAGTATTCTGAATTCAAATACCTGTGAAGTCAACATGTTTCCAGAAATAAGAATACCACCTTCTATTTGTCAAGTATTTTACTTGCTTCACACATGTCTGAAGAGTTAATTATGAGGTGCACTTTACTGAAGAGCAATTATTATGTGACTTTTACAGATGAGGAAATTAATGCCCTGATAGTGCCTTTACCAGGGACTTATGGATACTACGTGCTACAGCAAGGCCTAGAACATGCCTACTGCTCAGTGGTGGTAGAGATTCTGACTTGCAATCTGATGCCCTTTATATTTAAAATTGTATCTTACTCCATCATTTAAATATAGGGACAATTAAATCTTCATAGAGTAGTTGGTTATTATTTTTTACTTCAAGAGGGAATACAGGCTTAGCAAAGAAAGACATTAATATTTTTCTTTTTCTTCATCACTTTGGCCTTGCGTATTTTGTTCCCATACAAAAACAGCATTTTACTACACAGAATTTTCCCACTGGCTTGCATGAGCTTCAGATGTCTTGCTTCATCCAAGATGATATTTTGCTACTACTGTTCGTTTCTGGGGGCATTTGGTTTATTGCCCTCACATAAAACAAAGTCACTGTCTCGCCTTCCTTCAACGAATAAAAAGGATGGTGGCAGTCGCCTGTGATCAAATAGAAGGAAAGCCTAGAGAAACAAAAGGGAGAAAACACAAGGCTTTGTGGCCAGTGATTGGCATCTCTAATGGGCAGCCTGGGAGGGACAGGCAGCAGGAAATCTGGGCTGTTTGTTCCTCTCCATAAGGGCAATGAGGAGGGTGTATTGAGTAGTGTGTTTTTCCTATCTTTTTGTTCAGTGTCAGTTAACAATGGCCATTTCCTAGCTATTTGATGTGCAAGTAAACGTTGTGCAGTGCACATTAAAAGCAATAATGTTCTGGTAAAGCGTTGCTAAGGAACCGTCAGGGGAAGCTAATTTTAAATGTCTGCACCAGCCATCTTTTCACTGCTGAGCGCCACTGATGTGTTGATTTTAACAGATAAAAATCTTATCTGTCTTCCACCCACCTCCACATCCCCCACCACCACCCGCATCCCCATCCTGACTATCTTAGGTATCTCCTCCTTCTAAATGTCATAATTCATAATGAGAAGATCATACACAGGCTTGACAGAATCAAGTGCTTTAACCTTTCTCCTCATTACTGTGTCCTGCCCGCTTTTACTAGCACCTACTACGTACCAGTGGAGGTAGTAGGGATAAAAAGAAGAAATGACAAGTTCCTTGCCTTCAAGGTACTTACAGTCAATTGCGGATACAGAATTCCAAAGAAATTCAAATCACAATACAATCATTGATTACTGTATGATCCTGGCCCCTTGAACTGGTAGCTTGTTTACCTGCTCTGGAAAGTTGGTGGCTGCCCTGTTGGCACCCTGGGCATTTCTTCCACATCTAAACAAGAGGTCAGCAGAGACGAAGTTACAGCAAGGCTCATGACTCTGCTCTTCATAGGCAGCCTGACTTCCTAGACTCCTTTTTGTACCTGAGTCTCTGGTCCACCCTAATTAGCTGTAAGGTGAAATCCTTTGCACCATTTCCCTGCGTCCCACTTTTAGAGTCCTTAAGCTAGATACCACATGGGTGTAGAAGAACTTCCTGGAAGACTAGAAGTATACTTCCTCTGATAAGGTATTTAGCAGTCAGTATCTCTGATGTGATTTACTTGCTTGTATGGAACTTGGGAAACTCAATTCAGGCCACCTGGATAGTGTTTACTAAATTAGTGCTTACGGAAGAATTTCAGGCCGTAAGTGCTGATTTAAGTTCTCAAATGTGCGATAAGGAGGCCTTGTCCAATACCAATTCCATTAACTTAGGTTTCTGCTTACTCAGTGGTACCTTGTGGCCTGAGAGAATTAATTCACATTCTTAAAAAACAAAACAATTAAATAAACAAAAACACACCGAGAGAGTAGCTAAGGTGTTGGAAAATCTGGCCGATCATTCTGTAATACTGTGATCTTGGCATTTCCTCATGTTTTGCTACTTTGAGCTAACTTAGCCTTTCTTACAGGCCTTTTTCTCCCCAAATTCAAGTGGACAAGTTTCATTATTGTAAAAATTAGGCTAATTAGTGATGCACTCAAAAAAAGTGGTTTTTGGATGCTTTATTTCCAACTGAAAGCTTTTTTTTTTTAATTTTGAAAAATAGCAGATGTGTGTGTATGTGTATACACACACACATATATAGTCAAGTTTGGCGGGAACATCTTACCAGTTGGTAGATGTGTTCGGCTGATATTAAGCAGAAATTCTTGAGAATCTTAACATCTTGGGATTACCAAGTCTCTCAAATGGAAGAGCCTTGGAAAGGTCATTTTAACGTTTTTGACATCCAGGACAGCGACTTTTGACTCTGTTTTGATGGTTATCCATATCAGAGAAACATTTACATCACAAACTGGGGTAAAGATACAATTATACATGTGTTTATGTACACACAGTATATATACACCCACCATATATACACATACACACGTTTACAGTCACATATGCATACAAAGATCAGAAACAAAAGTTTCATCAAGTGATGCTTCCATACTACTACAATGCATGCTGTTTTCAGTTTTATTTATTTAAAAACAAAATGTTGGTTGCAACCCACTAAATGGATTTTCTGAACCAGTGGTTTAAAAATACTGATCTATCCAATCTCAGTTTTTCTTCCTAGGTGAATTATCTTTCAAAAAATTTAAATTTTAAGATTTTTTGCCATGGAAGTTTCTGCCAAGACATTGCTAATGTCTCAGAGACCTTTATAGTTTTATTCTAACACTACCATCCATGTTCTCATTGTTGTGTTACAAAAAACAAAGTTCATGGTTGCTACAGCTGTTTTGGACAGCTGTTTGAGTAACTCAAAACAGATGTGAGAGCCAGAGGTCTGACATTTAGTGGAAATGTGCTATTAAATACCACCTCATGGTTTACTTAACCCTGCTAGATAATTGCCCACAGAGGAAAAGCCGTTTTTTAAAAAACTTAAGCTTTTCATAAATATAAAGTATATAGATAGGTAAGCTATTGTGTACCTCAAATTTACAACTTTTCTGTTGCCCCTTGTGACAGAGTTGGACATGAAGGTGTCAGCTAACCTTTATCTTTTATTTTCACAAAGAGTACCCGGAAGCCAGGAAAAGTCAAGTGCCTTGTTTATGGACATTCAGCAAGTTAAGTTAGGCTTCTAATTGTATCTTAATGGCTTTGCTAAACTCTTATCAAGATTAATAAAGGAGTTGCATGCTTCTCCGTTTAGTGATCAAACGATGGCCAACACTAACTATCCTGCATAATAGGCAATACAAGCAGCAGTATATTCAAGATATGAATGTGTGAACATGTAGCTTTGTGATATCTTTCTGGTTGGTCTCTAGATGATATACTTAGTTGTTCACAAACACTTGAGTGATTTGAGTGGCTCAGTGTAACACTGAATATTAGCCAATTTCTATCTAATCTATCTATCTCTAATCTCTTCCTTTGTAAGTATATGTGTAGAAGTTGAATTCTAGTGTAATAAGTCATTATCTACTATAAGGTACTTTCTAAAGCTCTGCCATTCTATAGGAAAACTACATGGGTAGTAAACAAATGTAATTTAAAAAATAACCCCATTAAGTGATTTGTCATAAGTCCCTGATCATTTAGCAGACTAACAAAGATATTTTTATTTGTATGTGCACTGATGAAAGACATGCTCTCCTAGTCAGCAGTATGGTATTAGGCTCTCTAAAATGTGGTACCACTTCATATAGATGAATGAATAATAGGAGCCAAGATAATAATCCAGAAAGCAGTTAGCAGTGCTACTATTTCTGCTGTACAATCTCTTGCCTACTGACCTGTGCCACATTATTTTTATCCCTACCAGCCCATGCCATCCTCTTTTTTTCATACCATCCCCTCCAGCCCACATACATTCTATCAAATACCCCTAAATTACCAACCCAACAGCTTTGTAAAACCTGCCATCTTTTAAAATTAAAATCTTATTTCTGTGGTTCTTTTATGGAAGAGCAACATAAAGAACAAAGGCAGATAGAAATATCGTGTACCCTTTTTCAGCACCATTCTGTTTCCTATATGTTTCCACAAAGGATTAGAGCAGTTATCCCTTTAATCCAGGACTAGCAAACTACATACAGCCCATATGCCAAATCTGGCCCACTGTTTTTATAAATAAAGTTTGGAACATAGTCACACCCATTCATTTACATGTTGCCTGTAGTTGCTTTCTCACTACCAGGACAGAGTAGTTGCAGCAATGTTGAATAGTTGGTACAGAGACTGTGGGCTTGGAAAGTCTAAAATATTTACTCTCTGGCCCTTTATGGGGAAAATTTGCCAGTCCCTGCTTTACACTATTATTTTGTGGTCCATTCTGACTCATTACATGTATAGAGTCACAGGCTTCTGTGCTAATCAGCTTTCAGCTGAACAAGATTATTGAGCTGAAATGGAATTGACTTATACATGTATATTCATATTCACCAAAGAGCCTGCAAGTGTGGCCATTTGAATTTTTTTGACTTGTTAAATAACAGAAATCCTAAAAAGGGACTCATTCTTCCTTAAGTATTTTAAACAGCCAGTGAATTAATATAAAAGAGGCTAAAAGCATGCAGAAACAGTACTGTCCTGCAATTCAACTCTAAAATAATGAATTACAATCAATAATGTCAATTTTATACTGCCCAAGGAAATTAGACTTCTCTGGACCTGACCAAGCCCTTTATTAGACTTAGAACTGCCCAGCACACTTCCCTTTTGTCTTGATTCATTTCCTGACAACGTATCACATTGCCAGATGGACACTGTAACTGAAGGTCTACGGAAACTCATTTCCAAAAAAAAATATGTTTATAAAATAACACTTTTATCTAAAACTTTATCAGTCCAGAACTTTTAAAAATGTTGTAACCAAGTAGTCTCTGTTTTGTCAGTGTAGAACTAGTCCTTATACGGTAGAAAATACCACTTGTTTTTAACTTTTTCTAAAGTGAAAAAAAAGGATCTTCCTTTTGTGATGTGTTAATGAGTACATGACGACCCAAGTGATGAGGGAGGATTTTCAGTGATGAGGGAGGATTTTAGAAGAGATTAGAGTTAGCTTGGCTCTGGGAGGTCCATTTGCATACAATATGGTTCTGAAGAAGGACCTGGAACATAACACAAGTCATTTGCTGCTACATATTAAGCAATAATCAATTGATACTGAGTTCTGAATATGGCTTAGTGTAGAATTACTAAAGATATGTGACATTAAGCATTCTAAGAATCATCATTACATTCTGAAATACATAACCATAATTACATTCTAAATCACATGGCTTTCTACACAACTCTGTCCTTCCTAAAGATCTCAAGTTTTAAAAGTAGACCAAAGTTACGTGCCAAAACAAGTACCCGCCTTTGGCATCCAAACTAAAGTGTGCCATTGAAGGGCAAGTAACTTATCACACAGAAGGACTCTTGGTCATGATCCAACTACTACTTTACCAATTCACTTCAGCCAGTATTTATCAACTACCATTAGTGTCTATGTACAGTACAGGGTATTGGGGATAGAGAGGTGGATGAGCAACATGTGGACTCCGTCCTCAAGAGGCTTATAGTCTTACAGGGGAAGAGAATTGATTCTGCACCAGACAGTATTATGAAACATAAAGATAGTTTTTTTTAAAAAAAACTTGCTAAGGAATCACAAAGAAGGGGTGAGTAATTCATACTGAGATTTCAGTCATCAAGGACAGAATGATGTTCTCCTCCCAAATTATGGGAACATCATTTGGTATGGGTCTCCACTAGTGACACCCACAGCTGAGGAGCTAGTACCCATTTTTCTCCCTCTTTCTCTGGCTTGAAGAGCATCATAAATACCTGGCCCTTATGTGGTCAAGCTAAAATCTGATACTCCTAAGAAATTGCTGAGTCATGTAGGAAATTCAGAAGGGAGAGAAGGAGAAAGGGAGGGTTAAGAAAGAGAGGGAGAGAGGGAAGAAAAACTTAGAAACTATCTTTAAATGTATACTAGAAGTTTTGAACCCTAACCTTGAGTTTTGAAAGGTTTCTTTGGTATCGTAGCTCCACACTTCTTCATTCCAGACTAGTAGTTCTCAAATTGTTTCAGGGAGTTTTTTTTTTTTTTTTTTTTTTTTGAGACGGAGTCTTGCTCTGTTGCCCAGGCTGGAGTGCAGTGGCGCGATCTCGGCTCACTGCAAGCTCCGCCTCCCGGGTTTACGCCATTCTCCTGCCTCAGCCTCCCGAGTAGCTGGGACTACAGGCACCTGCCACCTCGCCCGGTTAGTTTTTCTTTTTTTGTATTTTTTAGTAGAGACGGGTTTCACTGTGTTAGCCAGGATGGTCTACGATCTCCTGACCTCGTGATCCGCCCGTTTCAGCCTCCCAAAGTGCTGGGATTACAGGCTTGAGCCACCGCGCCCGGCCTGTTTCAGGGAGTTTTTAATCTTCTTGGAGCCACTGAGAATGATGAGTGGAGGGGAAAGGGAGATGCTGTACAGGATCTCTCACAGCTCTGCTTGAAACTGCTCCAAATATTAGAATTCCATATAAGATTGTTTTAGGAGATGTCTCATTGCTATAGTTAAAACAGTTTGAAAACCAAGGTTTTCAGTTTGAAGACCTTGGAGATAAAGGAAATTGAATGTCCAAGACATGCTATTGACATGTATGGTCAGAGGTCCCTACTTTTCTGTCCAATTATGACTTATCATAGAACACTTTCTCATCAGAATCTACTTTTGAAATACAAATAAATGCATACAGATGTAGGAATCTATGAATCAAGGCCAGTGGGTCTTTAGCCATTACCTCTTAAGGCTCCTGATATTTGTTGAATTGAGGAGGAAGCTGAAAGCTCATTCCTGGATCTGGCTCTGTGGCTTGCCCATTAATGGGACTTACTTACCTCTTCCCCTCATCTGTTCTTTCCTATTTTCTCAAATGCCTCCAATTTCATCATGGACATGCTCAGCTTCTATCAGACAGAACAAATTCTCCCAAGAGGATGGAGTCCAGCCTCTATGTCGGGTTCTACCTTGCATTTGATGTGCAGACTTTGGGCACACAAAGTCAACTACTGTTTATGTTTCAATGTGCTGATTGTCAAGTCAAGAGTGAAGAGATTCTGAGATTTTTTTTTAACATTAAGTTTGAGTTGTCCTTGAAAACAATGCCCAATTGTCAGATTTCTATCCTGTGCCAGTTTTCATCCAGTTTAATGCGTGAACTCTATGGATTTTATAAATGACGTCTTCTGGATCATGTTATCTGTTCACACTGATCTTAAGTGTATGTAAAGGTTATTTGACTAGATGTGTCTTTTGGGTTTTTTGTTTCTGTTTTTTTTTTTGTTTGTTTGTTTTTCCCAGCAGAGAATAAATGGTCATCTCAACATTTGTTTGGTAAAAGAAGCAAATTGATATGAAATTGTATATTTATGCATGTTTTTTTCCCTTTCTGATATCTCTGCCTCTTCCTCTCTCTATTATTAAAGGAAGAAATACCCCTGGAAAGCCAATGAGAGAGGTTAGTGAGATTCAGGCTCACGGCCATGGCTTCTGTCTGTCTCATCCTGCTTTTTATGTTTGGCGTTTGTGTAAGAATTGTGTGTGTGCACGCGCATGTGTGTATTACACATTGTGTCATCATGTAAGGATGGTAGTCACCTCTCCACTTGCAGCTCATGAGGAACATTCCTCAAATGTTCATTGCCGTTGTCATCACCATGACGACAAGACTGGGGTTGGGGGAGCAAGAATCTCTTTAAAATGGCAATCCTTTGTAGTCCCTAGGTTGGAATCCTGCAGTTCATCATCTGTTGCCATTTGCAACACAAACAAAATCTTCAAAATAAATTTAGCCTTGAACATAACCGATGAGTCATAAAGCTTTCTTCCACTTCCAGGACCTTAGCATTTTCTGCCAGCGCCCTTAGTTTTTATTCTTCTGGGATGACTTCATTTTGCTTTTGTTTCCTTTTTTCTTGGTTCCTACGCTCTTTCTTTCCCATTTTAGCGAACATTTGTTGAGCACTTACTGTGTGCCAAGCATTGTTCTCAGCACTTGCCATCTTTTTCATCATGTCATCTTCATGACAAACCTGTGAGGTAGGTACTCTTATTAACCCCATTTTACAGATAAGGAGACTGAGTCAATGAGAGAGTAAGCAGTGTGTCCCAGGTGACAGAGCCAGGATTTGGATCCAGGCAGTCTGCCTCCAGACCCACACTCTTAACTCTCTTGTGAAAGGCTTACATCATCTCAACGTACCCTTCAGAAGATGATCTTTTTTATTTGGTATCTGAAGCCATACAGAACAATAACCAGTTCGATTAAAAAATTAAATATTGGAGTCTTGAGAGTTTTTTTAAATGCCTATTTATGGTTGAAAGGGATAGGGTGCAGTCTTATCACTGAATGTGGTTTGAGGTTTTACAGTGAAAGATGCTTCTTACTCCTATTCCACCAGGAATATTGTCTGAATATCAAATTACCTAATTAAGTGACTGCTGGGTGACAAAAAATGTTAACTGACAGCCCAAGTAAAAACAAGGTTGTCTTTACTAAGAATTTAATCTGCAGGTAGGAGAGAAGGAAAGCTCTCCCATGGGATGGCAGTGTTCTGGGAGACAGGCTGGATGGGTGGAGAGTCCTTCTTATATGAGAAGATTCTGGACTCCTTAGCAATAGGATGGACTAGAGTGACCACTGATTCATTTAAACACAGGAGTCATAATGAAAACTCTGCCAACATCGTGCCATACAAGTCTAATCAATTTAATGATCCTTCAGTGTGTCTGTGCCAGTGCCTACTTCCAAGGCTTTGGGCAGTGGGGCCAGGGAGGGAATGGTAGGCTGGGAGGAGAAGTTGAGGAAACCTGACTTGGTGAAGCATTGAATGCTCCTGATGGTTTGCCTGGTTCATGTACTTCGTATGTGAGACTTCTTGGGTTCATTCTTATGGTAAGTGCCCCTTAAAATTTATTCATTTTAACTTTTTGTAGAAAAATGCACCATAATTTGGATCACTTTAAACATGTTTCATTCACAAATGAATTTTAGAAAAGGCTAGCACGTGTAATTGAAGTGATATAGGCATTTGCAGACTTGACTACCTGAGGTGTATGGTGTTCAGACAAGTTTCCAGAAGCCAAAGAATCAAAACAATAATGACCTTTTTTAATGCTATGAAAATATCCCAAATGTACAGTAGACCAGATTTTTTTCAGAGATTAAATTATAGAGAAGAAAAGATAAGCAAATTTCACTGTAGTATTCTGGCTTTGCATTGGCCAATTGAATGCTAACAGTTTATTTGGGAATTGTATTTTTAAAAATTAGAGCACCAGATTGCTATTGAGGTCTTGGATCTTTGCCAGAAAGTCTCAATTCCAATCACTGTGGAAAACAATTCCCTCAGGCACTGGTGGCGTGTGAGACTAAATGTGTTGCAGTTAGTGCCAACTTGGAAAAAACAAACAACTGCTAATGTTCAAGGCATAGTGCCTTTGTGTTCAATAATCCTTGCTTAAGAATGGATTAAATTAATTCTATAGATATAGTTTTCTGTCACCTTGTGCATGAAGGTGATTGCAAAGGCCTGAATCCTGGCTGCTTTTCAGTACCTCTCATACTTCATAGTATGAGATTGTAATTTTGACTTTAGAAAAATCTGTCAGGTAAAATTAATGACCTCCCGAATGCTCTGCCTTACACACATGGATAATAGAACTAGGATACAAATCTACTTTCTATATTCATGTCACAGTGCAGTCTTTCTTACCCCTCCAGTGGATTAAAGTATGATTCTTTGGGGCAGTAGTTTGTAAAAGAGATTGACTTCTTTTTTCCGGATCTAATGAAAAACTCCATGGAAAAAAATTAGAATTATTATTCTGGTAAAGCAGGTATTTAGTGAAGTAACCAAAGGCGTAATATAGATGATGAGGTGACTCTAAAAGTTATTTTTAAAGCACAAAGATGGCCACAAGGTCATTGTGAAAATGCAGCAGTTTAAACCAGTTAAAGGCCACCCAACTTTCTGTGGGAGTGTGCATGGCTCATTAAGAATAATGAACCTTGTTTTCCCTGGCAGATTTTTAAATAGCAGATACCCCTAGAACTTATGCTTCTTGAGAGACTCAAGAATTTTCCTTTCAGGTAGTAACTGAACACCATTTCAAGGAAGAGAAGCACCGCTCGCTTGACTATATAATCTATAAATGCATTTACTTGTTTTATTATATTTTGAACTGCCATCTACATCCCCTACCACACAGCCTAAAAAGACACTTTTTGATTATCGATAAGCTGACAGGAAAAAAATGAGTTTTCCCCCCTTTTTCGTTGATGTTCTGTAATATGTTTTCTAGCTACTGTGGGTCATGAGAAATACTTCGAATTACATTCAGGCATCAGGTTGTAAAGGTCTTGGGCTTTGTTTTGACTGATTTTGTTAATAACTGTAAAGATTGCTAGTAATTAAAAATTCGCAGTTAGTCCATCTATTTTCAGTTTATGCATGAATAATTATGCAGATTTCCCAGGGTTGCTGGACAGTCAAAAATAGATACAGGGGAAGCCCTCCAGCTTGGTAGCAGCAGTTACATATTTGTACTCTGAGCTCTAAGGAGCAGCAAAGGCCCCACTGTGTCATCTTCCTGTGGTTTTTATGGCACAGAAAGCCAAAAATGATTTCAGTTCTTCACTGAGGGCTGCCAAACTATTGGTCCACTTTATGAATAGTGCATATGCTTTCTTAAAAATGTTTATACTTGCAGTCTCAACCAAAATCCAAAGCGATTTTCTAAAATATAATTCTCCATGAAATTCTTTGCACTAATAAAGCACAAAAAGATATACAAACTTGGTCACCTTAATAGAAATGCCTGAATAATATTAAACAAGTCTTCAATTGATCTGGTGCCATCACTGTGTAAGTGCCTGCCCATGTAATCCTCTTCAGATCCTCCCATATTTTGTAGAGAAGATAAGATAGATATATCTCTTGAAATAAATATTAAAACAATACTCTCCCTAGTCTATCTTTAATTTTTATTGGGATTTTAACAATTATTATGGGAATCTGTAAAGTTGATACATGGCAAGGTAGTAATAGCCTAGTAAAGCATTTCAGTTCCAAAGACAATACTTGAATAGTGGAAGGATTTACCAATGTGCAATAATTAAAATTAATTAGCCATATAAAACTATGGGACATAGATGAAAAGGCAAGCCATAAAGTATGTCTCAGATTATCTTACTGTAAATCTGAATTTTGCTACAAAGTACCCAGGGACATTATGCGGTTCCTTTTTTCCATGCTGGGAGATTCTCCATGCTGGGAGATTCGTGCTAGGTCATGCTGCATTATTATTAAAAGGCTATCGTGATAGTTAGTTAACCCTCATTTAGGAGGAGATCTAAGATGGATTCACAGAATACCCAAATGCATACAATATATGTTGGTCACCTTATAATTAGGCTCTAATTTGGAATGGGAAGTAATTCTGAGGTGTCCTAATTCAAATGTTAATAGTGCACCAAAAGGTCAAGAGTTTATTTTTCAACCCAAGTAAAAGCAGAGAGAAAATAGCCACCTCCACCATAGCCTCAGAAGCAAGCCAACAGCCTGAAACAGCTTTGAAATGAAAATTTCACCTCTGAAATGAAAATTCGTGTGATGGGGGTGATATTGGAGGTAATGGTGTGGTAGTTGTGAGGCTGACAGAGGCAGTGATGGTGGTTTGTTAAAAAACATTAGTACAAGTAGAGAGAGAGTAAGTAATCACTCATAGTCAAGGTGGAAAAGATGTATCCCATCACGGAATATTCCTGTTCTGATAGAAATCTTGTGCTTATCTGTGGAATTCTTTTGATATATATTTACATTGGGAACATGAGTGTAGCTTGACATTTTTCCATTTAAACAAACACCAGTAGCCTGCTCCAACATTAAGCTGATACTAACAAACAACGTGTAATAGCTTCATTAACAAGGCTTTGCTTCTTCCTGGAAACTGGTGAAAATCAAACCTTGTTGTGTATACCCTCAATGCAGCTTCTGTGTTGTCTTCACCCAGAAATGGGGAATGATTTCCCAAATAGCAAAGAAACAGAGTGATGCTATCTGCACCTGTTGTAAAGTCTGTTTGTCTGTCTTTGTTTTCCAGGACACAATGTAGGAAGTCTTTTCCACATGGCAGATGATTTGGGCAGAGCGATGGAGTCCTTAGTATCAGTCATGACAGATGAAGAAGGAGCAGAATAAATGTTTTACAACTCCTGATTCCCGCATGGTTTTTATAATATTCATACAACAAAAAGAGGATTAGACAGTAAGAGTTTACAAGAAATAAATCTATATTTTTGTGAAGGGTAGTGGTACTATACTGTAGATTTCAGTAGTTTCTAAGTCTGTTATTGTTTTGTTAACAATGGCAGGTTTTACACGTCTATGCAATTGTACAAAAAAGTTATAAGAAAACTACATGTAAAATCTTGATAGCTAAATAACTTGCCATTTCTTTATATGGAACGCATTTTGGGTTGTTTAAAAATTTATAACAGTTATAAAGAAAGATTGTAAACTAAAGTGTGCTTTATAAAAAAAAGTTGTTTATAAAAACCCCTAAAAACACACACACACATACACACAACTTTGAGGCAGCGCATTGTTTTGCATCCTTTGGTGTGATATCCATATGAAATTCATGGCTTTTTCTTTGTTTGCATATTAAAGATAGATAGGACTTCCTCTAACACCACCAGATGACTACTTCACACTGCTCATTTGAGAATTGTCAACTGAGTGGGGCGGGCTGTGTGTTTTCATTTTATATATCTATATGTCTATAAGTATATAAATACTATAGTTATATAGATAGATATGAATTTCTATAGACTTTTTCCATTTTTTTAAATGTTCGTGTCACTTCCTAATAGAAAGAAAGAAATTACTTCTAGTCATCCAGGCTTACCTGCTTGGTCTAGAATGGATTTTTCCCTGGAGCCGGAAGCCAGAAGGAAACTACCACACTAAAACATTGTCTACAGCTCCAGATGTTCCTCATTTTAAACTTTCCACTGACAACTAGAGGAATGAATACACAGGACTTATGGTATCACAGTAATCGGTTGGTTGGTTGATTGATTGATATATTCATTCAGCTTCCTGCTGCTGGCAATGCCACGATTTAGATTTAATGATGCTTCAGTGGAAATCAGAAGGTATTCTGACCTTCTGAGCATCCAAAGGTATTTTTCACTCCCAAGCAGTAGCAGGATGATGACAGGGCTGGAGGGCTATGGATTCCAGCCCATCCCTGTGAAGGTATAGGCCACTCTTTAACTGAAGGACTAATACATAAAGTTCTCTGCAATTAATTACAACTAAATTATTATGCCCTCTTCTTACAGTCAAAAGGAAGTGGGTGGTTTTGTTTTTGTTGCTGTTTTTTTAGCTCTCTTTTTCCATGCCGGATGAGTTTTTAAATGCCACAAGACAATGTAAAATAAACTTTGGGAAAAGGTGTAAGACAGTAGCCCCATCACATTTGTGATACTGACAAGTATCAACCCAGAAGCCCATGAACTGTTTCCCTCCTTTGCATTTCTCTGCGAGTAATTCCACACAGGTTTGTAAGTAAGAAGGCAAATGGATTCAAATGTTACAAAAGTAAAGCTACTCCAAACCCTTCTTGGGAGATTAGACAGGGTAAATATATAAACAAACAAACAAACAAACAAACACTGCTCAAAAATTGGAGAAAAGCTCAAGAGGAAAAGCTAAGGACTGGTAGGAAAAAGCTTTACTCTTTCATGCCATTTTATTCCTCTTTGATTTTTAAATCATTCATTCAATAGACATCACCGTGTGACCTATAATTTTGCAAATCTGTTACCTCTGACATCAAGTGTAATTAGCTTTTGGAGAGTGGGTTTTGTCCATTATTTTGTTAATAATAATTAACATCAAACACAGCTTCTCATGCTATTTCTACCTCACTTTGGTTTTGGGGTGTTCCTGATGATCCTGCACACCTGAGTTCACAGCTTCACCGCTTGTCTATTGCGTGATTTTCTTTCTTTTATAATTTTCAAAAGAAAACCCAAAGCTCCAAGGTAACATATTACATGAAGATTTGGTTTTTGTCTTGCATTTTTTTTCCTTTATGTGATGCTGGACCTTTTCTTTCTTTACCCAAGGACTTTTAAAACAAACTAAGATTTAAAACAAGGGGTTACTTTACATCCTACTAAGAAGTTTAAGTTTCATTCTAAAATCAGAGGTAAATAGAGTGCATAATTTTGTTTTAATCTTTTTGTTTTTTCTTTTAGACATTAGTTCTGGAGTGAGTCTATCATAATATTTGAATAAAAATTGAGAGCTTTATTGCTGCATTTTAAGCATAATTTGGACATTATTTCGTGTTGTGTTCTTTATAACCACCAAGTATTAAACTGTAAATCATAATCAATGTAACTGAAACATAAACATCACATGGCATGTTTTGTCATTGTTTTCAGGTACTGAGTTCTTACTTGAGTGAGTATCATAATATATTGTGTTTTAACACCAACACTGTAACATTTACTAATTATTTTTTTAAACTTCAGTTCTACTGCATTTTCACAACATATCAGACTTCACCAAATATATGCCTTACTATTGTATTATAGTACTGCTTTACTGTGTATCTCAATAAAGCACGCAGTTATGTTACAAAAAAGTGTTGACTGGACTGCAGTACTTTGTTTTTATTTTAATTTAGTTATTTACTTTTTAAATAGGTAATACATGCATATGAGTAAAAAACTATAATCTAGAAAGACAGTGAAAAGACTCCCAACTACCCTTTCCCCCATATCATCCTCATTGCCCTGAGTAGACATTAATTTCTTATTTAGTCTTCCAAAGTGTCTTTATTACTATATAAGCAATTAAAAAAATATATGTTCCTTTTTTTTCCTCTTATTATTTCACAGGATATAGCATTCTCTGTACCCAGTTATGTGCCTTACTTGTTTAAATTTAAATATGGACTCAAGAAATCTTTCTTTCATTTAAATATATAAAATGCTTTCTCATTCTTTTTTATAGCTGTATAATATTTCATTATATGTTCACAGGCTATTTTATTTAAGCAATTCCCTTTGGTGGGATATGTAGTCTGTTTTCAGTCTTTTGCTATAACAAACATATTGCACATTTCTCATTACATCATTTCATTTGTGCACAAATATATCTATCTGTGGGATACTTCCTAGAAGTGAGATTGCTGGGTCAAAGGGAGTAAGCATTTGCAGACTGGGAGATACATTTTGAGCAGTGATAGTCAGTCATAGTGTTTGTTGTGTTTGTTTGTTTTTTAATAATGACAAGTATATTAAGTCAGTTTGCAATTCATACTTTGCTTCTCAAGAGAATTTCATATCACTTCTATTCTTGTTAATGTCACCAGACTTAAGAGGATGCATGAGTAGTAAGAGACACCTAAAACGATGTCTCAGAACTGGTTCCAGGGAAGACTCCCTTAGCATAGTCAACCACCACCACGGGGAGAACCTCTCCTTTGCCCCTGCCCTGCTCTGTTTCTTGCCCTAGCTGCAAAGGAGGCTGAGAAAGTGGGTAGCAATGTCAGCACTTCTTAGGGAGAGGCTGTCTTTACCTATTCCCAAGGTTCATGGTTGGGAGGGGTTCCCGCAACAGTGTTCAGATACTGGTGAGCCAAAGGAATAACATAAGTCCACTAGGTGCAGCCTATCCTAGTGATTTTGGAAATAACAGGAGATGATCCATCTCATTAGAAATGATGTTAGTAGATGTGGCATGTCTGCTGTGAATCACTTGCTAATTTTTTGAGAGTAGGGTGATGATGCTCACCCAAGTGACTACCACATCGAAACACTGCCCTTGACATCCACATATACCAAGAAAAATTTTGATCCTATTTAAATAAACAAATCATTTATCCTTCCCACCATTACCCCAACCTACCTTTGTTTGAAACACCCAGACCGGCTGTTTGGTGACACTTAAGGATGTCACCGAGGAATCTTCAACACTTCACCACGTCTAAGACCACCGTGTGTGGATGATTCTGAGGAAGGCATTTGGTTTTCCATTCCATACTTGGCACACACTAGAAGAGACAGAATTAATTCAGTTAAAAATTAAAATGGATCAAGCTGGCACAGATTATGCACCGGCAAGCAAAATGTGCATTTGGGAGAAAGCACCAAGACTAATGGATGTGTTCTGTAGAGCTGCAATGGGATTTCCCTTAATTTGTAATGCTCTAATGGTGGAATGAATACAAAGGCAGGCACTGGCACACTTGCAAAGACTTTGCCTTCAAATTAAGTGTAGGAAGGACAGGAATCAAATTATTTCCCATAGTAGCAAAGCCACTGGAGTAGGAAATATAAACATGCTCTTCAATGCCCCTTGCACGTCAGTGTACTGTGATCTCATGGACTTAACTGACAACACAAGAGTGGCAGCATGCCCAGCATTCCACAATAAACAATCTTGTGTGAATGTGTAAAGTTTAGGGATGTCTGAGAGTAGCTTTTGTGTACAGAAAAGGTTATCTACAGTAACTTGAGGTTTAAATGTTATATGTACATACATATGTATGTACATGTGTGTATTTTATATACATTCAGGATTTTAGCTCTTCCATACGTTTATTTTGAAATAATTCAAACAAGAAAAACTGAAACAAAAGAAAAATTGCAAGAACAGTACAAAGAAAGAACTCACATGTACCCTTTACCCAGGTTAATGAATTGTTTACATTTTGCTTCATTTACTTTACTGTTCTCTCAATGAATAGATGATAGTTTTTTCTGAGCCATTTTAAGAATAAAGTTGTAGACATCATGCCTCCTTACATTTAAATACATCGTGTACATTTCCTAATATCTACAACATTCTCTTGCATAACCATAGTACAATTATCAAAATAAAAAAATTATATATAGCTATCATCTACTCTACAGTCCATATTCTACCAAATATAGTCAATTGTGCCAATGATGTCTTTTATCATTATATATCTTGCCCTAGTCTGGCATCTAATTCATGATTTCATGACATTTAGTTGTCATATCTCTTTAATCACCTTTGATCCGGAACAGTGTCTCTGCCTTTCTCTGTCTTCAAAGACCTTGACATTTTTAACAGTACAAGACAGTTACTTTGTAGGATGTGCATCAATTTAGGTTTGTCTGATGTGTTCTCATGGTTTAGATTCAGGGTATGCATTTTTGTCAGGAATACTACACAAACAATGATGTGTCCTCAGCATGTGATAGCAGGAGGCACATTCCATTCTTGGTGCTGTTAACACTGATCATTTGGTAAAGGTGGTGTCTGCCAGCTTTCTCCACTTGGTATACATTTTAAAACCTAATTTTTCATACATCTTTAGGTTCAACTTAGAAATTTTATTTTTAGATATAGAAATGTAGACAATTTGTATGAAGTAAGAACAGTCACTTTTAGTGAGCAGACTTAGCCATGTTGAGTAGTCTGAATTTTTTGTTCTAAGCTGCATCTATACACTTAATGTGCTTTATTTTCAAGCCTATCTAATATCTCACAGGGAAGACCAACACCAACCAACAGCACCTCCACCATACCTAACTCACATATATCGAGACAAATTAAACATATAAATATAGTGAATCTCAATTCCTCTGAAACATTCCAATAGCATATACTGTGTGAGTTAAGTCCAACTTTTTAAATTCATTTTGAAATCACATGTGTAAAAGTACACATTTTACATTGGAACCTAAGACTTATCTCTCCAATTTGCTAATATGTCAAACTGCCACAAACATCTTAAGCACTTTAAACAAACACAGATTATGCCTAAATTCAACATAAAAGTATTAAAAGCAACGGTTAGGCTTACTCCACCATCTCTGTTTCATTTTAAAACTTCCTAGGCTTTCAAGACTTATCATTTGATAAGGTGTGTATTAAAATGTGACCCAGGAGTGCTAAAGTCTTTGAATCTCATAGTTTTGAGGGTGGCCACAGGAGGTCTGTAGGCTTCAGCCTCCTGCGGTTATTCGAGGATGCCCTTCAATCGATAATAAATTTATCTGTGTGCCACAATGTGAAAACATTTGGGAAACTCTGCACTAAGAGAATACTTTTGTCATCATAACAAGAGTTGAGGTTACTGGCTCAACAATTCCTATCCATACTAAAATTAAGCATCCTGGGCATGTTGACAATTTTTATCAGCCAAAAATTTGTGACTGGACTGAGTAACTCTTTTGATGCCACAGAAGGATAATCACTCAATCCCTTTTTAAAGTCAATAAGACAATTGGGGGACTCCAAGCCTGTACTTTCCAGATATGATTGATTTCACACACTGTTTTCCTGGGTTCGATTTCCCCCTTTATACCTGTGTGGGTAGCTGCAAGCCCCTATACCAGGACTCCCCTAAGTCCTAGTTTGCCTGCTTCATTCATGGCTACGTCTGTTGTCTTGACATCATTATTAATAGCACCCTTTCACTCTCAATGCCCTGGTTAGTAGGTACCTAACATCTTTCAGACACACTGTTTCTCAATAGAAGTGTTGTTGGTATTTGGGTTGGGACAATTCTTCATTATGCACAACTGTCCCTCACTTTGTAGTTCTCCCAGTCACTGTGATGACAAACCTGCCTCAATACATTTCCAAATGCCTCCTAGGGAAGCAGTAGAAAACTGCTGATTCTCTTTACTACCTGAATACAGGCTGTGTTCTTTTCATACTCTCCCCAACTGGCAAGCTCCAGCTCTTAGAGATATTTTAATGGCATTAGTTCTCGCATACCTTTCCTATTTTGTCCAGCCCTCCAGTCACTTCTCTAAAGTAATTAATGATACTACCCTAGCTGAAAACATTGGCCATCATATAAAAGCCAGCAAATAAAGAAGTATTTTTCAACAGTAGAGAAAGAAGCTATCCCCATTCATTTGCATTCATTTAAATGTAACATCTGGACTCTTGGTGTTTTGAGCTTGTAGATACACCCCAGCCACATCCCCTCTTGTCTTCAGAGACAGTGCATCCATACCCTTGCTTCTGGGAATATCAGCTGCTGATGGCTCACAGCTGTGTCCCTCTCAGGACACCGAACTGTCAGGACAGAGAACTGTCTTGCCCAAGGTAACACCACCTGTCACAGGGAAATCACCTGGGCCAATACTGGCTGATGTAGAAAAACAAAAACCCAGTCCCCTTGCCTCAATTTGGGACAATTCTGAAGGGCCATCCCAGCTCTGGAGCACCGCCTGGAATCCACCAAGGCCTTAGTTGTAATCACTTCATAGTTCAGCTTCTCCTCTGCCCTTCCTGCCTTCTCACTTTCTTCAGGTGTCTCTGTTATAAGCACCCCGCCCCCAGTAAACCTTCTGCAGAGAATACTGCATCTCAAAGGCTGCTTTGAGGGAATCCAGTCTAAAACATTGCTGTTTGTTTCACTGAGAAAGAGTTGTGAAACAAAAAGGAACCTAAGCCATTCTACCTCTCTCTCCATCCTGCTGCTTACTACAGCCAGACTGCCCCTTCCAACTGCTTGGAACTGCGAGCCTAGCCTTCTTCACTCACTGCTGCATTGTTTTTAAAATAAAACAAAAAAAAATGATATACAAATATTTTACATCTTTACATGTGAGATTTTGTTATATGCATAGAATGTGTAATGATCAAGTCAGGGTATTTGGTGTGTCCATAACCTTAAGGTAATCATTGATATGTGCTGGGAACATTTTGAGTTCTCACTTAGCTACTTTTAAATATACAATACATTGTTGCTAAAAGTTGGTCTGCTTAAAAAAAAAAAAATTTAGAGAGGAAGTCTCACTATGTTGCTCAGGCTGAACTCAAACTCCTGGATTCAGAGGATCCTCCCATCCTCCTGCCTCAGCCTCCTGAGTAGCTGAGCCACGCTCAGCTCACTGCTACATTCTTATTCTTCAAGGCTTCATGGCAACAGTCACGTTCCACACATCAGCATCCTTTCCTTCCTCCATCCTAAGTCGAAACAGCCTGCTTCTCCAAAGCTTACTCACTCATGGTTGCTACCACCAAAATGCTTATGTGTACTGTTCATGCATATGTGCTTACATTTTTTACAGTCTATTCCCTGACCTCTTAACATTGGTATTCCCTAAGGCTAAGTTCTTGGATCTCTTTTCATTTATGTTTACACTTGCCACCTTGGTAGTCTCATTCGGTCTCAGGGCTACAGATACCTTCTACATGATGATGACTCCACGATTTGTATCTCTAACCAGAACTTCACCCATGAACTCCCGACTTGGAGATCCAGCAGCTTCCTCAACAACTCCACTTAAAGGTCTAATAGTCTTCTCTAACTTGTCATATCTAAGAGCAAGTTCCTGATCAACCAATGCCACCGCCTCCCATCACTATCTAAAATGTTCTCTCCCCAAGCTATTCATGGCAAGCCTATCTTCCAGTTGCTCAGGTCAAAAACTTTAAATACTCTTGACTCCTTTTCTTTCGCACCCACAACCATCACATCAGCAAATTCAATTTGGCCCTCCCTTTAAAACAGATGAGAACCTGGCCACTTGTCCTCATCTCGACTTTCACTGCACTGGTCCGAGATATCATAATCACTGTGCTGCCAAATCATCACAATATGCTGGCCTCCCAACTTCTACCCTTTCTTCCTTCAGTCTATTCTCAACACAGCAGCCAGGGTGATCCTATGATGGCATAATAAGGTCTTGTCACTTGTTGGCTTAAAATCAACCAATGGCTTCGAATCCGAAAATAAAAGCCAAAGTTCTTCTAGAGTTTGAGGGGTTCCTATACAATCTGACCCATACCTCTCTGTCTTCCTCCTTGCTACCCTTCCTCTCCTTCACTCTGCTCCATCCATGTACCTGATGCTTTATTGTTTCTCTAACACACCAGCCAGTTCTGACCTCAAAGCCTTCATGTTTGCTGTTTTCTCCACTCAGCATGCTCTACCCTAGCTGCCTGTTTCATTGGCTTCCTCATTTCCTTGAAGTCTTTACTCAAAACACCTCGGTCAGATCTCTCCTAGCCAGTATTTAGAACTGCAGCTCCCAACACTACCTTTCCCTGTCCCAGCTCTATTATTCTACACCACATTTTTACCAGCTGGCATACGATGATTCTTTACTTGTATATTTTGTGTATCATCTGTCTCTCCTCTGACTAGAATGTAAAGTTTGGGAGGGTAGGGATTTGGGTCAGCTTGCTCACTACATTATAGTCCAGAGCACCTAGGACTCCTGGCACAAAGGATGTTTTCAGAGTGAATGGCTGAACTATGGAGACAATAAAGTATACAAGAAAAGTGACACTTGGGGATTTCATATTCTAACTTTTCTTTCCTAGGCATTAGTCATGTTCTTTTTATGGGTGGTGTTCAGAACTCCAGGATGAATAAGACAGCTCAGGGACATTACAGCAGAGAGTCAGAGATATGGCTGTTTAAGAAATAAGACCCTAAAAGAAATAAATAAGAGAATTGAAATTTCATATACAAGGGAAAAAAATAAAACTGTGAGGTGATTTAACATCTTACATTGAAGGTGATGACCAGTTGTTCTCCAGTTCTACTGAGGAGACAATCAAAGAAAAGGAGTTTAAAGCATAGCTTGAAGAATTTGGGATGCTATACAAGGAAGAATTCAATAACAACCACCCTGGTTAAATTCTGAATGCAGTAGATTCACCTTTCTCTGAAGCTTTTATAGAAGGACAGATCCCCCTTCAAGTCTGATCCTATACGATGGCAATGTGGGCAAGGTAAAAGCTAAAACAAGAATGTAAAATGGCTTGATTACCAACCTTTCCTTCCTCTGATCTTTTTTTTTCTTTGTGAGGGGGACGCAGGGTCTCACTCTGTCACCCAGGCTGGAGTGCAATGGCACGATCTCAGCTCACTGCAACTTCCACCTCTCAGGTTCAAGCAATTCTCCTGCCTCAGCCTCCTGAGTAGCTGGGATTACAGGCATCTGCCACTGCACCCAGCTAACTTTTTTTATTTTTAGTAGAGATGGGGGTTTCACCATGTTGGCCAGGCTGGTCTCGAACTCCTGACCTCAGGTGATCCACCCACCTCGGCCTCTCAAAGTCCTGGGATTACAGGTGTGAGCCACCACCCCGGCCTTCCTCTAATCCTTTAGCTTGTCTTTTGCTGTCTTGTTTAGCTGAATGGCTTGTCTAAGCCTGGCCTTTTTCACATATGATAGGACCTTCTGCTCCATGTTACACAACAGGTAGCACCAATGCCCCATTCTGGCATTTTGCTTAAACACAGGTCAAAAACTATGCCTTTAAAGTGATTATAGATTCTTCCTTAAGTCTTTTCTCAATATCCTAGCCTCCTACCATGTTTCTCTGAAAAATTTTTGGCATCCTAAAATGGTACCATGATTCTAAAACTGACATAGTGGTACAAAACCTGATCTGTTTATATATGTGTGACATATACAAGTCATCAAAAATTGTAACTGTAAAGTAGGTATTAAGCAGTTTTTCTAATTCTAAAATCACAACAGTTTAAACAACCATGTCAATATTCAGTAAATAAGCATTCACTCAGTTTCTACTTCAGGCCATGCACTTAGGATATTAAGTTAAAAGGGGATCTGTGTGTCCTGTTTTGTGCCTCACAGTCTGCTAGAGGAGACAGGTGAGAAATATTTGCCATAGGTCATGATATATGACTCACACAAGCTAAAGCAGTAGCACAAG
Source organism: Trachypithecus francoisi (assembly GCF_009764315.1). NCBI lineage: Eukaryota > Metazoa > Chordata > Mammalia > Primates > Cercopithecidae > Trachypithecus > Trachypithecus francoisi. The sequence continues at coordinate 106,805,540 of NW_022681471.1, forward strand.
GAGGGTGTCCTAATCAAATATGGAGAAATCAGGCAAAATTTTAAAGAGAAAATCCCTACACTGAATCAAATAATCACATTTGCAAGCACTATGTTAATATTCTTTCATGAGTTTTGTTTGGAAAAGACCTTTCCAATTAATCTGGTCTTCAGCGTAAATTAACGCTCCCTGCAGTGTATGATGGTCATGAAAAGATACTATATGGAATTGGCAGCCAGATGTCTAATGAAGTTATACGCAGCCCAAGGATTATAACTGCCAATAAAAAATTCCACATTTCTGGCCACATTTAGCAGAGATTATTTAACAGACATGCATTACTACAAGCAGCCTGAGTCCACCAACATCCCTATCTGAATACCAACCAAAAAGAGCATTGCTGTACAACAAAACATATGTAGTAGATCTTAGTCACTTTTTGGTTGAATTTAATTCTTATATAAACTAATCAATAAATTAAGCACATAATATATTTGTGTGTTTGACAGATTTGTACAACCCTTCTTCATCAAAAAGGCAGCATATTTGGAACTTTCTATTAAACATAGCAGATTTCTAAACTATGAAAAAATAGAGAAGAAATGAAAGATTCATATTTATAGTAAGAATTGTTATGCTAATTGTTAGTTATTTGTGTTCTGTACTATTTTTTGCTTTCTACTGAATAGTCATTATCTTACTCCATGTTTCTCTTTCAAATCGTTTGGAAAATTCAAAATGAAGAAGCTGAATAAGGAAATATGCTTATCTGCATATCTAATATGCATTCTGAAGTGTCAAATTAAAGTGACCATATAAGTCCTGCCCAACTCAAAACCAAGTGGAGTTATAAAAGTTTCTTTGGAAGATGATGCTGTTAGGAGAAGTTAGATTTTGCTACAGTAACAAGTAGACACCAAAATCTCAGTCACTAAACCCAACAAAGGTTTATTTCTCATCCACTTCACTGCCCAGAAGCCAGGCTTCTTCATTCTTACAAATCCACCATTTTGGAGGCCTTCAAGTCCAGTCACACGGACCAGAAATGAGAATACACCGAAGATAGACTCATGGAAGGGACAGATCATATCTGTTCAAATTCTCATCAGCCAGAATTCAATCACAATTTCCCAATCTACCTTCAAGGAGGGCTAGGAAATAAAGTCTTTCTGGGTGCTCAGGTAAAGGAAATGTATTGGCAAACGTCTAGCCAGTCTTGACATAGAGAAAAAGAACCTAAAATACACTTTTGTATTCAAATTATGTTATATATTATTATTAGCTGCTCTATTCAACCCAACTCAAAATGCAACTGAAGAATAACGTTAATAGAGTAACAGCTCCAAGACGTCAATGGCATCTCTCTAGCCACTGAAAACTCATTAATAGTCATGACAGAGGTTCTGTACTCCATACATTTATTCATCTTTCATCCAGAAAATATTTTGCCAATCTGTGGTAAGCACCATTATAGGCACTTAAAAGAAAGAAAGAAAGAAACAAAGATTGGATGATTAGATCTAGTTTCTAGTTATTTCTTTCAGTGGCAATAATGAACTCTAATCAGACTGAAATAAGTACCGGGGCCCTTTCAGGAACTGCAGATAGATCAGTGTGGCTAGAACAGAGTGGGAAGAACTCCTAGTTCTTGGTGGACTAAGAAAGGGGGAAGCAGTTCTCAGAAGGCACTGTCTGCCATGCTGATAACAATTTGGGCCTTAAATGGGAACATACTGAAAAAATTTAAGCACATGAGTAACAAGACCAGATGAGTGCTTTTGAAAGACCACTCAGACTGCCTGCTGCATGAAAAGTGAACTAGCAGGACACAAGGAGAAGGCTGTAACTACTACATGGCTGCTGCCACTGTTTTGTCATCAAGTAGAAAGTGAACTAGCAGGAAACAAGGAAAAGACCATGACTACTACATGGCTGCCACCGTTTTGTCATCAAGGACATTTTGATGGAGCCGCATTGACCTGGACATTTTGACATGCAGGCAGTATTTAAAAAGCAAATCATTCTCTATTTTCAAAATAAAAATTTCTTGTTGTTTTCCTCCTTCCATTTATATGCTCATTGTGAAATATACAGAAAATACATGGACTTACAAAGGAAAAGTAAAAATCACCCATAATCCACTGCCTGGAGAAAACTGCTGTTAAAATATTCAGTGTATATGTTTCCACAACTTTCCCCATGCATACTTTTTCTAAGATAAATGTGATAAAGACAAAAATGAAGGTGTAACCTGCTTTCTTTAACAATGCATTCTGAACATTTTTCTAAAGTAATACATATAGTTTGTGTCCTAGTCTATTCTGTGTTGCTATAAAAATACTTGAGACTGGGTAATTTATCAGAACAGAGGTTATTTAGCTCATGGCTCTGCAGGCTTAGAAGTTCAAGGGCAATGGTCCTGGTTTCTAGCAAGGGCTTTTGTGCTGCATCACAAAATGGCTGAGGTCAAAAAGGAAGTGGACATGTACAAAGAGGATACCCTCAAAAGTGTCCTGGCTTTATAATGACCTACCCTTGAGGGAACTGATCTGTTCCTGCAAAAACTAATTCAGCCTCATGAGAGTGATAACTCATTACCATGAGAACAGCAGCAAGCTATTCATGAGGGATCCACCTCCATAACCCAAACACCTCCCACTAGGCCACACCTCCCAACACTGTCACACTGGGGATCAAATTTCAACATGAGTTTTGGTGGGGACAAACAAACCATATTGAGACCATAGCATTTCACTCCTGGTCGCCCAAAACTCATGTCCTTCTCACATGCAACATACAATAATTCCATCCAAATAGTCCCAAAGTCTTAATTGTTCCAGCACCAATTTAAAAATCCAAAGCCCAAAGTTTCATCTGAAACTCAAGTTCCTTCTAGCTATAAGCCTATAAAATAAAATAAAATAAAATAAAAAACAAGTTATTTACTTCTATGATAAATAGAAGTGGTATTTATCATAGAAGTAAATAACTTGGTTTTTTTGGTGGTACCAGCATTGGGTAAACATTCCCATTCCAAAAGGCAGAAATCAGTCAAAAGAAAGGGGTAACAGGCACAGGCCCCACCTCAGTCTGAAACCCATCAGGGCAGACATTAATCTTAAAGCTCCAAAATAATCTTAGTCCATGTTCTGCTTCTTGGGCACACTGGGGCAAAAGTTGGGATCCCAACACCTTGGGCAGCCCCGCCCCCATGGCTTTGCTGGATGCAGCCCATGTGGCTGCTTTCTCAGGTTGAAGTTGAACTCAAGAGTTTTTCTAGGCTAAGGTGGCACACTGCCAGGTGGCTCTATAATTCTGGGGTCCCCACATCAGCTCTACTCTCTCAGCTCTACTAGGTGGTGCCTCCATGGGTACTCTCTGTGGTGGCTCTGCCCCTGTTGCAAGCTTCCACTTGGACTTCTAGGCTTTCAGATACATCCTTTGAAATCTAGGTGCAAGTTGCCAAGCCCCCAAGGCCCTTGCATTCTAGATCCCTGCAGACTTAACCCTGTGGGAAAGCCATCAAGGCTTACCACTTGCACTCTCTGGTGAGGCCAGGATATGAGTAGCACCATCCTGATGCAGCACCCCAGGCCTGTCCACAAAACCATTCTGTCCTCATAGGCCTCATAATGGGAGAGGCAATCTTAAAGACCACTGAAATGCCTTCTGGGCCCTTTTTTCCATCGTTCTGAGTATTAGCACCTGGTTCCCTTTTATCTGTGCTAATCTCTTTAGCAAGCAGTCACTGGGCTGCACCTTCGGATTCCTCTCCTAAAAATGCTTTCATTCTCTACCACATGGCCAGGCTCTGAAATTTCCAAATTTATACACTTTGCCTCCCTTTTAATTATACATTCCACCTTTAGGTCATTCTTCTGTTGCCATGACTGAGTGTAAGCTTTTAAAAGTAATCACACCACTTTTTGAGTACTTTGCTGCTTAGAAATTTCTTCCACCAGATACCCTAGGTCATCATTTTTAAGTTCAGACTTTCACAGAACCCTAGCCAACACATCCTATTTCTTTGCTATGGTACCATGTGCGCGCACTTTGCTCCAGGTTACAGTGAGTTCCTCCTCATTTCCATCTGAGACCTCATCATCAGAATGGCCTTTACTGTCCATATTTTTATCAGCATTTTAGTCACAACCACTTAACCGATCTCTAAAAAGTTATAAACTTTCCCTCGTGTTTTTATCTTCTTCTGAGCCCTCACCAGAATCACCTTGATATGATTTGGCTGTGTCCCCACACAAATCTCATCTCATATTGTAATCCCCATGTGTCCAGGGAAGGACCTGGTGGGAAGTGATGGGATCATGGGGGCAGTTTCCCCCATGCTATTCTCATGATAGTGAGTGAGTTCTCCCAAGATCTGATGGTTTAAAAGTGTTTGGCAGTTCCCCTCTTGCTCTCTCTCAATTCTACCACCCTGTGAAGAAGGTGCTTGCTTCTCCTCATGTTCTGCCATGATTGTTAAGTTTCCTGAGGTCTCCCCAGCCATGCGCAACCATGTGTCAATTAACCTCTTTCCTTTATAAATTATAGCAATGTGAAAACAGACTAATACACACCCCCAATGTGCCATTCATGGCAATACAATATTTTTATGGCCTGCTCCTCCAAATTCTTGCAATCTCTGCCCATTGCCCAGTTCCAAGGCCACTTCCACATTTTCAGGTATCTTTATAGCCACATCCTACTCTCTGCACCAATTTCCTGTCTTAATCCATTTTATTCTGCTTATAACAGATATCTGAAACTAGGTAATTTATAAAGAAAAAGCTATTTCCTACAGTTATAGAAGCTGAGAAGTCCCAGGTCAAAAGACTACGGCTGGTGAGAGACTTCTTGCTGGTGGGGACTCTCTACAGAGACCTAAGGTGGTACAGAGCATCACACAGCAAGGAGGCTGAGCATGCTAATGTGCTAGTTCAAGTCTCTCTTCCTCCTATAAAACAACCAGTTCCACTCCCATAATAACCCATTAGTCCCAGAATAAACTGATCTATTTATAAGGCAGAGAACTCATGATCCAATTACCTTTTAGAGGCCCCACTTTTCAAAACTACCACATTGTGAATTAAGTTTCCAACACATGAAATTTGGCAGACAAATTCAAACCACAGTAGTTTGGTATCATAACTTTTAATGGCTACAGAGTATTCCACTAGTTGGATGTTCCATGAGGCAGTGTAGGGTAGTGGCTGAGAACTTAAGCTGTAAATTCAAATTGTCTGGATTCAGATTCCAGTTCTTGGCTAGAGATCAGAAAACTTTATCTGTAAAAGGCCAAATAAGAAATATTTTAAGTTTTGTGGGTTATATTAGCCAGGGTTCTTCAGATGAATAGCACCAACAAGATATATAGATACAGATATAGATATAGATATGGAGAGAGATTGATTTAGTTTAAGCAACTGGCTGACGTGACTGTGCAGGCTGGCAAGCTCAGAATTCGCAGGGTATTCCAGCACACTGGAGACCCAGGGAAGAGTTGAAGTTCAAGTCTAAAGGCTATCTTGCTGGAAGAATTCCTTCTTTCTCTGGGAGAGCAGTCTTTTTCCCTTAAGATGCTAAACTGATTGGAGGAGGCCCACCCACTCTATGGAGGAAAATCTGCTTTACTTAAAGTCTACTGATTTAAATGTTAGTCCCATCTAAAAAAAAAAAATCTTCATAGAAACATCTAGAATAATATTTAACTGAATGGGTACTGAGGCCTGGCCAAGTTGACACATAAAATTAACCATCACATGGTTTCCATTACAAACTACTCAACTCTATTGATGTATGTCATAGCAGACATATATAATAGGTAAACAAATGTGCATGGCTGTGTTGCCATAAAACGTATTTCTTTGTTTATTTTTAGAGACAGAGTCTTGCTCTGTTGCCCAGACTGGAGTGCACTGGCACAATCAAAGCTCACTGCAGGCTTGACCTCCCTGGCTCAAATAATCCTCCCACTTCAACCTCCCAAGTAGCTGGGACTAAACGTGGGTGTCACCACGCCTGCCTAAGTTTTGTGTTTTTGCAGAGACAGGGTTTTTCCATGTTGCCCAGGCTGGTCTCAAACTCCTGGTCTCAAGTGATCCTCCCAAATCGCCCTCCCAAAGTGCTGGGATTGATGTCACATCTGTCCAACTTTATTTACAAAAACAAGTGGCAGGCTGGATTTGACAAGTGGGCTGTTGTTTGTTGACTCCTACTCTTTAGCCACTTTCTGACTGAGACTTTGGGCAGGTCATAGATGTTCTTCAAACCTCAGTTTTCTCATCTGTGAGAAACAGGGATAACAATCCAAAATCAAAGGGTTAGGGTGAGAATCAAAAGAGACAATACTGCCAGGCGTGGTGGCTCACGCTTATAATCCCAGCACTTCGGGAGTCTGAGGTGGGTAGATTGCTTGAGCCAGGAGTTTGAGACCAGCCTGGGCAACACAGGAAGACCTCGTCTCTACAAAAAATAATTAGCCAGGCGTGGTAGCAGGCGCCTATAGTCCCAGCTACTCAGGGGGCTGAGATGTGGGGATCACTTGAGCTAGGAGGTCAAGACTGCAGTGAGCCGCAATCGTTCTACTGCACTCCAGCCTGGGTGACAGAGCAGGAAAAAAAAAAAAGAAAGACAGTATTTGCAGAACACCTGGCACAATATCATGCACATATTAAGTGCTCAATAACTCTTCTCATTATTACTATTTATCCAATATCTACTGACAGAATTATTTTAACAACTTTAAGGTATAGTTGACATACAATAAACTGCACATATTTAACATGTACAATTTGAAAGGTTTTAACCTATCTATACACCCATAAAGTGATCACCACAGTCAAAATCTGTGAATATATCTATCACCTCAAAAGTTTCCTTCTGGCCCTTTGTAGTCCTGCCATCTCATCCCTTCTATTCCCAGGCCCTACTACTATCACCAAACCTGCTTTGAACCACTGACCTGCTTTGTCATTATCCTATAAACAAACTTTTGATTGTTTACAATCTTGCACTATTAAAAACAACACAGTCATACACACCATGGACAGATCTTTGCATGTGTTCAATTACTTCCTTAGGATTAGATGCCACAGGTAGGATCACTAATTTGTAGAGGATGTTCACTTGATATTGTTATACATATTGACAAGCTGCATTTCAGAAAAGTGCCAATGTGCAATGACCGTTTCCACTTATTTCAGATTATGTTGACAGCATGTCTGTATGTGCCCAAGGTAATTCTGTGTGGAGTTAGGAGTCTGAGCATGAGTTTACATTTGAAGTATCTAGAAATACTTAAACATCATTTAATCGGCCCTAATTGAGAATCAACACCTCCAGAGATGATGACCTAGCACTTAGTAATGAGAAGAAGTATTTTTATTCGTGAGACCAGAGGTGTTTCAGGGAGGTGTCCCACTAGGAATGTTGTACAGGCTTTACTACCCTTACACAAACAAGATATAATTCCAGCCCAGTGGATATAATTCCACTAAAGCAGTATTCCAGCTCTAGAGCCCTATTGGTCCTGCCACATCAACAAGACTCTGCTACTCTGACACATCTACAAAACCAGCCAGTCATGTGATCAGTCATGTGATCAGGAAGAGAGGAGTATCTGCCACAGAATAAGGCTTTTATGCTCTTTTGTACTTGCTAATAAATTTTTGTATGTTTGAAAGAATTTGAAGAACATAGCCTAATAGCAATAAACCATCTGCTAACAAGGTTGTGCGGGCAAGTATGTATAGCTACCATCCATCTTTAATATGTTCACTAAAGGACCTTGACATTGGCTGGACTGCCAAATTGGCTTAGGTCTGTTTGCTAATCTGAAAGGGAGGAAATTATGACTTGTTATTTTCGTTTGCATTTTTAATTAGTAGCTACATTGAGTATCTTTCCATAAGGCTGTTGAACATTTGCCTTTCTTCTTTTGTAGATTACTTGTCCATATCCACTGATCATTTGTCTACTGTGGTATTAACATTTTTCTTATTGATTTGTAAAAGATCTTGCCATATTAAGGACATCGTTTTTTTCCTGAAGTAGTAAAGGTTACCAATGTTTTTCTTTGATTTCTGGCTTTGGCGTCATTCTTGGCAATTTCTCTACCTCAGTTTTTTTCTAAGGATAAGAATGTCTGTTTTATACATTCCTTGGGAACAAAAGTAATAGTTGAAAGTACAACGGTTAGTAAAAAGCACTTGAAGATCTAAAATTGCCTTACTGATGGGATGATAAAGAAGTAAAAATGGTTTTGTTGTAATTTCTAAAATTTGATCTCCTTGTTTTATGGTCTCTCTCTCCCTTTCTCTCTCTCTCATCCGTGCGAATAACCAATTCAAAATAGAAGAGATGAGTCTGTAGGCTAAGGGAGGCAGAGGGCACAAGGATACAGACATAGAATGCCAGCCTTTACCAATGAGACACACCTATGCCAGAGTTTGAATCAGAAGTTTGTAACCCAAAGAAGCAGGCACTGCCTGGACTCCATTATGATGTGTGCAGCAACCGATACACCCAGTTTCTAGAAGCATCAAGTAGCAGAGTTCCTAGCAGTTGCATCCAATGTCTAATGATATGATCAGAGTTGCTTGTCCTAAGAAATGGTGGAAGCATTATTCCCACTGAAGCAGTTCTGCTAAAGGACTCCAGCCCCTGTGGAGAGCATGTGAACTTTATAATACAGTAGTATCTGCTTATCACACGTGAATACATCCCAGACCCCCCAATATATGCCTGAAACCACAATTAGCATGAAACATATTTCTGATTGTGTCTTCTACCCACAAATTTAATGCTTCTTCCATCTTAACTAAGCACTTATCACACACGGTGGCGATAACTTTTACAGTCTGAGGTGTGACAATGAAACCAGCATGAATTTCCTTTTCCTTCCTCCGAATTTCACAGATAGGAGATTTGTTCTTATCATAGATTTTAGCAATCTCAGTATATAGGATTTTTTTTTCTTTCCTTATTAAGCTAGAAGTTTCACCTTTTCACTCAAAGGAAGCATTTTGTGGCTTCTCTTTGGCATATCCAAACTGCCAGCATCACTACTCTTGCACACTTTGGGGCTATTATGAAGTAAAATAAGGGTGATTTGAACACAAGCAACTGCCACAGTTAATCTGAGAACTGAGACACTTCTAAGTAACTAGTTGGGTGGGTAGTTTCCACAGTGTGTATACTGATGATTTATGTCCCAGGTGGAACTGCATGAGATTTCATCATGCTACTCAGAACAGTGTGCAATTTAACTTATGATTTGTTTAATTCTGGAATTTTTAATTTAATATTTTCAGACCACATTTGACTGCAGGCAACTGAAACCAAGAAAGCAAAACCATGGATACAGGGATGACTGTAACCTTGAATAAATCTCTTTTCTAGCTTAAACTAGCAAGAGGGGTTCTGTTGTTTGCAACTAAGAAATCTGACTGATACAGAAACAGGGCAAAGAGTGGCTACAAAAAATACATATAACCTCAATTGCTGGCCTGGTAGGCCTGAAGGCAGTGAACATCCACCCCAGCATAACCCCCATTAGGAGTTCTTTCTTTCTTTGTTTTGAGACAAGGTCTTGCTCTGTCTCCCAAGCTGGAGACAGTAGCATAATCTCAGCTCACTGCTGCCTCCTGGGCTCAAGCAATCCTCTCATCTCAGCCTCCTGAGTAGCTGTGACCACAGGTGTGTGGCACCACTCCTGGCTAATTTTTGTATTTTTTTGTAGAGACTGAGTTTGGTCACATTGCCCAGGCTGGTCTTGAACTCTTGAGTTCAAGCAAGTGATCCACCGCCTTGGCCTGTGAAAGTGTTGGGATTAGAGGTGTGAGCCACTGGGCCCAGCCTTTTTGGTTTTTTTGTTTGTGTATTTTTGAGACAAGGTCTCACTCTGTCACCAAAGCTGGAGTACAGTGGAAAAATCATGGCTAACTGCACCCCCAACCTCCCTGGGCTCAGTTATCCTCCCACTTCAGCCTCCAAGTAGTTGAGACCATGGGTGTGTACCACCATGTCCAGCTAGTTTTTGTATTTTTTGTAGAGACAGGGTTTTGCCATGTTGCCCAGGCTGGTCTCAAACTCCTGAGCTCAAGTGATCCACCCACCTCTGCCTCTCGAGGTGCTGGGATTACAGGCATGAGCCACCACGCCCAGCCAGGGGTTCTTAAATATTGGTTTGTACCATGCATTGATTGCAAAAAGAGCTACACTGTATCTATCAGGCCATACTTCCCATCCCCCAAACTAACTCATTCATAAATGATCAAATACTGTGAAACTCTTAGGTTACATATTAGTGGACGAGAGAAGACTATATTTTGTCTTTACTGAAGCTGAAGCAGCAGCCAGAGTAGCAGGAAACAGATTTCCTTGTAACCAGATTTTTTTTAACTGATCACTGTGGTGACTTTATACATTATAATATTGTATGCATACCTGAAGCTGATACAGTGTTTGTGCCTCTAAAGCACTCTTTTGCCAGAGATCCTAGAGGACATTGGGGCTATCTGTATCTAGGGAGCTAAGATTCTAATATAAAACTTGCTAAAACATGCACACACATACATAATTAAGACATCTGGTTACCTTATGTTGAAAATATGACTGATTCCTTCAGCCTAAAAGTATTCATTACAATATGGTCTGTACGAAGCCATAATTTTTCAGCACAAAAATCAGAATCCATTCTTAAAAGTTAGTAAATGAAAATTTATGAAAAATATGTGAAAAATAATGGTCTTGTCTCAACAAGCTGACTTTACTTAACCACTAATGATAATACATATTAGATGTTGAAAAAACTCATGAGAAGATTATTTTCTAATGGAAGCTGTATTTAGCCCATCCTATGAAATTGACTTAAAGGTGAGGTAATACGTTAGGTAAACAATTTAAGAAGTCTATCCAAATCGCTCAAAGTGCTTTGCAGACATGAGCTAATTCAGCCTTATAAGTAAGTTTGTGTAGTTGGATTCATGTCCACTGTTCCCCTTGAAACTGTCTCATGGGTGGTAGTTTGTTGAGGAAAAGGTGTGGATAACAGCAGGCCCATCCCCAGTCTCAGGGCATCTTTGGAGGCCCCTGGGAGATCCTCATCTTTTGAGGCCAGACCTCCTTGTTGTATCACAAGATCTCCCTGACTCATCTCCTGGGGTTTCAAAATGAGGAAACAGCTGTCGGGGAAGGCATGTGGAAAACACCTTGAGGGAAAGGAGGCTGGTAACTGTTATGTTTCTTTTAAAAACACCCTGAGACCACACAAATGTGGGGGATTTCAGCCATTACCTCCTTTGAACTTCAGGGTATTACTAGGAATTAAGTTGAGTGGAAGTAGTCACTTGGCTCTGTCCTCTTGAAACAGGTGCTAATCTATTCTCATGGCACCCCACTTCGAGATGACTGATCTCCCCTGTGGTGGGTGCCATGGTGCCTGGTCACATGCCCCTTTCAGGACTGAGGTACTCATCTTCCCAGGTGCTAACAATGTTGTCTGGTGCTGGCTTATGGCTCAGACCCTTTCTGGAAACTACCCTCAGTTGAAGGTGGTTTTCTCTTCCAAAGTCATGCTCCTTTCTTGCATTCAATGGTTGGCCAGTGAAGGGTAGACACAAGGCCTGGGCCTCCTCACTCCAGTATAAGACAACTCTGAAGGACCGTCCCGACCCTAGAGCTCCCTGTGGAACTGGATGAGGGGCTGCGTCACAGCTCAACTTCTCCCTCTACCCAGCCCTGCTCCCTTTACTACCTCCCAGGGTATACCTCCCTGGAGTACGCCTTGATGAACTTCTTTCACACTAATCTCCATCTCACACAGTCTGTTTCTAGGGAATCTGAACTAAAACACCACCATTTTAAGTACAAGCCTGCATCTCGATGTCAGAATAACTATACAGCCTTAATTCTTTAAAAATTGCATTACCTACAATTAAGTCACTTCTGAGGGGAGTACTGACTAGCCTTGCCCTTAGACTTACGATTATAGCAGACAGGGCCCAATGCCAAAAAATGGTTTAGTTTAGGGATAGCAATTGTCTATTATTAACTACAGCAAAACCAGTAGGTTTATTATAATAGGACACAAAGAGTTGCTCATGTATTAACTGTTGAGGTAATTAATGTCAAATGAGACTTGGAGAAGGAAGAAGGGAAAGAAAGTCATAGATAGGTAGGTAGACATCAACAATTAGATATTGAGCACATGTGATATAAGTAATGGGGAACCAATAAGAAAAAAATATATCGGCCCCTCCCACATGGAGCCCACAGTCTAGCTAGGAAAACAAATATGTTATTAAAAGCAAGCGTGGTATGTTGTAATGGGGAAAATGTGGAATGGCATGACAGTACCTAGCAGGAGCATATAACTCTGTCAAGTACAGGGTTGGGGCAGGAGAGAGAAGAAAAAAATGTGTATATGGAACTAAATAAGCAAGTAATGGACTGGGAAAAAGAGGACTTCAGGGAAGTTAATCCAAGGAAGTCATAATCTGCAAGGCAAAAGAAGGAATTTGCAGGAAGATGTTCTATTTATAATGTTGGAAAATTGGAAGCAACTCAAATGGCCAACAATAGGGGAATTATAATAATAGAACATTACAAAGTCATTAAAATGAAAATAATAAAGATTAGATCCATTTGTGGAAATGCAATGTGAAATAATATAAATGAGAAAAGCAGAAATAGTACACATTCACTGGATTATAACTACATGAAGATATGAGTCTTTATAAACAATGGCTTAGAGGACTATGTACCAAAGGAACAAAAATTTAATGTTTAATGTTTCCTTCCTCCCCCTTATTCCCTTGATTATGTCATCTTTCTGGCCTGATTTATTTTTAAAGTTTTCTTTTCTTTCTTATGAAAGCCTTACATATCCGTACACTAGTCTACATTTTTTTTTTTAATCTTTCAGATATACACAGAAGTTCCTGCTCCTCACTACAATGAGGAAAAAAATGGCAATATCGATAGAGGCTAGAGGCAAAGAAATTCTAGGCAGACAGGGGTAGGACCAGCAAAACCCCAACTTCAAGCTGAAACCCGCAGCCTAAAGTGCCTCAAGTGAGAACTTCTATCCCTGTTTGCTCGCTCTCTCCCAATTGGCTCTTCCTGAATAATGTCTTTCTACCAATTGCATGTTGCCTTTTCCCAAAACTACCTATGACCCTCCTGCCCCCTATCATGTCCCTATAAAGACCCCAGACTCAGTAGGTAGAAAGGGAGAAGTAGCTTGACTGGAGAGAGGCAACTTGACTTCAGAAGTACAGCTGGACTTTGGAGGAGTGACGGTTTAACTTCAGAGAAGCGCTGGCTGGAGACTGCCAAATGTCAGGGAAGATGACCTGCTGGTCCCGCCTCCTCTTCAGCTCCCCTCTTCACTGTGAGCCATTTTCATCCATAAATAAAATTCTCCACCTCCACCATCCTTCAAGTGTCCATGCAACCTCATTCTTCTTGGACACTGGTCAAGCGCTTTGAACCCACCAAGTGCAGGTACCCAAAAAAGGCTGTCACACTGGCCCTTTGCCCTCACTGGCAGAAGGCAGACACTTCACATGACAAGGCAAGGGGCCACTGAACTGATAACACTCCACTGTCCATGGACGGTGGAGCTAAGAGAGCACTGTAACATGCCCTTTGAGGTTTCGGGGACTGCAGGCACCCCTACCTGGGCACCACCGCAGGGCCCACATGGAGCCTGCTCCTGCCAGCACCCAAAGCAGCTGGCTGGATTCTGCACTTGTTCGCCTATGCCTGGTCTGGCCACAGGGCCTGCACAGAGCCTGCTCCTGCAGGTACACAATGCGGCCAGCTGGATCCCACACTCACTCACTCAAGTGCCCTCTCCCTCAAGAGGTTAAGCATGGTGGGCCAAGAAAACAAGCCACCCTCCATCCCAAGTCCGACAAACAGGTCGAGAAAATTCCTGCACCAACATCACCCTGGGGAAGAATTAGCATCTTAGACTTTGGACTTTTAACTTAGAGGGAACTGAACATTTTGAAATGGCATAAAAGATACACTTTAAAAAAAATCAACTTTTATTTTAGATTCAAGGGGTACATGTGTGGGTTTGTTACATGGGTATATTTTGTGATGCTAAGGTTTGGGGTACAAATGATCCCATCACCCAGGTAGTTAACATAGTACCCAATAGGTAGTTTTTCAGCCCTTACCCCACTCTCCCCCATCTAGTAGACCTCAGTGTCTACTGTTGCCATCTTTATGTCCATGAGTACCCAATGTTTAGCTCCTACTTATATGTGAGAATGTGGTATTTGGTTTTCTGTTCCTGCATTAATTTGCTTAGGATAATGGCCTCCAGCTGCATCCATGTTGCTGCAATGGACATGAGTTCCTTCTTTTTATGGCTGCATAGTATTTCACAGTGTATTTATGCCACATTTTCTTATCCAATCCACCAATGATGGGCATCTTCTAAGTTGATTCCAAGTTTTTGCTATTGTGAATAGTGCTGTGATGAACATACAAGTGCAGGGGTATCTTTTTGGCAGAACAATTCATTTTGTTTTGGATATATACCTAGCAGTGGGGTGCTGGATCAAATGGTAATTCTATTTTATGTTCTTTGAGAAATCTCTAAACTAGCCACCATAGCCAAACTAATTTACATTCCTACCAACAATGAAAAGCATTCTCTTTCCTCTACAGCCTCGCCAGCATCTGTTGTTTTTTTAACTTTTTAGTTATAGCCACTATGACTGGAGATACACATATTTTAATAAACAAGAAAGTTACAACCTTTTTAGAAAGCTATTTTGACAATATACCTCAATGACTTTTAAAAACTGTGTAGTCTTTGATTCAGCAATTCCTAGTCTAGGGTGTATCTAGTGGTATGATGGTAAATGTTTAACAACCAGATGGCTCAGGGGGAAAAAACCTTGAATTTGTAGGGTTTGTCAATTTCCATGCCGTAAATATCCCCATCATGGCCAATTCCAAGTTACCAATAGAATCACAAGAGACATGAAAATATATGTCCACAAAAATCTTCATATACAAATATTCAAAGCAGCATTATTCACAATAACCAAAAAGTAGAAACTACCCAAATGTCCATCAACTAGTGAATGGATAAACAAATTGTGATCTATCTATACAATGGAATACTACTTAGCAATAAAAAGGAATGAACTACTAATACACAAAACAACATAGATTAATTTCAAAATAATCATGTTAAATGAAAGAAGAAAATAAAAGGAAGTATACTGCATGATTCTAATGACATACAATTCTAGAAAATGAAAATTATAGTGACAGAAGGCTTGAGCAGCAGTGACTTGGAATGGGAAGGTGCCAAAGGGAGGGATTATAATGAGGCAGGAGAAAACTATCAGAGGGAATGGCTATGTTCATTATCTTGATTGTAGTGATGGTTTATTTTTCTTTTTTTGAGGAGTCTCACTCTGTCACCCAGGCTGGAGTGCAGTGGTGCGATCTAAGCTCACTGCAACCTCCACCTTCTGGCTTCAAGCGATTCTCCTGCCTCAGCCTCCCGAGTACCTGGGACTAAAGGCGCGTGCCACTACACCTGGCTAATTTTTGTATTTTTAGTAGAGACAGTGTTTCACCATGTTGGCCAGGATGCTCTCAAACTCCTGACCTCAGGTCATTCGCCCACCTCGGCCTCCCAAAGTTCTCGGATTACAAGCGTGAGCCACTGTGCCCAGCCATGGTGATGGTTTTAATGGGTACATACATGTTAAAACTGATCATCTGTATGATATGTACAGTTTGCTATATGTCAGTTATTTCTCAATAAAACTTATTTTAGAAAAAGCTAGTCAGAGTTCATTCTATGTATCCCCTACGATTTCCTTAACATTTTATTGCACCCAGCCTGACTTCCAATGGCTAACACCTGCATTTTCACAGAAGCCTAATTTGGGGCTGCCAAACCCCACATCGCCATACAAGCTGAGTGGAAGTGCCTAGGAGCTAACAGCTTCCACCCCTCTTCTTTACCCTCCCTCCCCTGGGCAGCCTTTAATGATCAAAAAACTTGAGGGAATAAATGCCCAGCTCCTTTGCCCCTTTGCCATGATAATTCCACAGTGAACTGTTAATACTGGTAGGATTAAGTTTAGTTCCAGCTAATGGTAGCTGGCCTAATAATGAACCCATTGATGGGCTGTCTTTCCTTCCTTGTATCACTTCTCCACTCCCCTGGCCACATCCTTGCAACCCAAATAAACTGAATGTAACTTAATCCTTGACCAAGGTTGACTTCTGGGGGAACCCAATTCAAACAGAGTCAAAGTTTTGATGTCTCTTACATTACTAGAAGACAATACTGGAAAAGATGGACAAGTTACAGGAATAAAAAACATTGGTTAAAAAGATCAAAATATTTGTGTAGTTTGGAATGAGAAAATAAGCAGCTTTCCTGTTGCTTCTCCCTGTACTAATTTCTGCAACAAATATTTATCATATTATAGGGCATCTCATCTCAGCCAGAAACTATTCCATGTGCTGGAAACATGGAATAGAAGAAGACAAATAACACCTCTGCACATATACAACACATATTATAACAAGGGGAAACAGACAATAAACATAATAAACACAAAAATATCAGAGAGTGATTAATTATTTTCCTTTTTTTTTTTTTTTTTTTTTTGAGACGGAGTCTCGCTCTGTCGCCCAGGCTGGAGTGCAGTGGCCGGATCTCAGCTCACTGCAAGCTCCGCCTCCGGGTTTTACGCCATTCTCCTGCCTCAGCCTCCCGAGTAGCTGGGACTACAGGCGCCCGCCACCTCGCCCGGCTAGTTTTTTGTATTTTTTAGTAGAGACGGGGTTTCACCGTGTTAGTCAGGATGGTCTCGATCTCCTGACCTCGTGATCCGCCATCTCGGCCTCCCAAAGTGCTGGGATTACAGGCTTCAGCCACCGCGCCCGGCCTGATAATTATTTTCAAAGAATTAAAGTTGGATGAGATAAAGACAAGGACTGATGGTATGGCTGTTTTAGATTGAGTGGTGTAATAAAGTAGATTATTGTTCAACAAATCTTCCCCTCCATAGGAGAGTATTTTTCCTCCCCATTCATGTTGACTGTGTAAACTGACTTGGATAATGGTGGCAGGGAAATACTGGGTAGAAGAGGGAGGGGTCCCTGGCAAGGGAACCACCCTCAAGCCTGGACTCACAGTCCTAAATGAGAACATGCATTTCTGTTTTCCCGCCAGAATGTTGCCTTTTCCAAAACACCCTGCCCGCCACGCTCCCTATCCTGTGCCCATAAAAACCCCAAGCTCTACTGGCAGAGGAGCAGAGCAGCACACCAGAGAAGGAGAGAAGAGCAGAAGCATCTGAACAATGAGAGGAGACGAGGCAGCTGGACATCAGAGACTACAGTCAGAGAGGAGTTTGGCCGGGGACAACCAAACTCCAGGGAAAGATTATCTTCCCACTCCATCTCCTTTCCAGCTGCCCATCCCACTGAGAGCCACTTCCACTGCTCAACAAAATCCTCCACATACACTACCCTTCAATCACTTCATGTGACCTGATTCTTCCTAGATGCCAGACAAGAATTCAAGACACACTGGGTGCAGGAACCCAAAAAGGCTGTCACAATGACTTTTCGCTGAGCTGCTTAGCACTTAAGCCATCCGCAGATGGCAAAGCTAAAAGAACATTGCTTGTAACACATGCCCTCTGAGGCTCCACAGGTCACAGACAACCCCTAAACGCTACCACAGGCCAGTAGAGGGTTCATGCCAGCACCCAAAGGCACTTGCCCTGGCTCCTGCACCAGTTCACCTGCGTGCTCCCCCTCCCACAAGGGGTTTGAGTGCAGCAGAGGAGTAAAGGAGCCACAGCCCTGTCGTAAGCCCCAGGAAGGGGTCAAGGGAACTCTCCCATCTCAATGGGAGTGGGAGACAGACAGTGTGTGAATTCTTAGTTTAGGCCTTAATAGGATTGAGGGTTTTCATTTGCCCATTTAGGAGGCAATGCAGACCCAAAACTGAGACATAGAGTAAGACTGCCCCAATCACCCCACAGGCCTATGGAGATCGGAATAAATACTTACTGTTTTAAGCCACTGAATTGTGAGGTCGTTCGTTATTAAACTATATTATAGTAATAGCTGACTGATTCGCCTAGTCAGGGGAATCTCTCTGAGGAGATACTTAAATTGGGATTTGAATAGGAAGTCAGTCCTATAAAGATCATTCCAGGAAGGGAGAATATCTAATACAGATAAAAAGATGCAAAGGTGGCAGTTGGCTTGGCATATTCGGGGAACTGAAACACAAATTGTGAATCTGGACTGTGTGAGTGGCTGAGTGGGAGAGTGGCATGGAATGAGACTGAAGGGGAATCAAGCAAAGGCCAGCAAATAGAGGGCTTTGCAAATGACAATAAGAAGGTTGGTTTTCATTCTAACTGCATTGGAAAGCCCCTGGAGAATTTCAGCAGTGTAGTCACACAATCAGATTGATTTTTTAAAAGATCACTCCGGCTGCTGTGTGGTGAATAAATTAAATGAAGGACATGCAGGCTTTTCTACTAAACTAGGCTGCAGTCTCAGAATCTTCCTCAACAGAGTTCCTGAACTACTGAACAGAGTTAAAAGCTATATGCCAACTTAAATTTAGGTAGTGATAGACACCTAGATAAAATATACATAAAAATAGTTTGAGGAACTGTTTCAGTCATATGTAACAAACCATCCCAAAACTTAATGACTTAACAATCATATATTAGCAAAAAAGAAAAACAAAATCATACATTTGCTCACAAATCCGCATTTGGGCCAGTCTTGATGTGGACAGCTCATCTCTGTTCCATGTGGAATCAGCTGGGGAGGCTCAACTTAGGATTGGAGAATCCACTTCCAAGATGACCTCACTCATATAACTGGCAAGTTGAGGCTGACTGTCAGCCAGGGACTTTTGTTGTCTTCCATGTAGAGATCTTTACGTAGTTGCTTGGACTTTCTTAGCTTGGTGGATAAGTGATCATTCCAAGAGGAAAAGTCCCAATATGCATGCCATATTAAAATCCACTGCTTTTAAGAAAAGACTTGCTCTAACAGTCAAGGGAAAGATGGTCTATGTACTCATAATAGGTTTATTTTTTCACTTAGTTTTAAATAACTGCATAAACTTCTTTTTAGCACCTATAATATCCACCTTTTTAAAATGTATTCCATTCAGAGTTATAACTACATAAAAATGCAAATACTTAACATCATATAAATGAAGAACACACTATAACAGTGATTGTTCATCTTCAAAATATTAGAAAGCATGAGGGACCAAAAGAAAAAAGAAAAAGACATAAACCTTCACAACATTCCAAGTTCCAAGGCAGGAAATCAGACAATGGTGGGATTTTTCCTTCTTCATCATATTGTCGTTTCACATCCCAGTAAGTGTAGAGTAGATGCAAACACAGTGCCACTTCAAGCTTGTAATGTCAACCTTTGTGGCATAAACAGAGAGTATATTTGTCACTCTTCCTTCCCCTCTGTCCCTTTCTGAACATCTACCTTTGCAGTCACCACAGCTTTGCCCATATCTGATGCAGTTCCTTTCACCTGAAAGAACCATGCTGACTCATTGAAGATGAATAGCAGGTAGTGTATTCCATTTTCATCACCTGGATGACCAGGCGTTTGGCTTTAATCTTTCAAGGCATCATGTATTGCTATTGATTCTACCTAGACAAAGAGAGAGCTTTTTTGTAATTGTGTCCTGTCACTATTGTAACCCTGAGCTGTTAACAGGAGACAAGCTAAGGAAAGGATGGCCAACCCCATGTGGTGAGAGATTCAGATTCCATTGTAGCTCTTGTATTCTCCCTTGAAGAAAGTAAAGTTGGGACAGTTAGGATTGATTTCCTCTGAATCAACTGATCGAGGGAGAGGACGTATTCATTCAATATTCTCTGAAAAAAAAATAAGTAGTAACACTTGGGGAAAATGTGAGTTAGATCAGGGTCCTGTAAAGTCTGAGGTCTTAAAATCATTTTGTATTTTTTAAAATTTAAGTATAATTTACATACCATAAAAGCACAGGTATAAGTACACAGCTTCCCATGCCACCATTCCATTATGCCATAGAATATTCCATTATCCTAGGAAGTTTCCTTGTACCTCTTTCTAGTCTATGCCCCTGTCAGAGGTAATCACTTTCTGACTTCTATCGCCACGGCTTGGGTTTGCCAGTTCTTGAACTTCATATAAATGGAATCATACAGTACTTTGTGTGTGTGTCTTAGGCTTCTTTCACTCAATAAAATGTTTTAAAGATTTATACCTGTTGTCGAGTATATCGGTGGCTCATTCCTTTTTATTGCTGAGTAGTATTTAATTATATGACTATTTCAAAATTTGTTTATCCATTCAACTGTTGATGAACATTTGGGTTATTTCTAGATTGGGGCTATTATGAATGAAGCTGCCATGAACATTCTTGTTTTTCGTTTTGTTTTGTTTTTGGGTCACAGTCTCACTCTGTCGCCCAGGCTGGAGTGCAGTGGTGTGATCTCAGCTCACTGCAACCTCCATCTCCTGGGTTCAAGCAATTCTCATGCCTCAGCCTCCCAAGTAGCTGGGACTACAAGCGCCCGCTACCACATCAGGCTATGCTGTCGTATTTTAGTAGAGATGGGGTTTTACCATGTTGCCCAGGGTGGTCTGGAACTCCTGAGCTCAGGCAATCTACCTGTCTCAGACTCCCAGAGTGCTAGGATTACAGGTGTGAGCCACCACGCCAGGCAACATTCTTATCAGTTCTTTATGTGTACATGTGTTCTATTTCACACTCCACATACCTCAGAGTAGAATTTCTGGGTCACAGGATAGGTCCATGTTCAATCTATTCTTAACTTTTCAAAGTGGTTATACTATTTTATATCCTCTCAATATCCTCACCAATACTTGGCACTGTGTTTTAGTCATTACAAAGCTAAAATGTTGTCTTGTTGATGATACATTCAATCTTTATCTTCAAAATCCATGGAGCCAGGAAACTGGAAGTAAAAGAAAATGCCAGCGCAAAGTCTTCTCATTTAACCTGGATATGGGTCCAGATCTGAAGACATACTCAACTGCTGCTCACTCTGGATCAGCATGGTCTTAACAATCCATAAACAAAGGGCTTTATGGAAAACTGATATGATTCCATATTCAGTAGGACTGACATACCTTCCATCTTAAACTCCCTCTTCTCCCTAAATCTCAATGCAATATTCAACCAAATATATGATATGTAACTAATAAATAACCAGATAGAACTTGTCTGAAAAATCTCAATTTCAGAGTATTATTTATAATACCAAAAAGCAACTTGAAAATCCCTGCTGAAATAAAATCCACAGGTTAACACCACAGGCAAGGCTAAAGGCCAAGGTAGAAACCACAATACTGTGGTATTACTTGATCCTCAAAATACAGTCACCTCATGTATAGAACACTGACTGGTTAAGAGATTTGATTACAGTCATACCCAAATACAGTCACCTCATGACTGTAATCAAATCTCTTAACCAGCCAGTGTTCTAGAGTCCTCATCTGTAAAATGGGTGTCCCAAATCAGAGAGACAGAGATATTTGATGAGAACTGGTTAAGTGTGAAGAAATCCTTCAAAACAGTTTCCTGGCCGGGCGCGGTGGCTCAAGCCTGTAATCCCAGCACTTTGGGAGGCCGAGGCGGGCGGATCACGAGGTCAGGAGATCGAGACCATCCTGGCTAACACGGTGAAAACCCGTCTCTATTAAAAAAATACAAAAAACTAGCCGGGCGAGGTGGCGGGCGCCTGTAGTCCCAGCTACTCGGGAGGCTGAGGCAGGAGAATGGCGTAAACCGGGAGGCGGAGCTTGCAGTGAGCTGAGATCCGGCCACTGGACTCCAGCCTGGGCGACAGAGCGAGACTCCGTCTCAAAAAATAAATAAATAAATAAATAAATAAATAAATAAAAACAGTTCCTAAAAAATACAAGACTGTTCTTATTTTTAAATCATTTCACAAATATGCTTTGCTTTACATTTAAAGAAGCAAAAAATAATAGTAATCATCAAAGGCAAGAACCCACTGCTTTTGCCTTTTCTTTTTATTTTGTTCCTTTTGTCTAGCTATTTCTGGAGTATACAACTAACAATAAAGAATGCCCATTGACAATTTCAGTGATGACACAGATCAACTCTATTTAGGATAGCATCTTCTTTGCAGAATATATTCCAAAGCTTCCTGGAGTAAAAAAAAAAATAATGGAAAAGAGCACTAGAGAAATTAAGAAGTAGAGAAAGAGAAGTGGTGCTCTTTCTTCAGCTGAGATTTGACAAGCCTTGGTAACCAGAGCCACTGCATATGGCAAAGCTTTCAACACCCTGGGAGGAGAGCTTCACCTTAGGGATGTTGTTGTCTTAGTACATTGTGAAAGCTCTTTCTCAGCTGAGCAGATGATGTTAAGGGGCACAGCCCATTCACCTAACAAGCCTCCTTGTGCACCTATAAGCAGTTGTAATCTACCAGCAACCTATTGCCAGAATTCATTTTACAGTATGACCTCACTAACATCATCAACAATTTCTTGGAAACTGCAAGTTTTTATGCAAAACAATGCCTAAGGAAACCAATTTTTCCATAGGCTAGCTGATATAAACAAGAGTTAAGGCAGGGCATGGTGGCTCACGCCTGCAATCCCAGCACTCTGGGAGGCTGAGGCAGGTGGATCACTTGAGGTCAGGAGTTCAAGACCAGCCCGGCCAACATGGTGAAACCTCATCTCCACTAAAACTACAAAAATTAGCCGAGTGTCATGGCACGCGCCTGTAGTCCCAGCTGCTCAGGAGGCTGAGGCATAAGAATTGCTTGAACCCGGGAGGCGGATGTTGCAGTGCGCCAAGATAGCACCACTGCACTCCAGCCTGGGCACAGAGTGAGACTCAGTCTCGGGGAAAAAAAAAAAAAAAAAAAAAAAAGAGTTAAGTTCCTATGGCATATTTCTGATCACAAAACCTCACCAAACTTCTAAATAAAGACCAAAACACTTCTAATATGAAACCTTGGAATACATGTGAACTATACATACGTTTAAGAAAGATTCAATAAAACAGGTAAGATTATTTACCCAATGATTCCAGTTTAGGGTCATGGGTGGCCAGAGTTTATCCAGGCAGCTCAGGGAGCAAGGCAAGAACCTGGCCAGGATGCCATTCCATTGCAGGGCACATTCACACTCACTCACACTGGGGCCACGTAGACTTGCCAATGAACCTGACATGCACAACTTTGAGATGTGGGAGGAAACAACAGTACTCAGAGAAAACCCATGCAGACTACAGAGAACATGCAAACTCCACACAGGCAGTGGACCCAGCCAGGAAGTGATTTTTTTTTTTTTTTTCTCATTGAGGTTATAATCAAGCGATGTCAAACAAAGACGTTATTTGAAGACCTGAAGTTGCAAGTTGTCAGAGTTATGGGCACAGTACTCTGGGCTCAGTGCTCCACGCAACTCTGTGCTAGAGAATATAGGAAACATAACTATACAAATCATTCAGGGTGCTCACCAAATACTTTCTGCTTGCCACTTTCCACATAAGTGGTAAGGTGGTATTTCTCTGTCCCCCTTGAAGTCAGACCACTGGATTTTCTTTGGCCAATGAAATGTGATCAGAAATGATACACATCACTTTCCAGTGGAAGCTTAAAGAGCCAGTAAGCAATCTGCTACATTTCCCACTTCTCCAGTGATCACAAAGTGTGTGCCGAGATGAAGCCTTATCAGTTTGGATCCCTGTGTGGCAATTAACGGAGCCTCTTATGGATGCACATTGGCCATCCAGTGTAAGCAAGACCTGCACTGCATGACCCTGGAGGTGAGTGCCTCCTGAAAGTTTGTTTCCTAGGCACTTCATTTGCCTTGCCCTATTCTTGGCCTTGAGCAAGAATTAAGCCCTCATTGGGTTCAGACACTGAGATTGCTGCAGTGGGGACCAGTGGGGGTGCAGGGGACTTATGTATTTGTAACTGAAGCATGCTGCAGCCCATTTTGATAGATAAAATGCCTCTCCACTGGACTGGAATGAGGAGAACAGACAGACTCCAGCACTGGTGGTTCTAAAATGTGCCTGAGCACTCCATGACCTGGAGACTGGCTCTCAGAAATCATTTGTTTTTATTTGTAAGTAAGCCAGGACATTTGGGGAAATAGAGCCCAATTAAATAATCAAATTAAGTGCAAATATTCCTGTATGTGACAGGCAGAGCCAGAAGACTAAAAAATGAGCAAATTAATGACATGACTGGGTATTGTTCCAGAAGAGAGTGACTGTACATAAACAGAAAGCAAGAGAATTAACAGGCTGGTCGAGATTCCAATCAAATGCCCACTCAGCTCTGCTCAGGGTCCATTAAAAGTAGTAAAACTCCATTTATAGCATACACGCAGATCTCCAACAAATTACCTTATAAGGTCAAATCAAGCTCTTCATGTACATAGTGATGAATATAAACAACTCTCTGTCAACATAACACAGAAAGCCTGTAATACTCTTTATTAAAGTGCTTCCAAAACCTGCCTCAAATAATTTCATTTGTCTTCAAAATAATCACGTAATTAAGTAATATATGGTACAAAGTTGGATACTTTGGAATCACCTAATCATGATGAGCTTTCAGAAAAATCAAAGTAATTTCCCATTGCTCCTAATCTTCAGATACCTCATCTCATTGAAAATGACTGGCATATTATGCAGCCTTATGCTAGGAGATTGCTCAGGTGCTTGGAGAGTGGACCTAATAAAGCTAAGACTGAGCTTAAGCTCAGGTGGGTCAGTTAGCTTCATGCAGAGAAAATCATTTTTAGTCACAAACTACACCCAAATTGTGATCACAAGACAAATTCTGTCATATTAGCCATAAAGAAGCATGGACAAGCATGTCTCTAGCTCTCTATAACCTATTACTACTAATGGAAAAATAAGTCCTAACACCACCTCTTACTGGTTACATCATCTCTCCAGGGTCATGCCTACAAACACGCTATCTTTCAGACATGTTTTTCTCTAAAATACTACTCTTTAACAAAATAAGTGCCTACAAAGGGGCTTCATTTCTCCACAGGTTCTGGACACCTTTCTTAAAATTATTATTTTAATTGAGCCCTTTCTCCTGAACTCTGAATCGTAAGTCACTTTTTTACAGAGCATCTTCTCTTGGATGACTCAGAACTCAAGGGCTTGACTGAATCCCAAGCCATTATCTTCTTCCTCTGGCCTGCTTGGCCTCCTCCACTGCCAGTCTCCAAGGATGGTGAACCAAAACCTGAAATCTGGGAGTCCTAGATTCCTCTTTCTTTCATTACCCACACCCATATTCAAATTCTTTTAACTGTCCAATTCAATGCCATTTGCATTCCATCTCTCCTCTCCATTTCCCATGTCACTCACTACCTACTCCACATACCTCATCTTCCCAGGCTCGATCATTACGAAAGTCTCCTGGCTGTTCTTTTTCTCTGCAGTCTCACACCCCTCCAGTCTACCTCTCATTCATTCCAAAGTAATCCGTCTGAGAGAAAACATCTGATTTTGACACTCCTCTGCTTTAAAAAGACCCAAGCACCCCACTGGATAAAGAATAAATCCCAAGGCCAAGCTTCTAGGCTTTCTGATTTTTCTCAAATACTTGTAGCTCCCCCTTTATTCACATGTCATCCATCACAAACTGCTTGTCATACTCTGTACATGCATAATAGTTTTATACCTTCATGTCTTTCCTTGAGTGGAATCACGAACTGGAAACTCCTTTCTTTCAAGTTCTGCCTGGGGAATTTCTACTCATAAGCTCAAATGTCACCCCTATGAGGGCATTCCTGAGCTTTCTTTATCCTTTTGCTTCCTTTGTGGACCCACTGTACTGATAAAAACTTTCTGAACCTGTACTTCAGTTATCTTTGCAGCATAGCAACCCTCTCAGTTTAAAACAAAAACCATTTTATTATTGGTCATAATTCTGTACATGAACTGGCTTCAGATTAGTGGTTATTCTGTTTATGATGTCAGCAGGGCTGCAGTCATCTGGAATAGCCAAAACAGCTTACTCCCATGGCCAGCAGTTGCCATTGGCTGCTGTCTGGGAACTCAGCCTTGTTTCTCCTCCTTGTTGCCACTTCATCTGGTTAGAACTTCTCATAACATGGTAACTAGATTCGGGGGTGGGAGGAGGCATCCCAAGAGTAAAATCTCTAAGAGGAAGGAAGAAAAAGCTTCCCATTCTCTTGAAAGTCACAGAATGCCACTTCCTCCACATTCTATTAGCAAGGCGGTCACTGGTGGACAATGTAAGTGCCAACTCTAGATGAGGAATAGCATGCTCAAACAGGAAGGGGAGGAACAGTTGGGTGATCTTTGAAGGCTAGCTACCACACCATGTTGGTTTGTATTCAGTCTACCCCTAAAATTCTGGAAGAGTCTTGAGGATTGGCACTATGTTTTAATCATCTCTTCATTCCCAATTCTTAGCACAGATCCTGGAACACAGTACTTAGATGCTTAGTACTGATGTTTGCTGATGTACTTAGTACTGATGTTTCTTCAGATGTTTGCTGACTCTGTGAACCCAATTAAATCAGATCAAAACAGCCCATAGGTTTTGAGCACTTATTCTGTGCTAATCTGTCTAGTTGATTGCTGTGGAGTTGAAGAAAGGGAGTTTCCCACCCATGAGCTTATGGGTCGGGGACACCATTGCAGTAAAGGGACACAACAGAAAAGGAGAAGATTAATAGTTCAAGGCAATTACAGTCAAGGTGTCACTGGGCAGTCCATGATTGATTGCCATGCTAGTTGTGTGGGCACTAATCCCTTTGGATCTTTAAAGGAGGCTGAGTTCACTTTAGACAGAGAGGTTTCAGGTAGAAGACAGGGTTGGATCTGAGTCTCAATGGCAAGCTGGGATATAGAATGGGAGATAAATATGGCCAAGGCGGAATACCAGAAGCAATTATGTGGAGATGGGACCACACAAGCTGCATTACATAGTACCATTGTCACACACAAAATATAAACTGTGAGATTTTGTTTTCAAAAGAAGCCTTGCTACACGCACACTCTAGTAACTAAACAACAGTAGTCAAAAACGTGAGTTCTTTTTGTTGTTGTTGTTTAAATTTCCAGTAAATTTATTCTATTTTTTTCTTTTGACTTTTATGTTTGGGGAGTGCACGTGCAACCACACAGAGAAAGGGGGAACACTCTGTAATAATACCCCCCCTCTAAAATGTGGGTTCTAAACAACTTAAAAAAAAATCAGTTAGGATAAATGGGTAAAAACATGCATGGCAGAGATTTTATTACTCATCAAATATCACGTTTTCTCCTACATTTCCCACCCTCCCTTGAAGGTGGTTTGAGCTGAAGTGCATATGACTTCTGGTCCAAGGCAGTAAAGAGCAAGAGAAAGGTTTCCATGTTTCCTCTTTCCCTTCTGTGCAGTTGGAAGTAAAGAATTCTGAGATGGCAGAACTGCCAGATGGAATTTTAGCCTGGATCTATAAGTTAGCCATTGGTGGACAACCATAAAAAAAGAGTCATTTTAGTTGCCTCAGAAGACTGTGATGTAAGCAAGAAATATTTTCTTTAGCCATTGAGAGTTTAGTGTTTGTTACTGAAGCATAGCTTAGCCTAGCCCGACTATTATAGTCAGGCTAGTGTTCTCTGTGAAGGAATTGAATGTCATATAATACAGATTATTCAGCCTCTATTTAGAAAAGATAATAGGCCGGGCGCGGTGGCTCAAGCCTGTAATCCTAGCACTTTGGGAGGCCGAGACGGGCGGATCACGAGGTCAGGAGATCGAGACCATCCTGACTAACACGGTGAAACCCCGTCTCTACTAAAAACTACAAAAAACTAGCCGGGCGAGGTGGCGGCGCCTGTAGTCCCAGCTACTCGGGAGGCTGAGGCAGGAGAATGGCGTGAACCCGGGAGGCGGAGCTTGCAGTGAGCTGAGATCCGGCCACAGCACTCCAGCCTGGGTGACAGCGCGAGACTCCGTCTCAAAAAAAAAAAAAAAAAAAAAAAAAAAAAATAGAAAAGATAATAAACAAAGGAAACTTTTAAAATATCCTTTGGTTATCTGAAACTGAAATTGAGTTATATTTTCCTTCCTAGGAATAATTAAGAGGTGTCAAATTAAGTAATCAACATGTATAATCTCTTATGTACATTGATTGGGCCCACTGACACAGTGCTGTGCAGAACACTCTGTGATAGCTTTAATCATGGGCAATAGAAAGTAAGCACAGAAGGACAAAGCTTTACTTGAAATAAATAAAGCTTTACTTGAGATATTCCTCAAACCTTATTAAGTCAACATCTTCCACAACCAGACTTTTAAACATGGTTACTGACAAGCAGAAAATTATTCTTCCTGCTTCATCTGACCTGATCCTCATTCTAATGAATCCACTGATGAGAGGTAATCAAAACTCTCGTCACCTAAGGAGAGATGGAATCCAAAGGCCAGAGAAATCCATAAGCTAGAGCACTTTGGGGGTCCAAAGTGGGCGGATCACAAGGTCAGCAGATCATGAGGTGGGCAGAGATCGAGACCATCCTGGCTAACATAATGAAACCCCATCTCTACTAAAAATACAAAAAATTAGACGGGCATGGTGGCTCATGCCAGTAGTCCCAGCTACTCGGGAGGTTGAGGCAGAGAATCGCTTGAACCCAGGAGGCGGAGGCTGCAGTGAGCCGAGATCACACCACTGCACTCCACCTGGTGACAGAGCAAGACTCCGTCTCAAAAAAAAGAAAGAAAGAAAGAAAGAAAGAAAGAAAAAAGAAAATCCACAAGCTAGAAAGCTGGAGCCTGAATCTTGGGTGGCAGTCCCACCTATGCCATTATTATTCTGGCCCAAGAGTATCCTAAGTCAGGTACTTTATTTCTCCCATCAGTTCCATTGATCCTTTGGCCTGAAAGAATGTCCAGCTGCACGCTGGTTTCTGGGACCCCATGAATTTCTTAGTCTGTGCATTAAACTTGAGCCAAAGAATACCTGTTCTTTGTAGTAATGTTTGCAGAAAGCCTGTCCTGAGAATGGTCCTACTGCATCCAGGGAGCAAAATTTATAAAAGGGAAATAAAGGTGCCTCTTAATTATCTGCCCCGAAGAGATGGAGCCAAGAGAAAAAATACCTCATCTTCACTCCTCCCTTGCCCTCCCATATCCTGCCAGTGACTCCCATTGGCTGAATGCAACTAGAAGGCAGAGAGCACAAGGGACCTAGGGGTGCAGTACATATAGGTCAACCTCCCCCTCCCAGTGTGCCAAGTAAGATGGAGGAAAGCAGAGAGCAGTTTTAGAGAGGCAGATGGAGATTATCCAGCACACTGAATAGAAGCGAAAAGTTATAACCTTAGAAACAATTTCTATTTAACTGACGAATATCAGCCATCAACTTACATACAATGGGCGTGTCTAAGTTCTGAGAGTTTTCCTTTGTTCCTCAAGATGGTGATTCTTCTTTTTTCCCCCAAAATCAGAACAGCAAGGAATTAGAGACTGGAAAGAGCAATTTCTTTTTTAGAATATGGTATGGGTGTGAGTGTTGGACGTCTCATTAGTGTCCAACCAAATAGGAGCCACCACTGTCCTACGGCCTTTGTGCTAAAAAGTTGTCCCATAGTAGAGCCAAGAAGAATGCATTAGAGCTTCCCTACATCTGATCACCAGCTGGAAGGAACTTTCTCTGGAAGATAAAGCCCATGGCCCAGTCCTGGATACTCCACACTCTTAGTATCTGTGGATCCGAACACCCCTTCCAGGGGTATGATTCAGGGAGCACAAAGGTGCTGATGAGAGGATCCTTTATCCTGGCTCCAAAAGTTCAGGTTCCTACCTCTTTCCCAGGGTTAACTTTACTCAGACCATGAACCTCAGCCTGTCAAACTCCCATCTGAGTCAGTCAACCTTCCACCCCTCAAATCTCTGTTAACTACACTCTCTGCCTGGAAACTCTCATCACTTCCCTGGTTCTCAGCTGGTTGCAGTTTTCTACAGACATTTACTGGTCACCCCTACTTCTCTATCCTCCGCAGTTTGCATCAGGCCAGCCTCAGCCCCACAGTGGCTACAGTGTTCTGCTGGTGAGGTACCTCTCTGGCCTGCTCTCTGGATACCTACTTCCTCTGCTACTTTTCACTGGTCTCCTACAACCCTGGACTATTCCCTGCCTCCCTCCCCTCAGAGATGCTATCTTTCCATAGTCCATACAGAATTCCACAGTCAGGAATTCTATTACTTTAGGTCCTAAGTAATTTTCTGGAATCATACCTCAGGTGAGTAACCCACAAAAGTGCTCACTTTACCAAGTCAACTTCCTGGGCTTCAACTGTGTTCCGTGGGGTGGGGGTGGACATGGGGAGTGCCTAAAGAATAATAAGAGGAAAAAAGTAAAATCATGACTCTCATATAAATATATAATATATGCATGAAACATTTTATTTAACTTATTAATTAATGAGGAAACCAGTAAGATGTTACAAATGGCTCAAAGGAGAATTCAAAGAGCCATACATATATAGGCAATAAGGAATATTGAAATAAGGAATGTACAAATAGATGCAAAATAAGTCAAAAATCAGTTGCATTCCACCAGACATTTATTTGCATTTCTGTGGACAAGAACTGTTTGCATTATTATTAGTTTTCTACAATCTAAAGAGTTAGAACATAACTCAAAGTCAATGAAAGGTGGAGATAACCCAGAAAGGTACTCTAAAAAGCACATCCAGGAAATTGTTTTTGCTGATTTTAAAGCCTTCACAATTTTTTGTGATAGGAGAAAGGCCTCTTCCCTTTCCACAGAAAACTACATGTAGTGTAATAGCACAAGGATTATCTGTGATGTGAGAACAGGCAGTTTTGCTTGTGGAATCCAATATATGTGTCCTCTTTATCTCCAAACCTTGATAAAGGATAGAGGCCTCCTCCCTCTTCGAGCATTGCTACTCGGAATGTGGTCTGGCATCACCTGAGATGTTTAGAAATTCTGATTTGGGGCCCCAGCCTAAATAAAAATCTTTATTTTTAAAGGTCCTGGATCTAAATAAATTAAAAGACATCCTATGTTTATGGACTAGAAGAGTTAATATTATTAAGATACCAATATTCCCACAATGACCTACAGGTTAATGCAATCCTTATCAAAATCCCAGCAGGCTTTAAAAAAAAAAAAAATGGACAAGTACAGCCTAAAATTCATACGGAAATTCAAGGGACCCAGAATAGCCAAAGCAATCCTGCAGAAGAGCAGAGTTGGATGACTACACTGCCCAATTTCAAAACTTACTACAAAGCTATAGTAATCAAGCCAGTGTAGTGCCAGCATGGGTTTAGACAATAGATTGACAGAACAGATTTGGGAGTCCAGAAATCAACCCATACATCTATGGTCAATTGATTTTTGACAAGTGTGCCAAGACCATCTAGTAGAGAAAGAATGGTCTTCTCAACAAATGGTGCTAGGACAACTGGGTATCCACACACAAAGGAATGAAATTGGACAACGACCTCATATCATATACAAAAATTAACTCAAAATGAGTTAGAAACTTAAATGTAAAAGCTAAAACTAAAAAGTTATTCAAAGAAAACCTGGGCATAGACCGTTATGACCTTGAATTAGGCAATGGTGTCTTAGATAGGACACTAAAAGCACAAGTGACAAGAGAAAAACAAAAAAATTGAACATAATTAAGAACTTTTGTGCTTCAAAGGACACCATTAAGTGAAAAAAAACACAGAATGAGAGAAAATATTTGCAAATCGTATATCTAAAAAAGAACTTGCACACTTAATATATACAGAACTCTTAAAACTCAACAATAAAAATACAAATAACCGTGCTCGCTTCGGCAGCACATATACTAAAATTGGAACGATACAGAGAAGATTAGCATGGCCCCTGCGCAAGGATGACACGCAAATTCGTGAAGCGTTCCATATTTTTCTCAAACAAATATACAAGAAAAAAACAAACAACCCCATCAAAAAGTGGGGAAAGGATATGAACAGACATTTCTCAAAAGAAGACATCCATACAGCCAAGAGACACATGAAAAAATGCTCATCATCACGGGCCATCAGAGAAATGCAAATCAAAACCACAATGAGATACCATCTCACACCAGTTAGAATGGCAATCATTAAGAAGTCAGGAAACAACAGGTGTTGGAGAGGTGTGGAGAAATAGGAACACTTTTACACCGTTGGTGGGATTGTAAACTAGTTCAACCATTATGGAAAACAGTATGGCGATTCCTCAAGGATCTAGAACTAGATGTACCATATGACCCAGCCATCCCACTACTGGGTATATACCCAAGGATTATAAATTACTCTACTACAAAGACACGTGCACACGTATGTTTATTGCGGCACTATTCACAATAGCAAAGACTTGGAATCAACCCAAATGTCCATCTGTGACAGACTGGATTAAGAAAATGTGGCACATATACACCATGGAATACTATGCAGCCTAAAAAAGGGAGTTTGCGTCCTTTGTAGGGACATGGATGCAGCTGGAAACCATCATTCTTAGCAAACTATCACAAGAAGAGAAAACCAAACACCGCATGTTCTCACTCATAGGTGGGAACTGAACAATGAGATCACTTGGACTCGGGAAGGGGAACATCACACACTGGGGCCTATCATGGGGAGGGGGGAGGAGGGAGGGATTGCACTGGGGATATACATGATATAAACGTTATGCACATGTACCCTAGAACTTAAAGTATAATAATAATAAAAAAAAAATACAAATAACCCAATTTTAAAATGGGCAAATGACTTGAATAGAGATTTCTCCGAAGAAAATATACAAATGACTATGAAAAGATGCTCAACATCAATAGTCATTAGGGAAATGCAAATCAAAACCACAATGAGATACCACTTTACATCCACTAAAACAACAACAAAGACAATGACAGTGTTGGAACCTTCATACATTGTTAGTGGGCATGTAAAATGATGAGGGGACTTTGGAAAACAGTCTAGCAGTTCCTCAAAATGTTAAAAAGAGTCTTAACATATGACCCAGCAATTCTAGTCCCAGGTATATACATACCCAAGGGAATTGAAAACATGTCTATTATAAAAATCCTCATAGCTGCATTAGTCATAAAACAGTCATAAAATGGAAACAATCCAAATGCCCAGCAACTGATGAATGAGTAAATAAAATGTGGTATATCCATACAATGGAATATAATTCAGCCATAAAAAAGATAAAAGTTAAAGACAATATGCTAAATGAAGAGGCCATATAAAGGCTGCATATAGTATGATTTCATTTATTTGAAATATCCAGAGTAATCCAATCTCTAGAAACAGAGAGTTCATTCGTGGTTGTCGGGCCTGTGAGGGAGGCGAGATGGGCAGTAACTATTCATGGGTAGGGGATTTCATTTTGGAATAAGGAAAACGTTCTGAAATTAGATTTTTGGTGATGGGGTGATAGTTACACAAATTCATGAACATACTAAAAACCACGGAAATGTTTCAGAGGGTGAATTTCATGGCATAGGAATTGTATCTCAATCGTGCAGTTTGTTGTTGTTGTTATTTTTTGAGACAAGTCTCGCTCTGTTGCCCAGGCTGGAGCGCAGTGGACTCGGCTCACTGCAGCCTCTCCCTCCCAGGTTCAAGCAATTCTCCTACCTCAGCCTCCCAAGTAGCTGGGACTACAGGCGCCCGCCACCACGACCGGCTAAATTTTTTTCGTATTTTTAGTAGAGACGGGGTTTCACCATGTTGACCAGGTTGGTCTCCATCTCCTGACCTCGTGATCCGCCCGCCTCGGCCTCCCAAAGTGCTGGGATTACAGGCTTGAGCCACCGCGCCCGGCCTAGAGCAGTTATTGTTAAAAGATGGTCTTGAAATGTTCAGTGCCAAGCGGCCGGGATTTCCGACGGAAGTCAGCGCTCGTGCCCCCACCCCCTTGCCCCGCGACTCTGTTTCCCCGGCCCCTCCCCCCACCGACAGAGAGCGCTCCTCCCTAACGGTCGCCACTGCCCACTTCTGGTTTCGTCACACACCCGCCTTTCACCATCCGCCATTCTCGTCACCTCAGCCGCTACTCTCGCTACCGCACCGACTTCGCCCGTGTGCTCGCCCGCACCCGCGCTGCCCGCCATGGCCACCGCCCAGCCGTCGCAGGTGCGCCAGAAATACGACACCAACTGCGAGGCCGCCATCAACAGCCACATCAGGCTGGAGCTCTACACGTCCTACCTGTACCTGTCCATGGCTTTCTACTTCAACCGGGACGACGTGGCCCTGGAGAACTTCTTCCGCTACTTCCTGCGCCTGTCGGACAACAAGATGGAGCATGCCCAGAAGCTGATGAAGCTGCAGAACCTGCGCGGTGGCCGCATCCGCCTTCACGATATCAGGAAGCCAGAGCGCCAAGGCTGGGAGAGCGGGCTCGTGGCTATGGAGTCCGCCTTCCACCTGGAGAAGAACGTCAACCAGAGCCTGCTGGAGCTGTACCAGCTGGCGGTGGAGAAGGGCGACCCCCAGCTGTGCCACTTCCTGGAGAGCCACTACCTGCACGAGCAAGTCAAGGCCATCAAAGAGCTGGGTGGCTACGTGAGCAACCTGCGCAAGATGTGTTCCCCGGAAGCCGGCCTGGCTGAGTACCTGTTCGACAAGCTCACCCTGGGCGGCCGCGTCAAAGAGACCTGAGCCCAGATTGGCCCCACAGCCACGGGGTCCCTTCCCTGGGTTGGGCCACCAGGCGGGGCGTGCATGTTGCCCTTTCAGAACGTTCTCTTCAGTTTTATCTTAAGTTTTACCATTGTTAGCAATAAAGTTATCTGGTTCTCAAAGCAATAAAGGTGTCCAGTTGATGCGCGCCTGCAACTCTCACCTTTTAGGAATCAGGGCAAATCCCCATGCAGATTTAAAGTAGGTATCCAGCAGTCTCTCCACCCACCCCTGCCCGATCTGCATGCAGCTCAGGATTTGCAGGGGTGGAGGGAATGGTATTTTATGGACCCCTGGAAACAACCTTCGTCCTCCCTTTGAAAACTACCTGGGTATGTGGGGTGGGATGGGGTGGGGTGGGCGGCCTTGGGCCCTGGTGGCTGTGGGAGCATAGGCATGGTAAAGTGTAAAACATGGTCTGGAATTCATCATAGTGGTTGCCTCTGAGGAAGAAGTGAAGGGAATGGGATTGGGCAAGGATTAAAATAAACAAAGGGGTCTTCAACTTTACATGAAAACTTGTAGTTTATTAAAATATGCCAATGTTAATGTTTGTTGATTCTGAGTAGCAAGTGGGGGCTGTGGGTGACAGCATAGCAGGGTACCTCTTTGGCAAGCTCACTCTGGGTGACAGTAACAAAGGGAGCCTTAAGCTGGCTTCCCCATAGCCAAGGGGCTGACAATCTAAAATGGCACATTGCAAGTCCAAGTCCTTTTATTTACATTGTTGTACTTTGTTTTTACAAGAGTCTCAGGAATAAGGAAGGACAAGTATCACGACTTTATTAGTGACAAAAAGGGAGGCCATACAGGCAAGAAGTTGTGGAATCTGGACATGAACTTCGATCTTCTGATGCCATGTTCCTTTTTCTTTCTGTTACCCTGCAAGTCTATCAAGGGGTTAAAGAAGATTGTGTGGGTAGACTGGGAATCTAGCCAAATAACCAGCCCCAGAAGGGAGGGAAATCCCCCAACACTCTTAAAAGACAGCTCTAATCACTGTAGTCTCGCTCCTAATTACAGGTGTGCCTTCTAGCCTAGGGTGGAGACAGCTTCTAAACCTTAGCCAAAACCCTTCTCATATGAAAGAAGCCTTCAGAATGAGCAACAGACTATACGAGGTAGTAGGGCACCTCACAGGAAGGCAGCCAACACCTGTACACTTGAACTCCTCTGTTCAGGTTCTCTCCCTGAAACAGACAGTCACACTGTTACCTGAGTTGGCACTGAATACCTAAGAAGGCCTTAGGGCTGGAAATCCCCAGAGTGCACCATCCGTCCACCACATGTCTTCATTGTGAGTGGCTTCTCTTCAAGCATAGCAGGTAAATGGGGTGGCTACAAAACACACACGCTCTATCTGCAAATCTAGCTCATCTCAAAGCCTGGGCAGAGAAGCCCTGTATGTTTATCATGCACAGTGTACTGTAATCTATACATTGCCTGTTGTGGTCTCTTTACTGAGATCTACAGCTGATGTCAGACTAGTTCCATCTTGGTCAAGGGGCCCCCTCTTTATCCCATTTTTCCCTTTCCTGTGATTCAGAGACACCCCAGGATAATGCAGAGAAGTCTACTTAGAACTACATCCTTTTATTTTACCTGGGGAAAAGCAGGATTTCCTCACCTGCAAGACTCAAAGAGGACTGTGATTACACTCCAGTGCCTATCACATGCCACTACTTGTAGTGTCACATTTCACAGCTTTTCTTTCAGAATCCCTGGCTGGGAAGTCTAGGTAAAGCGGCAGCTCAGTTGTTTCTATTCTTGTTCCACTGCAACAAAAACATGAATGTCCTAAATCCCCTCCTTTTGGTTCAGTTTTAGGGTCCACAAACAACCTTTTGAATATGTGGGGCAACTGTGGGAAAAACAGGAGAAACATTTAGACCAAGCTAGCCCCACTGGCACTTTTCAATGTCTTGGCCTTATCCATCGCTGCAAGTCTCATTTTCCCACCCTCCCTTGCCACATTCCTCTCAAAACGAGTGAGCAAACTTCTTACAGGTGGACCACATTCCCACATACCCACAGCCTTCCCAATTCTTTGATAGCCTGACTTTCAATACTTGAGAGTGAGTTGTGCCGCAGTCTTCCAGCCCTGGAAAATATCACCCTGAGACATACAACTGGAGGCTTGTCAGTCATTCGTTGTGCTCTGTTGCTTGGGGCAATGATGTCCGAAACAGTGGCTGTTGCTATGGGTACCAAAGTCTCAGGCAATGATAGTATCGGGACTGAGGAAAAATGGTAAAATTGATAATTTCATCTCAGACTCAAACACAGATTCAAATTAACTGTGTTGAATAATTTACCTCTGGGGAAAAAAACCCTCACTCTATCACAAAAGGAAATTTCTTAATAGATGGTTGTCACTGACAACTTGTACTTCATTTTCCAGAAAAAGGAAAAGTATTTTTTTTCTTAGAAATGTGTGTGACAAGCAGTACAAAGCACCCATTAATTTCTCCTGAATCTTCTCTACTCTGGAAATTGCTCTACATTTCTGATTTTTAAATTCTCCTTTAATTTTTCTTTTCATTTACCAGCAATTACAGTTTCTTTTCACAAGCCTGAGAGATGTATCTAATCAAGTATTTAGTAGAGGAAAGCATTATCTGTAATCTTGAAAGTGATACTATGCTTCAGATTTTAAAATAACAATTTTTGTTTTACAAATCATCTGATGTTGCTGTTGTTGCTGTTGTTATTGCAGTCCTGAGTTCAGGTTCAGAGAAATATCGATGGAGAATTTGCTTCAGGAAAGCTGAAGGGAAAGGTGAAATGAGAGTAATCATATTAGCAAAGTGTGAGGACACCTGAAAAGTAAAGCAAAGAAATTGACACCTTGATTCACTAGTCAAGGGAGCTATAGGGGTGGGATGAGGTACAGTAAGAAAGGAAAGTACTCATGGCTATCATATTTTTAGGAATCCTGTGACCGTTTGGTTTGGGTTAGGTTATGAGTAGTAACAAAGACCAGAAAAGCAGAGTCTTAAAAAAGATAGGTTTTCTTTTTCATGTATAAAAGAAGTATGGAAGAAAACAGTTCAGGGCTACTGTGGAAGAGCTTTCAATCACATTTCGTGGATTCCAAGAGGCACATTTTTTTCTTTACATTTTAACATATTTGAAATTGGGATGTATCTTACAATTACTGTCGGCCATACCTGTCATTGCCTAAGGATGCACTGCAAAACTCAACAAAATGATATCATTGGCTAAGAAAAAGTCCTGGAGATATTAGAGGTGTACTCTTTTAAAAAATACTGCGTTAGCAGCACGTTTGATGGCACAGAGGATGATATTAAGAGATATCAATGATTCTGAGTACAGAAGTGATTGAGAAGAGTTGAAATTTGAAACTGAAGTTCTAGCAGTACTTGAAACAATTTATTTAGCACATAGTTTCTTTTTATGTGTGCACACAAGACTGATTCAATAACAAAAGTCTGTGCTTAAATAAGTGTAAAAGAGATTTTCCAGTAACTGAAATTTTAAAATCTAAGGGATAAGAAAACACTGTGTTCTAATTTAATTGGTAGCACTTTCTTGTGGTACATAGAATAATGGTGTGCCTTAAATTAGTATGTTTGATTTGATAAAATACATTATCTTGTTGTTCCACTGAACAGGGCTTCCAGTGCAAAGGTCATCTCATGATCCACATGGCTACTACAGCTCCAACCATTACATTAGCATATCAGGAAGGAGAAAGAAAAAACATATATATTTGTATATGTATATATATGTGTGTATATATATGTGTATATATGTGTGTCTATATGTTATATATGTGTGTGTGTGTATATATATGTATAGGAGTGAGAAAGATCAGGACATTTATTAGGAGGAAAGAAAAGATTATACATCTAAGTGTAATGGAGGATTGATCTTCAAGTTAAGGGCTGGTTGCTTACTGTGATCTCTGATGATTCAGGGGAACAATGTCATGGGAACATTTATTTTCCTTCTAAACTAGAGGATCCAACAGAAGGCCTCAGGCCAAATTCATCTACAGACGTGGTTTGCTTGGACTAATGATTTTTTAACAACCTTTTTACTTTGGAATAATTTTAAATTTTACATTTAAATTGCAAACATGGTACAATTTCTGCATATCCTTTCCCCAGTTTGCTGTAATGTTAACATCTTACAGAACCATGGTACATTTGTCAAAAATAAAAAATTAAAATGGGTACATTACTATTAGCTAAACCCCCACTGTATTCAGATTTCACAAGTTCTTCCACTGACATTCTTTTCCTGTTCCAAGTTCCAATCCAGGTTTCTACATTGCATTTAATTGTCATGTCTTCTTGGTCTCCTCTGTCTCAGTCTTTCCTTATTTTTCATAACCTTCACAGCTTTGAAGACTACTGATCACGTATTTCGTGGAATGTTTCTCAATTTGGATTTGTCAGGTGCTGCTCTCATGATTAGAATGAGATTCTGGGTTTTGGGGAAAAAGACCACTTTACCTCTGGAGTGTATATTTCATCACATCCTATCATTGAGGCTATATGACATGAACATGACTTATCATTGGCAGCCTTAACCTTTATTGCTTGGTTAAGGTATTGGCCAGGTTTCTCCACTAAAGTTGCTATTTTTCCCCTTTCCAAACTCTGTTCTTTTTTTTTTTTTTTTTTTTTTTTTTTGAGACGGAGTCTTGCTCTGCCACCCAGGCTGGAGTGCAGTGGCCGGATCTCAGCTCACTGCAAGCTCCGCCTCCCCCCGGTTCACGCCATTCTCCTGTCTCAGCCTCCGGAGTAGCTGGGACTACAGGCGCCCGCCACCTCGCCCGGCTAGTTTTTTGTATTTTTAGTAGAGACGGGGGTTTCACCGTGTTAGCCAGGATGGTCTCGATCTCCTGACCTCGTGATCCGCCCGTCTCGGCCTCCCAAAGTGCTGGGATTACAGGCTTGAGCCACCGCGCCCGGCCAAACTCTGTTCTTTAAAGTGAGTCATCAAGTCCAGTTCACTCTCAAGAGGCTAGGAGGAAGAGCACCGCATGGATGCACAGAGTATTTACCTATAATATTTGGAATCCTTCTATAAGAAAAATTTGTACCTTCTTTCCCACTTATTTATTCAATCATTTATTTATCTCACTATGGATTCATGGATATTTATTTATTATTTTGGGTTATAATCCTGAACCACATTATTTATTTTGTTCCTCAAATTGTTCCACATTTGACCAGTTGGAGATCCTTCAGTTGGCTCCTGTGTTCCTTTGACATAGTCTCATCCTCTGTGTGTATGTGTGTAGCATTTCCTTACTTTTCAGCACTATAATATGCTCCAGACTCATGATGTATTTTCCCTGCCCCAGCTCTAGAATTAGCCATTTTCCAGAGTCCTTGTCCCTTTTATTAGATAAATCATATTTTAAAATGAACATCTTGAAAAGTCAATGAATTATAACTTTTTTATTTTAATGACACATAATAATCATGCATGTATATGGGGTACCATGTGATATTTAGATATGCATATACTTTGTGTGATGATCAAACCAGGATAATTACACATCCATCATCTCAAACATTTATTATGAAATCTTTGTGATGAGAACACTCACAATTCTGTCTTGTAGCTATTTTGAGATATACAACATCTTATTTTTGACTGTAGTCTCCCTACTGTGCAATAGGACACCAGAACTAATTCTTCCTTTCTAATTGTAACTTCCCACCCTCCTTTTTCTCCCAGTCTCTAGTCTCTGGCAACTACTATCTACTTACTATTTCTATCAGATCAACTTTTTAAGATTCCACATATGAGTGAGAATGTACAGTGTTTGTCTTTCTGTATCTGGCTTATTTCACTTAACGTAATGTCCTCCAGGTTCACCTATGCTGTTGTAAATGACAGAATTTCATCCTTCCTGTAGCTGAGTAGTATTCTACTGTGTAGATATACCACATTTTCTTTACCCATTCATCTGTTGTAGGATACTTAGGTTAATTCCATATCCTGGCTATTCCGTATATGCTGCAATGAACATATGAGTGCAGATGCCTCTCTGACATACTGGTTTCATTTCCTTTAGATATATACCCAGTAGTAGTATTGCTGGATTATACGGTAGTTCTATTTTTAATTTTTTGAAGAACCTTCATACTGTTTTCCATCGTGGCTATACTAATTTACATACCTACCAACAATACACTAAAGTTCCCTTTTCTCCACATCCTCACCAACATTTGTTATCTTTTGTCTTTTTAACAATAGCCATTCCAACTGGCGTGAGTTAATATCTCATTGCGGTTTTGACTTGTATTTTCCTGATGATTAGTGATTGGTTCTTTTTGGTTTTTTGTTTTTGTTTTTGTTGTTGTTGTTGTTGTTGGGGGTTTTATTTTTTATTTTTATTATTTTTTGCTCACAACTGCTTTGGCTATTCAGCGGTCTTTTGTGGTTCCATACAAATTTTAGGGGTTTTTGGCCGGGCGCGGTGGCTCAAGCCTGTAATCCCAGCACTTTGGGAGGCCGAGACGGGCGGATCACGAGGTCAGGAGATCGAGACCATCCTGGCTAACACGGTGAAACCCCGTCTCTACTAAAAAAATACAAAAAATTAGCCGGGCGAGATGGCGGGCGCCTGTAGTCCCAGCTACTTGGGAGGCTGAGGCGAGAGAATGGCGTAAACCCGGAGGCGGAGCTTGCAGTGAGCTGAGATCCGGCCACTGCACTCCAGCCTGGGCGACAGAGCGAGACTCCGTCTCAACAAAAAAAAAACAAAAAAACAAAAAAACAAAAAAACAAATTTTAGGGGTTTTTCCTACTTCTGTGAAGAATGTTACTGATTTTTTGATAGAGATTGCATTGAATCTGTAGATCACTTTGGGTAGTATAGACATTTTAGCAATAATAGTTCTTCCAATCCATGAACATGAAATATCTTTTTATTTATTTGTTTCCTCTTCAATTACTTTTATCAATGTTTTAGAGTTTGCAGTAATCTTTTAATTTCATGATTAAATTTATTCCTAGCTATCTTTTTTTAGCTATTGTAAATGGAGTTGTTTTCTTGATTTCTCTTTCAGATAGTTCACTGCTAGCATATGGAAACACTACTGATTTTTGAATGTTGATTTTTGTATACTGAAACTTTTCTTTCCATGTACTTGTAAAGTTTCCAAAGTTCTTCTTGTTATTTAGTTCTAGTTTTATATCATTGCTGTCAGAAAAGATACTTGATATAATTTCTATCTTCTTATGTTTGGTATAACTTGTTTTGTGGATAATGAACTTTTAATTGGGAAAGTTCTCGTAAAATTATATATTCCTGGCTCCTTTTAAAAATGCTGACTCTCTGGCTACATTGGGCCCTGTTCCCATGGGAACCTTCATATGGAACTGAGTTTCAGCTGCCATCTTAAAGCATACATATTCTCCAATTCACCACAGTACATGTCATTAAAGCAATGTAACTTAGGTACCTCAAAGAATACTGTGGCAATAAAGTACCTCTTTAGTGATTTTAATTACCTGCTGGACCCTGCAGTCACTCACTTTTGTCTTGTTGTACTTAGACTTTCTGTCCCAGGTACCATGGTGAGTGAAGGAATCAGTAACATATTGCACAACCTCAGCCCCAGAAAAAGGATGACCCCTTGGGTTGATGTGCCCTTCTCTCTCTGGGCCTCTCATGGTATTTGGGAGATTACAACTGGGTCCTTTGTCTCTTTGCCTTTGCTGCTTAGAAATTAGAAGAGCTCAGATTATAGTTCAGTCTGCAAGTGTCTCTGTCAGTTTCTCCTCCCCTTGTTGGCCAAAGTGTCAGTTTCTTTAACTTTTGTCACTCCTTGTCGTGACTGGAAATTGCCTTGATGTTTCTGTAGTCTTCAAATACATTGCCAGATAGGATATACAGGGAGTCACAAACCAAGAGGCTCACAGATCAAACAAAGACACTCATTTCACAGTGCTTACTGAATGATATGGAGCATACAGTGAGAAACAAGAAAAGAGGGCAGTGAAGAGAAGAGAGGATGCTAGCAGGATGAAAGGACCATGCGGCCTAAATCCCATGTCAGAAAATGTTCACTGTCTCTTTTCTGCTTTAGCTTTGCCCACTGACTGTATGCTTATGAGGACCAGCAATGAAGATAGCTAAAGTCAATACACACCTGCTCTAACAGACAGATCCAGGGGCAAGTACTCCTGGGCACAACTATAACTCATAGGTCACCTGCTAAGCAGGTGTTTTAATCTAGTATATGAGAGAGAGGACATATGGGACCAGATAACTATTACCAATGAGCAGCTGATCTAAGGATGTTCCAGCTATCATGAATATTTGGTTTCTACCTGTTCTTTCCATCCCCCCCTTTTTTTTTTTAATTTTTCAGATGGAGTTTTGCTCCTGTCGCCCAGGCTGGAGTGCAATGGCTCGATCTTGGCTCACTGCAACCTCCGCTTCCTGGGTTC
The DNA here is from genome assembly GCF_009764315.1 of Trachypithecus francoisi. Lineage (NCBI taxonomy): Eukaryota > Metazoa > Chordata > Mammalia > Primates > Cercopithecidae > Trachypithecus > Trachypithecus francoisi. The sequence goes on from NW_022681471.1 coordinate 106,848,742, forward strand.
AAGTGATTCTCCTGCCTCAGCCTCCCTAGTATCTGGGATTACAGGCACCTGCTACCACGCCCAGCTAATTTTTGTATTTTTAGTAGAGATGGGGTTTCATCATGTTGGTCAGGCTGGTCTCGAACTCCTGACCTCAGGTGATCCGCCTGCCTTGGCCTCTCAAAGTGCTGGGATTACAGGCATGAGCCACCACGCCCAGCCTTCCATCCCGTCTTATTCAGCACACATATATTCTGCCTGCTTTGTCCATGTCCAATATGTTTCACAAGAATTATCTACACTTAGTTTCACCTATCCTTATTTGTTTTTCGTATCTATTGCAGAATTGAGTATTCTTAAATAAATTGTAAATAAACATTTTCCTATGCAAACATCTTCTAACCTGTTCTTCAGATATAAACTGGCCTGGGAGGGTGCCGTGGATCTTTTTGCAGGGCATTGTTGGTGTGGTTCCTGTCGTGGTTCTCCTGTCTAGAATTTTTGTAAGCTATCTTGAAAATCATCTGGAAGCCCTCTCAGGGACATATCCAGCTCACAATAAAAATTGTCCTGACCCCATTTTCTTTAAGAACTTTGATTCCTTAGCTCCTATTCCCCTAGGAAATCACTTACCTCTGTGACCTGGAAAAGACAGAAATGGAGTCTTCCTAAAAAGGAGCATATCTGACTAGTTGCCTCATCTTTGTTTTGAGTCTGATACTCTGCAGTGGATTATTAAGTCCAAGAGGCCCTTGAAGAAGAGAGGTAGGAGTATAGGGTAAATTCAGTAGGTTGAGAATACATGGAAAGTCAAGGCATGTATACTGCAGGTGTAGACATGGATGCAAGAAGTGTCAGGAACCTTGTGGAAATTCGTTGCACATCTATTATGAGAACAAAAAAAAAAAAAAAAAAAGGCAGCAGCATGGGATTGGTGAATGTGGCACTTACCTGAAAATACATATTAATCAGTTATTAAAATTAAGTTTTCTCAGGCAAATATGGTCTTGCCCACAAGGAAAGCAGATCAAGTTATTGGCCCTTGATCTGCTTTCCTAATGGGCAAGACCATATTTGGGGCCAACTCCAGGGGCCAGTGAGGAGTCAAAAGCTCATTCCAGCTCTCAGAAAGGGGAACAACCATGTATTCCCTGGTGAAGACAATTTGTAGACTTCACAACAAAACAACTGAGCTACTTTCTCTCACAATTTGTTCTGGAAATGTACTAAATGGAATTTCCTCTGATCACAGACAACCTCCACTTCTCCATTAAAAGGTTCCCAAGAGAGACCTGCTGGAAAAAAAAAAAATCTACCAGAAAAGGTAAAAAAGAAAACTGAAGGCCTAAGGTGTTTGGGGTCTGTTCTCACTCTGGAGAGTTTTGACAAACTTCCTTGATTAGAGGCAATCCAAAATGCAGTAGTCCTTTGATGCGGAAGAGTTGCTTGCATAGAACTCGATGCCAAAACTAGACAGGATTCCTGATAAGACAATTAACAGCAGATTCATCCAAGAACCTTCGGTGAGGGCTCCTAAGGCATCAAACTAACCGGATTTCAGGGCCCTCTGATATATGCAGTAACCCCCGCACATGAGTTTCACTATAATCTGTCAACCTACATCTTATTGAAAATGAAGGTGTTAAAAGGAAAGAGTTTGCTGAAGTAGAGGAAGGGGAGTTTTCCCCTGAACAAATCAGGAAAACCCGCTTTACCTAATCTGATCTCTTCCTGGCCCCAGAGGGAGAATGATCTCATTGTAAGTGGTAGCTCCGGGAAAAGAAGTTTGATGCCAAACTTACCTAAGATGTTAGGGAGAGAAGTGGAGACTTGAAGGTGGCAGGAAGATGGAGAGCCCAAACATAATTATAATCATCATGGTCCAACCCACAATGTTATTGAGGTTGGCAGAAATGTAGGCTCTGTCTGGGAGGATTTCCCATATTAAAAATGTGAGAGCCAGGTGCAGTGGCTCACGCCTGTAATCCCAGCACTTTGGGAGGCCGAGGCAGGTGGATCACCTGAGGTCGGGCGTTCAAGACCAGCCTGACCAATATGGAGAAACCCCATCTCTACTAAAAATACAAAATTAGCCGGGGTGGTGGCGCATGCCTGTAATCCCAGCTACTCGGGAGGCTGAGGCAGGAGAATTGCTTGAACCTGGGAGGTGGAGGTTGTGGTGAGCCGAGAGCATGTCATTGCACTCCAGCCTGGGCAACAAGAGTGAAACTCTGTCTCAAAAAAAATATAAAAATAAAAATAAAAATAAATAAAAAAATAAAAATGTGAGAAACCCACACTGAATAAAGCAACTTTAATATCGAGAAAATGATTTGCTTTTTTTCCTCCACTCACTCTTCAAGTCTGTGAATGCGTATGGAAAACAGAGGGTAAAGAAGTGAAGGCATTTGGATCAAAAAGCAGTGGTGTGGATCATTCTATAAAAGATGCTTAGCATAGCTAAAACTTGTGAGAGAGGAAGAGCTGGCCGGACAGATGTGGAGGTGAAAACAATAGGAGATAGACTTCCACATCAGGGCTTGTGAGAACTGAGGATGAAAGTAAGAGAGAGGGTTCATCTAGCATGAAGAGAAGAAGTGTAACTCAAGGGGAGATGATAAAAGGGAGGTATGGAAGATGGGCTCATATTAAAGTTAAGGGTATAGTTTTTATGTTTGACTAAAAGGCCATTCAGAGAAAGCAGCACATTTAGACTGGGGCTTCAGATGGGGGTTGTCAAATTCCTTTTTGGGGTTCTCCTGGGATAATGAGGGCACCTAGTACAGACACTTGGGATGAATATGAAAATGTGAAACTAATGATTCTGCTTGAAGACGCAGGAAAGGCATTCTCTCTAATCAGGCAAGTGGCATCAAAAAGTTCTGAATGAGGCCTCACTGTCCTTTTTCTTTTTAAACTGGAGTTTGACTATTGTTTCAATTTGCTGCTTCAGAAGAATACAAGCCCAGATGTCGTCAGGATGTCAGAGTGCTAGAAGAACATCAAAGCCCCTGGTGGTGCCAGCACAAGTGTTTCAGAGCAACATCAAAGAAATGCAGGGCTTGCACCTTTCCTTTCAGAGAAAGAACATCAGACTCAGCTCTGGCAGCTTTTACCTCCCTTGAAAAACTGTTCACTGTTTTTGTCAGACGTTTGGAAAAAGGAAGTTTATTGGCAATGCCTGAAGTTTAAAAAATGCCACTGTACCTTCACCAGTAAATCCTTCCCAGGGGTGCATGTGTGTCAGGGCAGAATTAGGAAACAATGGCAAGGTTATACAGCATGGTATTGACACATTTTACTATTCAACTAACGAAATAGGACAACCCCTCCCCACATCTCCAAATCATCATAGCTAGATGTGAGGAAGAGTCCCCAGAAATCCTTCAACCACCCCAAATTGTCAGCCTCACCATCGTCTGCCTTGCAGCCAAAATCCTAATCTCAAATTGCGTTTTATCTTTACTTATATCCATCAGTACAAGAGCCACTCCCCCTTGCCCGATTTCCTAGGACATACCTCACCCTCCATGCTGTAATCTCCATAAGAATATGCACCTCTCCTTTTCTGTCCCTTCTCTTACCCCTCCCCAACTTTTGAAAGTTCCCCTGTGCTGTTTGGAACTCATGAACCATTACCAGGTTATCAACTTCTCTTCTGAACATGCCCGTCACCTTCTTGTTTTAAACTCACTCTGGAATTCCCCTAAGGACACTGCTTCCCTTGCACCCTCTCCAGTGATGATCATCCTCTCCACTGTATGACTGGGCCTGAAGGTAAGGTTGGAATCCCCCTTTCTCCTTGTGGATGTTTCCAAGCCATTCTTACTCCTGTTCCTCCTCCCTTAAAACCCCCAGTTTAGAATATAATGTCATGATATTATGCTCCCCTCCATCCTTTCTTGTTCTAGTTTTCTAGAGACTCCAACCCCATATTTGCTGATGATCTTAGATCTTAGTTTAGAATCTAATGCCCTGATACTATGCTCCCCTCCATCCTTTCTTGTTATAGTTTTCTAGAGACTCCAACCCCATATTTGTTGATGATCTTAGATCTTAGTTAAGAATGTAATGCCATGATATTATGCTTCTCTCCATCCTTTCTTGTTATAGTTTTCTAGATACTCCAAATCCATATTTGTTGATGTTCTTAGCTCCTGGCTAATGGTAATCTTTAGTATCTGCTGTGTTCTAATTCCTGGTCATTTGAATATCCACATAGACGACCCATTCACAACCTGGCCTTTTAGTCCCCTGATCTGTTCTCTTCTCATGATCTCGTCCTCCAGTCTGCTCAGCCACTTATCGTTATGGTCATATCATAGACCTTGTCACCTGGGATAACTGCACTGTTTCCATAATCTCTATCTTATGCAACAGACTCTCTGAACACCACCTCCTCTTTTTCTAGTTCATTATCTCTGGAGTCCTAGTTCATTCTCTCTAGACTCCTGATGCTCAAAATTCTATAATCCCCCTAGGAAATCAATTTGTTCACAACATTTTTACTGTGCCTCAAGTGTTTGATCTCCTCTATTTGCTCAAGTTAAATCCCATAGCAAATGATGATAATCATTCCTTTGCATACATTTCCACCTTACCTGATCTGCTTTGTTGTACTTGTTTGGCCAAATCCCTAACCTGCTTTAAAACATTTTGTCCCAACAGCACACCTGCACCCACGCAGCTGAACGTGACTGGAGAAACACTCAGTCATTCTGACTGAACACAGTTAAACTTAATGAGTATGACTCATAAGTGGGCCCTTAGTGCTGCCAATAAACATATTTTCCTATTTCATTTACTCTCCTACTCTCCCTGTTCATCATTCATACATTCTCTTCCATATTGGTTAGCCTTTGCTACACAGCAAGCCATCCAAATACATAGCAAAGATTGAGCATCCAAAATCTGAAAATTCAAAATCTGAAACACTCCAAACTTGTTGAGTGCCGACATGACACTTAAAGGAAATGCTTATGGAGCATTTCAGATTTCAGAGTTTTTGGATTTAGGGTACTCAACTGGTAAGTGTAAACAAATATTCCAGAATCTGAAATGTGAAACATTGCTTGTCCCAAGCATTTTGGATAAGAGATACTTGTCCTGTAGTTTAAAGCAATAATCATTTTATTTGCTCATGATTTTGTGGGTCAATAATTTGGGTTTGAATGTTGGGTAGTTGTTCTACTAGACTTGTATCTACCTGGTATCAACCATGTGGCTGTGGTTATCTGATGACTCAAATGGGGCTGGCTGGTCTAAGATGGCAGTGGGTGCTTGCTGTTGGCTAGGCCACATGTCTCCAGCTCGCTGGCTTGGGTTTCCTCAAATGCTGGTGGGAGAGTTCCTAGAGATGAGCGTTTTGTATTCCTCTGCTTACATCATATTTGCTAACATCACCTTAGCTAAAGCAAATCACATGATCAAGCCGAGAATTAGTGTGGGAGAGGTATAACAAGGGCTTGATGCACTATGAGTTATTACTGGAACAATCTACTACTTCTCCCAACCTCTAATCACTCGCACCTTCTCCCAAACCCTCCTCACTCTCAACTGGTAACCTTGCATTCTGTTTCATTGAAAAGAAGTTGAAACTATACGAATTTCCACAGACTTCTGCCTACCACGATACCTTCCCACCCACCAGCATGTGAATATATTTACTCTACCTCCTCTCCTGTTACTGGATGAAACCTCCAAGCCCCTATCTAAGTCTAACCTCTCAATTTTTGCTCTACAGCTCCTCTTGTCCACCCAAGAACATTGCTTCTATTTCTCATCTGAAGTCACTTGTGCTAATGCAGCCATCTGGTGGCTTGAATGGGTTGCTTGCTGGAAGATGGCCTCACTCCCTTTTCTGCATCATCATTTTCTCTCTCCTCATTGGATCGTTCTCTTCAGGAAAAAAAAAAAAAAAAACCCACAGGATTTTTTTTACCCTACCCTACAATATCACTCTAATAACCCTCTGACTAATCTCCTTCATGCTAAACTCTTTAAAGTGCTCTCCGTATTCATAGTGCCCATTTTCACTCCTTCCAATCCCTATCAGGCATTCATGTCCATAACTCCATAAAAGTTCATTTTGTCATGGACTCCAATTTCCTCCACACTGATAAATACAAGGGTGAATTCTTAGTTCTCATCTTACTTGAACACTTTTTTGGTTTGTTTGTTTTTGTTTTGTTTTTGAGACAGTGTCTCACTCTGTTGCCCAGGCGGGAGTGCAGTGGTGTGATTTCAGCTCACTGCAGCCTCAAACTCCCAGGCTCAAGCGATCCTCCCACCTCAGCCTCCCAACGTGCTGTGACTACAGGTGGAGCCACTGTGCCCAGCCTTACTTGAACACTTTATTGAGGTGATCTTCAGGATATTTCACTCTCCCAGTTTTCTTTCTATCCCTCTGACCTCTCTCAGTTCCGCCTACTGTTCCTGAATTCCTCATCTTCCTGACATCTTAGTATTGGAATGTCCCAAGGCTCAGTTATTTATATACTTTCTTTTTTGAGACAGGGTCTCACTCTGTTGCCCAGGCTGGAGTGCAGTGGTGCAATCTTGGCGCACTGCAACCTCCACCTCTTGGATTCAAGCGATCCTCCTGGCTCAGCCTCACGAGTAGCTGGGACTATAGGTGCGCACCACCACGCCCAGCTAATTTTTGTATTTTTAGTAGAGGCAGTGTTTCACCATATTGTGCAGGCTGGTCTCAAACTCCTGACCTCAAGTGACCTGCCCACCTCGTCGTACCAAAGTGCTGGGATTATACAGGTGTGAGCCACCACAGCTGGCCTTATACACATATATTTTTTAATTAACAGATAACATTATATGCTTTTATCATGCACAACATGATGTTTTGAAGTACATATACATTGTAGAATGGTTAAATCTAGCTAATTAACAAATATATTACTTTACATACTTATCATTTTTGTGGTGATAGCATATAACATCCACTCTTTACATTTTTAAAGAATACAATATATCATCAACTACAGTCATTTTGCTATACAGTAGATCTCTTGAAATTTATTTTTTCTATCTAAATGTAATTATGGACCAACATCTCCCTGTCTCCTTTACTCCCTAACAACTCCAGCCTCTGGTGACCACCATTACGCTCTCTATTTCTATAAGACCAAGTTTTTTTTTTAAGATTCCACATATGAGTGACATCATGGATATTGTCTTTCTGTGCGTGACTTATTTCACTTACCATAATGTCCTCCAAGTTCATCCATGTTGTCAAAAATGGCAGGATTTCATTCTTTTTATGGTTGAATAGTACTCCATTGTGTATATGTACCACATTTTCTTTATCTATTGATCCATTGATGGGCATTTAGGCTTTTCTATCAACATATAATGCACTCCTTTGGTGATCTTATCAAACTCATGGATTGAAAATGCACTCTATGTGTTGATTATTCCAAATTTATACCTCTAGTCTAATTCTCTCCCCTGAACTCCAGACCCATGTATATAATACCTACTTGAATATCTACTACTAGACATCTTAAAGTTAATCTGCCACATAGATATTGATCAAAGGGTACCCACTTTCAGTTTTAAGATGAACAAATTCTGGGAATCTGATGTATAGCGTGGGTAGTGATGGATGTGCAAATTAATTTGATTGTGGTCATTATACAATGTATATGTATATCAATTCATAACATCCTACACCTTGAATATATACAATCCTTATTTATCAAGTAATTATTTTAAAATAAAAAACAAAAGAAAAAGAATGAAAAAAGCCAGGAAGGGAAAAGATAATGTCTAAAACAGACAAATCAGTGTATAACAGAACAAGCATATTATACAGAGTTATGAAGATAACTTCCAGAAGAAACATTTTAAAGAGGTTTTCTTTGGGAATTATGATTAGAAGTACAAGTGGGGGCAAATTTGTCATTTTTAATAGTATGTAAATATATACATACATATAAAGTATATACATATATATATGCACATATTATGCCTCTAGGGTATTATGACTTTTAAATAAACTACATGGTTTTTTGATTTAAAATGTATGTAATTGACTATATTTTCCCAAAGACATTATATCAAATCATGGGGGGAACATGTACCACATAGAACTCATATTTTTCCCCATACCTTCTCCATCTCAAATTAATGGCAATTTCCAATTTTTCAGAACAAAAGCCATAAAGTCATCTTTAATTCTTCTCTTTCTCATGTACCTGACATCCAAATTATCCATGAATCTTAGGCAAAATATACGCAGATTCTGACCCCTTGTCACAACCTCCATTGCTACCACCCGTATTCAATCTACCACCACTTCCCACCCAGGCTGTCACAACAGACTCTTAACTGATCTCCCTGCTTTTTCCCTGGTACTATACAGACTATTTTCAATACAGCAGCCAGACTGAGCTTTAAAAATAGAAGCCGAGTCATGTCACTCCTCTGTTACAATGGTCCTCACAGCTCACACATTAGGCCTATCCCATTCCCTACTCCATCCTGTTTCTTCTGCCCTTATTTCCTTCTACTGCCCTCCTTGTTCACTTGGCTCCAGCAACATTTCTCTATTTATAATTAGTAAAGTACCTCAAGACTACTACCTTCTTAGGATTTTTGTATCTAGTTTCCTCTGTCTGGAAGATGGTAGCAGTTAAGTTTTTTTTTTTTTTTTTTGAGACGGAGTCTCGCTCTGTCACCCGGGCTGGAGTGCAGTGGCCGGATCTCAGCTCACTGCAAGCTCCGCCTCCGGGGTTTACGCCATTCTCCTGCCTCAGCCTCCCGAGTAGCTGGGACTACAGGCGCCCGCTACCTCGCCCGGCTAGTTTTTTGTATTTTTTTTTAGTAGAGACGGGGTTTCACCGTGTTAGCCAGGATGGTCTCGATCTCCTGACCTCGTGATCCGCCCGTCTCGGCCTCCCAAAGTGCTGGGAGCAGTTAAGTTTTGTTGTATGGCAAAGCAACCTAAAACATAATGGAGTAAAACAACAATCAATTATTACTTCTCATGATTCTCTGGGTTGACTGGACAGTTCTCATCAACCAGTTTGGCTGAGGCTGGAAGGTCCAGAGCTGCAGTCAGCAAACTACAGGCTAGTAGCCAAATCTGGTCTGCTAACTCTTTTTATAGGTAAAGTTTTATGGCAACACATCTATGTCCATTGCTTTTATATTAGGATAGCAGTGGTTTGATGTTGATAGTGCAATGGGAATGAATTGGCCATGTGTTTCTCATCATCTAACAATATAACCCAGGCTCGTTCACATAATCGTGGTCACAAGTTTCTGAGGAGAGAGAGGGAGGGAGAGAGAGAGAGATAGAGCAAGAGAAAGAGGGAGAGAGAGAAAGCACAGCGCATAATGCATTTCAAGTCTCTGCTTGGGTCATAATTGCTACTGTCACACTGGTCAAAGTAGGTCACATGACTAAATCTAGAATCAGTGTGAAAGGGGCTACCCAAGGACATGGATATAGGAATGGCAATTTTTGTGTTCATTTTTGCAATCTACCATAAATATTCTTATTTTCTGACGTGTTGCTTCACCTCCTTCAATTCTATGCCAACTATCACTTTATCAGCGAGCCGTCCTTAACGAGGTCTCCTCTCTCTGCCTCCTATCCCCCTTTCCTGTTTCATTTCCCTTCGTAACATCTACCACTTTCTAACCTATCATATTTTTTACTATTCATTTTGTTCATTGTCTTCTCCTTCTGGAATATAAACTCCATGAGGGCAGGGATTTTTTGTCTGTTCTTTCTGCTGTTTTGTCTCAAGTGCCTCTAACACTGCTTGGAATAGGAAATCAAAAAATGTTTTGAATGAATGAATGAGTTAATTAATGACCTAATGCTATTTAGAATTTGAAGCAGGAGTAGTTCCTTGCCATGATAGTACTACTGGCATTTAGATCTAGGGCCCATCAGTTATCCTTCATGGTATAACACCGACACTATTATTTTGGAATAATGTGCATGAAGCACTTTGAAAATAAAAAATTTAAGAACGAAATTACTATTGCTTAGATTTTTATACCTTACATAAGTTTCATGACTTAAGTGAGTCTATAACTTACTCAAAAAGTAACCATCACAAATTATTATATTTAACTCTCCTAAATGAACTACAATAGGCACTACAAGTACCTATTTTGGGATGATAATATCTTGAAGGAGAGTTCTATTCCTTAACAAAGCTCTGATCACATTGCACATACCCCCATTCAACCCTCTTGGGATCGTTTTTGCCTGCAGGATAAAGTCTTTCAAAGTTAGTGATCATTTTGCCTTTCTAGTACCATACACTTTTAATCAAGTTAGCTGGGTCTTGAAGAAAGGACAAAACTCCGAAAAAGGTGATAAGAGGGGTGGAAGGGATTCTAGCCAAAAGTCAGAATGTGAGGTTTATTTTATATTTTATTTTATTTTATTTATTTATTTATTGAGACAAAGTCTTGCTCTTGTCGCTCAGGCTGGAGTGCAATGGCGCAATCTCGGCTCACTGCAACCTCTGCCTCCTGTGCTCAAGCAATTCTCCTGCCTCACCTTCCCTAGTATCTGGGATTACAGGCACCCGCCACTACACCTGGCTAATTTTTATATTTTTAGTAGAGACGGGGTTTCACTATGTTGGCCAGACTGGTCTCGAACTCCTGACCTCAGGTGATCCGCCTGCTTCGGCCTCCCAAAGTGCTGGGATTACAGGCATGAGCCACCGCACCAGCTGAGAGTATTTTAGGAACAAGTTGTGGAGCAATTTGGCTGGTGTGGAAGAGCTATATGGTACAGTACAATACAGCGGGCTATGGAAAAATGCATGGGAGGTACAATGTTTCAAATTATTACAAAAACATGATCAAGCCCCAGGTCAATCAAATGTCAAAAAAAGAAAATACATGGAACTGGACTAGTTTGACAATATGATGAGCATTTGGTATGCATTTTGGTTCCTATATTTACTCCACTTACTGAATTACATATGTTGTCTTTTTCATTCTAAATTCTGTATAAGTTTAAGATATTGAAACCACTGTGCCAATAGATTTTCCGGTTGTGATATTAATAGTTTCATCAAGAGCAGGATTCTGGCCTGCTGGATTGTTGACCTGCTATCATGTCTCTATCGCACCACTCCCTCAGTGGTTATTTATACTTCATCTATGGTTCCCAGACATTAACAAGAAAGAAAGGTCTTGAAACTTAAGGGAGTTTAGAGGGAGAGCTCTCTATATCTTGTGAAACAGACAAGGTCACTACTTAGTCAACCTTTCTTACAAAAGAGTTCATTGATAACGGCCAAATTAGAGCTCTGGTCAGCCGCAGCTGATGATGGGCTCTGTTGATGGGTGCCCTTGGCTAGACCTGAAAATGATGTCCTGAGAAATGATAACTCTTCTGCTCGATAACACAACGATGTATCCATTAAAGGTTGAGCAGAAAGGAGGAATAAAGGTGTAAATGTAGCCTCTTGATCAGTCCACATGTTAGACCTCTTACGCTCTGTCATGATCCCTAGTGTATTTCTCAAACTCCCTCCTGTGTAAGGCTATTCCAGTGCAGTTTTAGAGACACCGAGTCCTTGATTGTCAAAGTCCTTGTAATCTTAGAAAAACATACTCACATATGTAGACCAATTAACAATTCTAAAAATAAAAAGCCATATGGAGAAACTTTGGATTACATGCTATTTATTCATGCATTCATAATTATTTATGAGGACTTCATTTTCGCCAGGTCTTGTGCTAGATGCTAGGTGCTCTGCCTTTGAGATGTTCAGATTTTATTTGGGCAGACCAACATTAAAAGTGACATTTAAGTGCTGTGATAGGATAAAATAGGCAAAAGGGAGAAGAAAAAGCAGTTCAAGGAGAGAACACAGCACCAACAAAAGTAGAACACGGGTACCAGACAAGACAAAAGCAGAGGGTTCAAGGTATAGAAAAGAGGAAAATAAGTATTACCAAGAGAATGGCACTATATTTCCTAATGAATTTTTTCTCTGGATGGATGCTGGAAGTATAGACTTTAAGCAATCAGCAATAAGAGGCCATGGTAGGCTTTTGAGCAGAGGAAGAATATTATTGATTCATACTTTAGGAATATGGTCTGGAAGCAGCATCCAAGAATGTGAGAAATTAGCATAAATGAAGACAAAGAGATCTGGTCAAGAGAAAGTGACTGGGAATCTTCCAGCAGCTCCTACTGCTATGTAAGAAGAAGAAGAACTCCCAGTGATTCTGCTGGCACCTCTTCTCTCCTGTCAGGAATACGGCAGCACTTAACATGACTGGGACTGAAAAAAGTCATGCTATATACTCCTTCTAACAGAACCTGCTCATAGCCTTCTTGAAGCAGCAGAAGGAGATCCATGAGATTTTCTCCTTTAGAGAAATACAGAAGCAAATAAAAAAGATAAAGTTTGCAGTAATGACTATTTTTACCCAATTACACATGCATTACCAAGTGTCACAAATCCCATGAGCTGGAAGGTGTGATTTTCTGAGTCGGCTGCTGTGTTGAGATGAGAGGAATTGCTCAGTGTTGATAACACTGTTGGATGTTGCTAATGTAATTACAGTTTCCCAGTCTGGTCTCAAAAATTAAAGTTCTTGTATTTTTTTATTTTCCTTCCCATTTAAAGAAGACAATAATTAAAAAGTACAAACTTGCTTGGTTTGACTTTGTACCCAGTTTTTATGGCAATTTTATTGCATCTTATATTGAATGGATTTTTTTTTTTCAATTTGTTTTTGAAAATGTCATTTGCACAGAGAGATTGAATGGACTTAATTTGTTTAGTCTTCCAAAGCGATGCTTATAACTGGGCCATGATAATTCGGTAAATATATCATGTGAAGGGAGACGGTATGAACAACCTAAAGAATTATTCATAGCGTATGAGGAACAAAGATGGATAAAAGGAAGTTTGCTAATAAACAGGACTCAGATGTTAAAATAGAGATGCCTGCAAGACATTCATATTGTCCCATTAAAACACAATATTAATTTTGAGAATTTCTTTATGTCATTGGGGCTTTATTGTTGCTGTTGTGGTTGTTATTATAAGAATATACAGGACTGGCCCAACATAACAAATGTAAATTTCTCCCCCATGCTTCTTTGAGCATCATAGATAGTTGAACCTAACTGAATTTGTGCTTTGGACAATTACAATGTACTACTGTAAGATTTTTAATTGTTTCCATTTCTTGTCCTCTACCATTGCCTGCACATTTAGTCCACTTGTAAAAACATTCTTAAACTTCTTAATTCATTATTATTACGTGTGTTTTAACTACTTAGAACTGTCAATGAAACAAGTTTTAAAACCCTTTGAAAAATGTAAACAATTGGAGAAGAAACTGTTTTAAATGGCATTTTTAGGCATGTGAAATATATGAATAATCTGAGAAGCTATAAGCATGTACAATGTATTCACTGCCTACAAAGCGGTTTCATGTACAATATGTCATGGAAATCTGTCATTTCCATTTCATGGGCAAAGTGGCAAAGTTGAGAAAAAATGGCTACTAACTATGTAACCTTAAACACGGGAACTATTTTTCCACCTTCAGATCACCTTGAGATATCAATAGTACATACAATGGACCTTGGAAACTTGGGAAAAAGAACCTTTAGATTAAAGTCTTGTTCATATTTTTCTTTTAGGGAAACATAACCAATTAACTGACATGATGTTTTCCAATTATGCCCTGCCTAGGGAGGTGAGGCAGTATAGGGTCAGGATTCAGATTTCCTGGGTTCAGATTCACTTGCTAGCTAGACAACCTTGGACACATTAATAAACTTTTCTGTGCCTCATTATCCTGATCTGTAAAATGGGAATGATAATTATCTTACCTCACAGGGCTGTTCCATATATAAAACACTTTACATGCAGAGCACAGAGTAAAAACTCAATAACAGTTTAAAAATGATGATAAGAGCTTGACATCTGATATTTTATCTTTTGCATAAACATGACATATTGAACATTGCCACCTTAAAGAATTCCACAGTTCCAATTATATTGAACACACACCTCTGGTTTCTATGTAGCAAGAAGAAATTATCTATAGTTTAACTCAAAACTCTCACCATCTTACTGAAAATAAATTAGTTTATGGAAGTTCTTGACATACACACATAGGAAAACTCAGTGACTCCTGCTGGAAAGTTGACGGACTACAATGCATCTCTGTAAAATCAGTGATAGCACCCGTGTTTCCAAGGCAAGTAAACTTCCTGGGTGACATCACTTTGTCCAGATCTCTATGGTAGGAACAGGTTCAGAGTACTATGTCCAGCTCAGGATGATCAGGTTTGTAGAGGCCATTGGCAAGTGGAGTAGTATGGAACATTGAAGAGTATTGGAAAACCACATTATATGAGAAACAGTTAAAGGGGCAAGAATTTGAGCTTTAGAAAAGGTAACCCAGAAGCTGTTCAGAAATATCAAAAGGCTGCCCCAGGTAAGAAGAATTGAACTTGTTTAGGAAGTTGCTGGAATTAGTAGGTGAATGTTATTTGTGATTTTCCTCGAAACAGGACAACTGACAATGAAATGGGTTGCTTCTTGAAATAGCAAACACTCATTACTGAAAGTATTTATGCAAAATTTGTACAACCTACTTAAGTGAATGATGAAGATGGGAGTCCTTCTTTGTATGGGAAATTTGAGTAAAAATTTCTGAATTCTAGAGCCTAAGATCTCCTTTAATTCTAACTTAATTTTAATATTTCAAGTAAGTTTTCATATGCCATTTCTTCCTCCACAACCTCCTGTGACACAAATGCATAGCTTCCTGGGGTATGTTCTATACCTGAGAGATGTAGATGCAATCTCCTTTCTCTGTGCCATTACTGAAATATCTTTACCAAGAGGTTAATTTGACCCTCTTGGAGAATTCGAGACAGTTTTAAACATTTGATGATTAACACTTTTCATCGTTTTATTGTGGCCTTGTATTAACTGGAAAACAGGTGCCACTTTATGGAATATAAGTTCCATGAAGACCAAAGGTCCCTCAAGTAGGGACATTTGTAGTCTGTTTATATGTATTTTATCTCATTTGATCCCTTAGCAGAGCTGGTAATATCATTATTTTTGTTTTACGGATGAGGTTCTGAGGATTAAGTGGCAGAGTTTAGACTTGAGCTCAGCCCTTCTCACTCTAACTCCAGTGTTTCTTCTACTCGCCCTCACTCACAGTTTCAAACTGCTTAGTCCACATATATCTGAAGACCAAAAAAGCGGGGCTGAAAAGGTGGGTCAATTAAACCCAGTAATGAAAGAAGAAAGTAACCAAGTGAACACTCTGCCAAAAGTCAACCTCAAAAAGAAATACGCAGCTGGAAATTCAATTAGAGAAATTCCAGAGAAATTTTACAAAATAAAACGTGTAGGGATAAATTAAGAGAATAAAACTTGTCAACAAAAAGGGACAAGGTTGGCAAACGATATATGGGAGTTGAAAAAAAGATATGTTAAGGATATGAGAAATGAAGAGGGAATTGAGAATTACAAAAGGGTGTAGATAAAAATGAATGACCATAGTGAAGGAAGTGAGAATCATCAAGAACAATACCAAAATAAACTGAAGCTGCAACATCAAATGGCACAGCAGGACTATAAAGATAGGCAGAAAGAGAGATAAGTACAAGAACACTTCTAAATGGAAAATCACTATTAAACCAAAACAAAGTGATAGACACAAAAAGGCAAGCATGGAAACCGAACCTGAATTAAGAACAATAGATTTGGTTTTACACATTGTTTTCTACAGGGGTAAAATTCTATTTTCCTTTGTGTTGATTTTCTTCCCACTTCACCTCCCTCTGAGCTCTCCAAAAGGGAAATGCAGAGGGTGTGAAGGGGATGAAAAGTCAAGCTGCTTATTTTTAATGTGTTTCTAAAAGCCACAGAGAAAGTTACCGCAGCCTACTTGGTATGTAACATATATTTTAAAACTGGTAAACCGTGATAGTCACTAGCTACCATCAGTGGAGGAACCATGAAGTCAGATTTGAAAACATTAAATATTGGCAGTTTGCTGCTCACATACTTGATTTTCAATAGTACTATGAGTCCATTTTTAAAGTTACATTGTATTTTTTTGAAATGGATACATTGGCCGGGCGCGGTGGCTCAAGCCTGTAATCCCAGCACTTTGGGAGGCTGAGACGGGCGGATCACGAGGTCAGGAGATCGAGACCATCCTGGCTAACACGGTGAAACCCCGTCTCTACTAAAAATACAAAAACTAGCCGGCGAGGTGGCGGGCGCCTGTAGTCCCAGCTACTCGGGAGGCTGAGGCAGGAGAATGGCGTAAACCCGGGAGGCGGGGCTTGCAGTGAGCTGAGATCCGGCCACTGCACTCCAGCCTGGGCTACAGAGCGAGACTCCGCCTCAAAAAAAAAAAAAAAAAGAAATGGATACATTGAAAAAGAACTTTCAGACACTTAGATTAAAAACTACCCCCATAACTGAAGTACAATATTATCATATATATAGAGTAAGCAGAACAGTTCTTTTGAACCTTCCCCAGCGTATCATCCAAACATACAGACTGCTACAGAGCTATATTGAAGCCTCGAATCAGGCAACTTGATCTTCCCTTGTTTGCTGCATCAAATACTTGCTCTAGAAGCAGCTTCTCCCTAGGGAGCAATGTCCTCAAAGCATGTCTAGAACAAAGTGACTTCTCTCTGACATTTACATCGGGAATTTTATCCACAGAGAAAGGGTGGATGTAGATATAGAATGGATAGAGAAGGGAGAAGACAGTGAACAGGAATAGGAAAAAAAGCTGCTCCATGACTAAAAAATGTTGCCAGCTATGTAACCTTGAGAAACTTCCTCAAACCCTCTAAAGCCTCAGTTCTCTTTAAAATGGGGATAACAATAGCACTTTTCTCTTAGGATTGTGGTAAGGATTGAAATGGCATAGCGTATGAAAAGCATTTAATGCAGTGCCTAGCACGATGTAGAGTAAGTGACCAATAAATGTTAGATATTACAACTATTACAATTCCTCTGATTCTACTTTTACCTTAATTCATTCTTTACTTTATTCAACAAATGTTTGTTGAATATCTACTAGATACCAGAGACTGTGCTGGGGATATGGATCTGTGTAGGTTAGGCATCTCTCTGCCCTGGTAGACTTTACGGTGTAGTAGAGAAGACATAATATGAAAATTTAACTATTAATTTTTAAATTTGTACTTCTGATAAAGGCTATGAATGAGAAGTCCACAATAATAGGACAGGGTACAGTGGGGGACCTGATCCAGTCTAGGACTTCCTTTAGGAAGTACCTTTTGCTCTAAATTTTTAAGGATGAGTAGAAATTAACTAGAAAGGGTGGGGCAGGGGTAGTTTGAGGTGAGAGAGGAAGAGAGAAGAGAACTCCTAATAGAGGGAACAGTATATAAGAAGGGTTGGAGGCTGGGTTTACACAAAGCATAAAATTGATAGGACGTTTGTTATTTTCTCTACCTGTTGCTTTTTTTTTTTTTTTTGAGACGGTGTCTCGCTCTTGTTGCCCAGGCTGGAGTGCAGTGGCACAGTCTCTGCCCACTGCAACCTCTGCCTCCCGGGTTCAAGCAATTCTCCTGCCTCATCCTCCTGAGTAGCTGGGATTACAGGCACCCACCACCACTCCCCGCTAATTATTGTATTTTAATAGAGACAGAGTTCCACCATATCAGACAGGCTGGTCTCGAACTCCCAACCTCAAGTGATCCACCTGCCTTGGCCTCCCAAAGTGTTGGGATTATAGGCATGAGCCACAGCGCCCAGCCCTGTTGCCTTATTTTAATTTAACTATATTGACCTAACTGGTAACCCAAGAAGGAATAACTAGCTCCCATTTACCCCTTCCTGAATGAAAAGCCATAGCAAATCATAATGAAATCTTTGTTTTTTCATCCTAAATCCATAACTCTATCTTGTCAAGGGGAATGAAGTGATGAAGTTCATCCTAGAACCCCAAATCTAAATCTATTCTGTGGTTTCAAATATACATTAAAGTTTATAATTCAATTTTACACATAGCTTTGTATCACGTCCAAAAGTCCAGAGAAGAGAATAATATAAATGGAAGTGTTACACTGACTACTGAAATATCTTTCACGCAGAAGAGAACCAAAATAATAAATTGGGGTATGCGTCAAGCTCTCCTTGTGCTGTTAGAGTTAATGCTGCTAGGATGTTTATATTATAGACTTCAGCGTTAAAGCTCTAAGATTTGGTCATAAAATCTCTTCCCAGCTGAAATGTGGCATATAAATAAGGTCTCTGCTTAAGGGCTGAATTGCTCTGTTGCTCTTTTAAGCTGTCCTTCCTCTGAATACAACTCTGGGTGACTTTTTAACGATTTTTGACGCCACCACCCACTTTTAACTTTTTGTGCTTAGAAAAGGTGCTACAAAAGTCACCTTATCATTGCTGTTTAGAATTTTTAAATGGCCAGAAAACTAGGTATTTGTATAATGGAGAAAAGAGTAAATTGTGATTAAAGAATAATTTCAACACTACATTTCCTTTTCTTTTTTAAAAATTATAATATAAAAAAAGGTTCTGACTATGTTGCCCAGGCTGGTCTTGAACTCTTGGGCTGAAGCAATCCTCCTGTCCCAGCCTTCCAAAGTGCTAGAATAACAGGCATGAACCACCATGCCTGGCTTATTTTTAAAAAAATTTTCCCACCCAATATTCTGGAAGATGTTAGAGCTCTGGTGATAGCGTGGCATATAGCCAGCCCAAGAAAGAAAAAAACACAAAACCTAGTAACTGTCTTAAGAAAATTTCAGTATCAATCATGTGTGTAAACCAAAAATAAAATTCTAAACTCCCTAACCAACTGATGAACCTTCTCACAGCCAAGGGCATTCCAAAGTAAATCTGAAAATCTAGTTCAGGACACGATGGGAAGAGGGGGTCAGACATGCTCTATTATACCCTATACTCCCTTTGGAATTCAGGGACAACTGACCAGCACTAACATTAAAGCAGAGATCTTAAGACTGACCAAACAGACTCTTTGTAGCAATAAGATACATCACATGACAGATAGCAGGATCTGGAATAAATCAAAGTATTTTACCCTGAAATATATTTCTTTGACATGTTTTGAAATGGCCCTGCAAAGCTGTCTCTTGGGAAAATCTACATTCTGTAGAGAGTCCCCTTCCCTTTCTAGGTCTTTTCCCTGATATAGGAGAGAATTAACTAAGAGTCATGCACCTTTCAAGGTCTTATAAGAGCTCTAAAGCCTACTACTTGGAGACTTCATCTGCATGATAAAATCTTGGTCTCCACAACCCCTTAATTTATTTTATTTATTTATTTTATTATTATTATTATTATTATTATTATTATTATTAGAGACAGAGTCTCGCACTGTCGCCCAGGCTGGAGTGCAGTGGTATGATCTTGGCTTGCTGCAACCTCCATCTCCTGGGTTCAAGCAATTCTCCTGCCTCAGCCTCCTAAGCAGCTGGGATTACAGGCGCTCACCACCACACCCACCTAATATTTTGTATTTTTAGTAGAAACAGGGTTTCACCATGTTGGCCAGGCTGGTCTCGAACTCCTGACCTCGTGATTCGCCCACCTCAGCCTCTCAAAGTGCTGGGATTACAGGCATGAGCCACCCTGCCCGGCCAACCCCTTACTTTAACCCAAACATTCCTTTCTATTGATTCCAAGTCTTTAGATAATAACTCTTTCAAGCAATTGCCAATCAGAAAAGTATTTGAATCCACCTATGACTTGCAAGCCCCTCTGCTTCAAGTTGTCTTGCCCTTCTGGATTGAACCAAAATACATCTTACATGTATTGATTGATGACTTATGTCTCCCTAAAATGTATAAAACCAAGCTGTACTCTGACCACCTTGGGCACATATTTTTAGGATCTCCTGGAGCTGTGTCATGGATTGTGGTCCTCATACTTGGCTCAGAATAAATCTCTTAAATATTTTACACAGTTGGACTCTTTTCATTGACATAAGTCTCCTCAACATTTTTTTGCATAATATGCCTCTTCAAAATCTAGTTTTTGGCCCGCAAATTCAATATGAAAACCAACATTACCAAGGGGTTTTTTCCCCACTCATTTACTGATTCAATTCGCTTTTGATATTCTGAGACTGGGGCTGCAATTTGGTTGTTGTGAACTTTTTAAACTTTTAATTGTAAAATGATTACAGATTCAAAAGAAGCTACAAAAGTAATGCAAGCCAATGTACCCATCACTCATCTCCCACCAATGGTGACCTCTTACATAACTATAATACATTATCAAAACCAAGAAATTGGTTATTGGCACAATACTATACAATTTACTATACTGCAGATCTTACTCTAATTTCACCAGTTTTTGCATGCACTGAGCTTTTTGTATGTGTATATAATTCTACAGCATTTTATCACATATATGGATTTGTGAAACTACCACCACAATCAAAACACAGAACTGTTCCATCACTACAAAGGAACTCCTTCATACGGCCTTAATTTTAGTTATACCTCCTTCCCTTCCTCCCCTTCCCTAACCCCTAGCAACCCCTTACCTGTTCTACATCTCTATAATTTTGTCATTTCAAGAATGTTATATAAATGGAATCATTTGCTATGTCAGCTTTTGAGACTGGTTTTTTCATCCAGTATAATGACCTTAAAATTCATCCAAGTTGTGTGTATCAATAGTTATTTCCTTTTTATTGCTGACTAGTATTCCATGGTATGGATGTACCACCATTTGTTCAACCATTCACTTGATGAAAGACATTTATGTCATTTCTAGTTTTGGACTACTACATATAAAGCTGCTATAAATACTCATGCACGGGTTTTGGTGTGAACATAAGTTTTCATTTCACTAAGATAAATGTCCAGATGTGTAATGCTTGCTAGTCATGTAGTAAGCATATGATTAATTTTTAAGGAACTGCCATGCTGCTTTCTAAAGTGGCTGTACCATTTTACATTCTTACCAACAATGTGTGAAAGATTCAGTATCTCTGCATTCTTCAGCAAATGTTAATGTCAGGTGTTGTCAGCAATTGTTATTTTAGCTATTCTAATGTACTAGTATCTCATTGTGGTTTTAATTTACATTTCCCTAATGGTTAGCGATGGTGAAAAACTTTTCATGTGTTTATTTTCCATCCATATATCCTCTTAGCTGAAGTTTCTGTACAAGTCTTTTGTCTACTTTTTAATTGGACTGTTTATTTTCCTACTGTTAATTTAGAGAATTCTTTGTATATTCTGGATAGGAGTCTTTGTTGGATATGTGATTTGCAAATATTTTCTCCCAGTTGGTGACTTGTCTTTTATCCTCTTAACAGGGTCTTTTACAAAGCAAAAGTTTTTAATTTGATGAAGTCCAGTGTGTCCAGTTTTTCTTTTGTGAATCATGCTTTTGGTGTCATATGGGCTGAATTTTTCTTCAGTGGATGGAAATGCTGCCATTAATGATAATAGATCCCATGTATTACGCACTTACCAGCGTCGGGGAATTGTGCTAAGCCCTTTATAAGCATCATCTAATTTCACCTTTACCTCAGTTCTATGAAGTCCACATGATGACCTGCATTTTCACAAATGTGGTTGCTGTATCTTAGCAAGGTCAGTCACTTGCTGAAGCTCACATAGTAAGCATTTAGTCAAGTCCGGTTTCAAACTCAGGTATGTCTAACTCCAAAGCACACTGTATTCAATGATGAATTAGGAAAAAAGATTCCCAATCCCAAGTTCTGCCCCCTTGCTTTGCTTTCCCAAAATGGAAGTAGTTAGTGAGGGAGGCCCAGCCAAAACAGAGAAGATGCAGCAAGAATCGGTGATCATTATATCTTAAGTTTTAGGTTCTCAAACTTGAGGTCTATGAGATTCACTTGTGGGAAATGGTTAAGCTAAGAGCAAATTCCCAAGCTCTTAGCTTAAAGATTCTAGTGCTGCAGAACAGGAATGAGGCCCAGGAATTTGTGTTTTTCCAAGTATCCCAGTTGATTCTGACAGACCTTTGAGAAACTCTAAGTATCTAAGTTTCCAAATGCACATGATACTGCAGCAGCAACATATGGAACAAACTGACTCGAAACCTCAGGATTGCGTCTTCCCCAACATACAGCAAAGTTAAAACAGCTGGTTGATTTGATTAAAACGATCAAATCAGCTTTTGACAGCATTGTTTAGTAACTTTATTTAAAACAGGCAAGTCAGAAAATTCTCTATATGGCCAGGTGCAGTGGCTCATGCTTGTAATACGAGCACTTTGGGAGGCCGAGGCTGATGGATCGCGTGAGGCCAGGAGTACGAGACCAGCCCTAGGCAAAATGGTAAAATCCCATCTTTACAAAAAATACAAAAATTAGCCAGACATGGTGGCGCATGCCTGTAGTCCCAGGTATTTGGGAGGCTGAGGCACAAGAATTGCTTGGAGGCGGAGGTTGCAGTGAGCCGAGATTGCACCATTGCACTCCAGCCTGGGTGACAGAAGTGAAACCCTGTCTCAAAAAAAAAAAAAAAGAAAAGAAAAGAAAATTCTGTATGCCATGAGTCCAACATTAAGGAATGACAGCTCAATAACAACGATAATGATGACCATAATAACAGTCTGATCCAACGACATGGGCTGCGCCAAATCTCATCATGAATCTTTTGTTAACCTGGGCCCTATTGCTTTCAATATTAGATGATGTTTAAGTTTCCTTCATACTCTAACAAACTATAATTTTACTTGAGGTTTACAGACAAGTGCATATCACTGTGAACCGGGAGCTTTGACACTAGAGAGAAAGAGCAGAGAGGTGAAGTCAAGATATTCAAAAGGAGAAGAGGAAAGGAGAGAGGAGAAGAAAGGGTACCTTTGACGCAAAGCTGCCAACTCTTGGAAAAAAGAGCAGACCACACAAGCATGCACACATGCACAAAACCCTCATTATTTTTTCAGCTACCACCTATCTAGATCAGCTGCTGTTAAGCCCTGCATTGCTGACATGAGTCAGAAAAGTATATGCTGTAGTCTAGCCGAGATTAGGGGGTTTGCTTTGTATTACACGAGCTTCCAACTACTATTTCACTGCAGCAAAAATGACAGATGAGGGAAAAACACCCCACCCTACAACCTACGGTGGTATTTAACGCAGGAGATGTGCTCCATCTGCTGGTAGAGACGATGACCACAGGAGGAGAGGCAAATACCATAAAACAGAATAAAGACACTCATTTTTAATTGGATTCTGATTGTTTAGATAAAAGGGCACCTTTTCTTTAAAACACACACACACACACACACACACAAGAAAGAAGAAACAAAGAATTAAAATCATGACATTTACAAAGACAGAAGCTATGAAGGAAAAGGGGAAACAGACTGGACAGAGATACAGTGGGAGAAGAAGCATAAAAAATAGGCAAGAAAGTGCTGAAACAGCAAAACTGCAGGAAACAAGCTATTTGCTCATCACTTTCACACAGAAGCTTTTTTAAAAGCCCCCACAGGATCTGGAAATAATCTACCACATGCCATGTTGTAGATGCTTCATTTATATTATTATAAGAAAATATTTTGTAGGGATTCTATCCACATTGACACGATTTACTTGAGTAAGGCCAAGTCTTAATATAGAATCATTATACATTTTGTCATTATCTGGGGATGTACAGACAATAGTGCTGACACTGAAAGTTCGCAGCAATTTGGAAAAGACTGGAGGGGTTGAGGCATGACCAGCCCTTCTGTGCCTCTTGTGCATATAGTTGGGTCTCTAATGACAACAGCTGTTGCCTACCAAGCCTGTCACTCTTTCCAGTCATGACTCTTAGGCATCTAAAGAATCCGATACTTTTTTTTCTCAAACAGAGCTATGTGCTTTTTGACATGCTGATGAATATTTGACCATCACTTCTCACTTATAGGCATTGACAGTGCAAGTCTGCAATGTATTCTGTGAACAATTTCTTTCACATCTCATAGACTTGCCTTATCAATTGGTCTTGTAGCTTCTCAGGATAAAGAGAGAAGAAAAAGGAACACTTAGGATCTACTAGGCACCAGGCTCAGTGCTTCCTAGGCTATTCATTCAATCTTCACACCAGCCTTATGGGAGTCTTTCCAATTGTCCTTATTTTGAAGCTGTCAGGACAAAGGCTCAGAGAAATTAAAGTATTGCCCAAATGCTATTAACTCATAGATCTGGAAAGCTGACCAAAGAAAATGTCATGTGTGGACTTTCTACTACAGCATGAAAATACGCCATGCTGGAACACTCAGTATCATAACAGAAGCCAGTATTTCTCAACTTGTAGAGCTCAGGCCATGTGCATCATGATTCCTGGAGTTCCTTGTTAAAAATGCAGACCCCTAATCCTCAGCAGACTGGCTGAAACTGAATCTCTGGTGGAGCCCTGGAATCTGCATTTTAACAAGTGCCAGGAGATGACACATTAAACAAGTGTCAGAGATTCTCATTAAATTTGGGAACCATCTGATATGAGATACATGAACAAACAAAAAAAGGATGCTGGGATACCAAAGTGTGGTTTTAGAATTAATGGCATGGCAGAGGCTTTCTCTGTTTTTACAGTTCAGGCTGCTGTGCCATGGAGCACTAATGCTATTGCTTGTTACCTGGTTAAACTACTCAGATTCTCTGAGCCATTTTACTCATCTGTGGAACAGGAATCATAGTTTTTTGTCTCACATAGCTATAGTGAGGTTTAATGCATGTGAAAACACTTTATAAATTCTAAATAGCTCTGTGGTACATTGTAAAATATGATCAAAAAGTCTCCTCCCCGCTACATCCATACCTTTGCAAGATTGATGTCACAGCTCTTCCTCTATTTTCTGAATCCAGACTAAGTGATTTGCTTTGACCAGTGAAACAATGGCCAAGCAACATGACTCAAGCAGAGGCTTGAAGAATCTTGCATTTTGGGGTTTGCCCTCTTCCTGTGCTTGAGATCCTGAGGCCATGATGTGAATGAGTCTCAGTTAGCTTTCTGGAGGATAAAAGGCCACTTCAAAAAGTATCACAGTCAGCCAGCTACCAGCCAATATCCAGCCAACTGCCAGACATATTAAGTAAGGCTATTCTGGATCATCCGGCCACCTGCTGGACCTTCCAGCTAACTGCAGATGAAGGAAACCAGCAGAAATCAGTAGAGCCAGCCTAGACCAGAACTTCCCAGGAAGCCTGCCAAATTATGAGCTAAATGATCGTTGCTTAAAGTCACCAAGTTTTGGGAAAGCTCATTACACAGCAAAAGCTAACAGATGTAGGTTCAAGCACATGCTACTATTTAAGTTATCTAGTATTTTGAGCATGGGTTCTGTGGTTTTCACAGACATTGCCCAGAAGTGCAGACTACAGATGAGCAGACAAGAATGCACAAATTTTCAGTCAAGTTATTTCATTCTATGGGCACAATGCCTACCAGAAATTGTTTTACAATATCTCCTGAGCGAAGCATCCTGTAAGTAGCAGGGAGGTGGGATGAAAAAACCTTTCCCTATTATCCTAACTCATTGTTTTCACAAATGAAGTTCAGCAGCCTTATACAGAAGGACAAATACCCTAACTTTTCTCCAAGCTGACTGTCAATAATCATCTAACTCCACAAAAGCATGCATAATCTGCTGCATACCTTCCCGTGCACACACTTTCAACATCCTCCTGCTGGCACCAAGATAAATGGCTTCATCAAAGGCAGTCATGGAGCCTTGCAACCTGTTGAGGCAGAAAAGCTTCCTAGGGTATCAGAAACATCCTAATGCCTATATCAAGCATCCTCACTGCCATGTGAAGCATCACTGTGCAGAATACATTAAATAAACCTGTAATGGGGAACAGGGCAGGATTGTCCTATGCAGCCTCACCCCAGGAGTCTTTATACTATGATTAAATGCCTTTGATAGGCATTTTCAAAGTGTGTTGTTCTTCTTGGTAAATATGTTTGGCGAGAAGAACACTGTCATCTGGAAACAGTATCCGAGGGATCTCATTCAGGGGAACAAGGTGCAAGTGTTTTCTGTCTTATCCATTTTCTGCAACCTGAAAAGTAAGTATAAAATCAAGAATTCTTAAACCTTTCTTTCTTTCGCCCAATAGATTTAGAAATCATGCAATGAATCAATACAGCCATTTCACCATTCATTTGATGTACAGCAAATTGCAATCCACTCTGGGAGTAAGTGGCTATTTGCAAGGCTGATGCACCATATTCCAATCACATACTCATTCTGCACCCCACACACTTTATTAGATGGTTCAGTGGCTATTGTTGTTTGAGAATAACCACATAACCCATTTTCTTAAATCCATCTGTAAGCTGTGTTGAATCAGGGTGATATCTTAGAATGCCACTGGGTAACCCAAAATAAGTCTCAGGCTCCTTCTGCTTATTATGCAAACGATTGAATATGTTCACTTACACTGTAGAATCTCAAATGTCTTTTTTAAATCCTAACAGATTTTCTGGATATAATTGGAATTTTAAGCTTCATTCAAAAAAATCAAAACTAGTCTAAATAAAAAATCACCATTAAGTCAATTAATATGAGTTCTAGAACCAGGATTTTACTGAAAATTTACTCATATCAAATCAACTGTCACTGAACTATATGGTTAACAATAAGCTTTTATTTGAAAAATGGATAATAAAAACCAACTGAAGTTGTGGTAGAAATATTTAGGTGCTGGATACAGTCCTGTGGTTGGAAGTGGTCCAGGCAAAAAATAATGAATCCCCACCAGAAGGAAATGAATAACCAGTAGAGAATAAAGAATAAAGAAAACCATCATGTGGGCACAACCAGAGAAGAGAGAGGCAAGCAGATGATATTTGAAGCTGTGAGTATGGTGAGCTCTCCCCAGAACACTTATAGAGTGACAATAGAATATTGCTAAGGACAGAACTCCAAGGATCATCTCTACTAAAAGTATAGGAGGAATATACTCAAATCTGAGAGACAAGTGGCCAGATAGGTAGGAGAAAAACCTGGAGTGCCTGTATCACTGAACCAAAGGCAGAGAATGTTTCAACACAAAGAAGATGCCAAGAGTGCAAGCAAGGGATTCGAGGAAGGAAGTCTATTGAATTTGTCAAGAAAAATTATTAGTGACTTTGACCAGAGCCGTTTTCGTGGGACGGTAAGGTCAGAGATGGGACTGTAGTGGTCGAGGAGTCCATAGTAGGTAGAAAATGAAGAAAGCAAGAGTAGACAATTGTTTTAAGAAGTTTAGCCATAAAACATGTGGGAGAAAATGGAAGAAACAGAAGGAGCAACTAGAAGAGAACATAGGATTGGGAAGCCATGCTAAGAGTGGAAAGGCTTAAGTGTTTCTAAATGTTGACAGGAAGGCACCAGTAGGCAGAGAGGCTGGAGATGGGTGTTCGCGAGAGAGAGACAGAAGAGAAAATGGATGATAATCTGGAGATGGTAGAAGAGGGCCAGAACACAGAGATAGAATTACTCTCAGACAGGAGGAGGGATACCTCTTCCATCCTTACAGTAGGGAATAAGAGAGAAGGGTATAGTTGCAGATATATTTATGGGTCTGGCAGCCAGAAATTTTGTGCACTCCCACCTTATGACTTTTTTCTCAGTGAAGTAGGAACCAAGATACTTCTGCAGATATTGAGGGGGAGAGGTGAGACCAGAGGTATGATGAGAGTAGAAAAGGTGGAGACTAAGAAGGAGCTAGTTGACTAGGAACATGAAGGGATTCCTGGATGCATGGAAGGTGGTGAAGTTAGATGTCATGGATTTATGGCGACACCAGTGGTGTGATTTTCTCCAGCAGTGCTCAGCTGTCTACATATAAGCAAAAAGCAAGAAGTTGGATTTATCCAAGAGTAGAATTCATCCAAGAGAGAAACACTGATTTGTTAAACAGGCAATGGAACAAAGTTGTTCAGAATCCTGGTGAAAGAGAGGTTACAGCGATGGACCACAGAATTTAAGCTAGATGGAGAAGGGAAGATAGGAGGGAGGTGATATTATATAGGGGAAATTAGTAGGTCAAGTGAGGAGAGGTCACTTGAGGTTAACCAACAGGTGTGGTGGGAGTAACTGAGGGAGAGGAGACACTGAGATTGTTGTCAGAATGGGCTACGTAAACATAAGACGTCAGAGGTGATACAGTCCTAAGAGTGACAAGATCCAGAACAGGGCCATGGGATGAATGACTGAAGGGGAGTGTAGGCACAGGTCATGGAAGAAGAGAAGAACCACAGCTTGAAATGATAGGGGTGGTTTGTTCTCTACACAGGTGGCAACCTTCATAGGATGATGGCAGGATTGGGGTGGACAGAAAACAATGGGTCATCACTGACTGAGAGGAAGTGCCAAGCAAGCTGGAAGGTGTCTGACAAAGATGAGGAGATCCAGAGAGTGGCATTGTTGCATTGTGGGAGTCTCAAAACCCCAGAGGGTGCGGGATGGTGTGGAAGAAGAATGAAGAGCCAGGTGAGGGCTTGCATGCCCCACCTCCCAACCTCACACCGTCCTAGTGGGAGATGGAACACCTCCACCTGAGAGAGCACAGCAACAGGGTTTTAGCTAGGTCTGGGAGGAGAGTGAGCACGGATGTAAGAAGCTTTACTGTGGGAGAGGAGTTGCAAGTGGTCTGGTAGAAGTGGTACAGTATGAGTAGAGAGGAGGAAAAATACCTGGAAGGATCACAGATCACAGCAAATCAGGACCAAAGAAAACTGTGATGTGTGGCATGGATGGTTTGGCTGGCTAAAAAGTTTTCAACATAACTTATTCTACCTTTCTTCTGGTAGCTGGAGCGAAGTGTTAGAGCTGGCTCTTCAGGTGTCAAAGTACCTGCAGGTGAGCTCTAAGGTTACTTGTTGATAAGGTTTGGCTGTGTCCCCACCAAAGTCTCATCTTGAATTGTAGCTCCCATAATTCCCACGTGTTGTGGGAGGGACCTAGTGGGAGATAATTGAGTCATGGAGGTGGTTTCCCCCCATACTGTTCTCCTGGTATTGAATAAGTCTCAGGAGATCTGATGGTTTTATAAGGGGAAACCCCTTTCACTTGGCTCTCATTCTCTCTTGACTGCTGCCATGTAAGATGTGCCTTTCACCTTCTGCCATGACTGTGAGGCCTCCTCAGCCACGTGGAACTGTAAGTCCATTAAACCCCTTTTTCTTTATATTTTCTTTATACCCGGTCTCGTGTATGTCTTTATCAGCAGCGTGAAAACTAACTAATACACTTGTGAATAACATTTAGTTTGAAGCACATGAAATACTACTATTTACTATTTTTGACCAACAAAAATTACAATGTTATATAGTTCAACCTAAGAGTATCTGCATACTAAAGGGAATGTTTTTTTTTATCAGTGGCCTGGGATTGACGGGCTATTGCTTTCTGCTAATTTAAGACTTTGCTATATGGAGCTAACAGTGGAGGCAGTAACTCTGGTCTCTTAAGTCACCAAAGCAGGGAGCACTCATCTCCAACATCATATATTCTGGTATCCAGGGTGGTTAGCAGCAGGAGTGCATGAGACGAGATGCCTGCTTCCCAGGGATGGATATCAAACTGTTTCTTGATGACTGGAGCCCAGAGGTAAGAGAATAATACAGCTGGGGATGTGGGATTTGAGGACAGAGAGGACAGAGGTGAAAAAAAAAAAGACTGCAGGTCTGAATAGGAGAAAAGAAACAGAAGGTGACGGGAGGCCACAGGGAATGAGATCAAAAGAAGGAAAGCAAAGAAGAAACAAAGGCAAAAGCTCAGAAAGTACCTCATATCAGAAACAACATCTTTTCCTTAGGAAAGGAAGTGCCGCCTCCCCAAAACCAATTACAGTGGCAGGAGAGGAAAGGCATGGCGCACAGTAAGGAGAGAAAAATAACCGTGAAGAACTTTGCAAAAGTAAAGAGTTATATAAAGTCCCAATAATAATAAATCACCTTGCCTGAGGTATGAAAACCTTAAAATAACCTGAAAAATCAAAATGTGGAGGAGAAGCAGAAGGCATTGACTAGCTTCCAGAAGGTTTGTATGCTTGCTTTAAATTCCTCCCCCTCCACTTTTCCAGCCAGGTTTCTTAAGGGTAAACCTCAGTCAGGTTTTCAGATGAAAATAGATCTGGCCCCTGGTTAAAACTGTCACCTCCTAGTCCATGCCTGCCCCTGGGTTCACCAGAAAAGAGCACAGACTCTGGGAGAAACCTCTTCCTCTTCCCTGAATCTGGCACCTGCCTTCTTGAACACTGATGCATCTGTTTTGTGAAGGTTTTCTCTCTCTCCTTTTGTTCTATAAAGAGAGAGAGGGAGGAGGGAGGGAGGGAGAGAGAGGGAGGGAGGGAGGGAGGAGAGAGAGAGAGAGATAGAGAGAGAGAGAGACTTTTGAAAAATAATCTTCTTCCCTGGAAAAAAAAAAAGAAAGAAAGAAAGAAAGAAAGAAAAATAGGCCTTTCTGAATTCCCAGTCCTGGAGCTCTGTTCTTTATATATCTACTTGTTTCATTGTTAAATAAACCCACATATTTAAGGGTGACACATTCTCTTAACTAATGCCTTGTCAGGCCCATGTGCCTTGCTAAAAATGGACCTTGATGCTGTTTCCATTTTTTTCTAAGAAATAATTTGATTATTTTTATCCTGCTTCTATCACCACTCACAAGAAAATGGTTGTCTTCTCGCAAAAACAATGTTTAATAAGCCAAGTGCTCAAGCATATACAAGACAGCAAGTTTAAAAACAAAATCTAAGTCACATATATCTACTCACTGCCTTGTGAAAATTAGCTTAAAATTTGGAGTAAATGCTTTCCAAAGTAAAATTGTTTTCTGTTAAACTTCTTAACAATATTATGTCCATCCCTACATCTTAGTTTGTGCGGACCTAAATATCCCCTAGAAAATGGATAATTTAATAAAAGCAGGTGATATGAATCACCCAGGGACAATTTGAATTATTATCTGTAGATAATTCATTATGCACATATTTCTAGTGAGATCCTTAAATCAGCAGGACTTCTTAATCAGAGACTTTCAAATTTTGTCTGTAATAACTGGAGACTTGACCCATAAATCAGCAAATAGGCCAGCAGGCTCACCACATGCTTCACATTTCTTCTTGGGAGAAAAAGACACTTAATTATCCTGAGGTCACAAAAGAAGGGAAAAATGGACATGAAAAGTTGTTGGGAGTTTTATAGCAAAGTATAACTAATTTCAGCATTTTCTCAAAAGTGGCTCGTGAAAGGAAGACAATGAAAACATTTGAAATCAAGTTAGGCGTTTTATACACAGAAAGGAAGATGTTTTAAATATTTACAGGAACAATCTTACCACCCAGCGCTGTCTCTCATTTCCAGTAAGATAATTGTCCCAAATTTGAACAATTATTTTTTCATGTTACCAGTTTTGCAAATGAAATTTCTAATATGGAAGACATGGGTAATGGAGCTTAATATAAGGATGAAAATATCTACTTGCAGATTTGGAACACAGGATCTTTTCATTTTAACCAATATAAGTAATGGTAATAAATAGATCATATTTCTCTTCTATTTCTAGTGTCTTTCCTTCTCCCCACTTCACTAGAACCTCTCAGTTACTACTCTGCTCCCTTCTTCCCCTTCAGGTCTGATCCCTCCACCAGCCATGGTAACAATCTGCACTGCATTAAGGACTCTATATGGATCTCACAGTGCAATGGGAAGCACAATGTGAAGATGGGAAGCACCAGAAGACTTAGGTTCAAATCCCGACGGCCATCAGCACTGTGTAGAAGATACTGTTGGTGCCCTGCCCAGACACCCTTTCCCTGGCAGATGAACTCATCTCCTAGCTACTGTAGGTGTAAGCAGCTAACCACTCACTCACAGCTGACCCATTTTCCAGGAAATTGCCCTCAGACAAAAGCCAATTCTTCAAAGAGATTAAACCCCACTAGCCTCCCAGGGGCAGCCACTGGCCAATGACTGATTGACATAGGGGTACAAAAGTAGGCCAACCATCTCAAGGAGGGGCTCATTCTGTGCTCCTATTTATGCTCCATGCCACCTTGGCCCCACCCTCCATTAACTTAAAGTCAGCCTCAAACTTAGACCACATCCTTGCTTAACTCTCTTCCCTGGTCCTATCCTGCTTTCCTCCTTCCCCTTCTCCTGAGGGCATTTGCTGAATAAGACACTTAAGGATCTCCACTTCAAGCTCTGCTTCTAGGGGAGCCTGAAGCCTAAAATGCACTGTGACCCTGGACACTCACTTAATGTGTCAGCAGTTCCCTCCCATGCAAAATGAGGATAATCATACACATCTCATGGGATTGTTGTACACGTGAAATGAGAAAACTTGTGCAAAAACCTTTGATCAACCAAGTGCTACTAAAATTTAAAGGATTAGTATGTCTTAATGTAAATGTAAGACAATGTGTGTGTTCCTCTTCCCATAGACAAAGTGGAGGGGAGTGCACCTCCTTAATAAAAGAGCTTCTTCACTTGGCTTCTGGTTCTCCTCTTACTTCTCTAGATCTCTGTTGCTGTCTCTTACTCCTCTGCCCAGACTCTAAATCCAGGCAGCAAGAATAGGCCACCTCTTTCAGTTCCAAGCATATGTTGAGGTTCTCCACATACTCAGGACTTCCAGCTCTAAATATCCAGCCCTGACCCCTCTCTAGAACGCCACACTCATATTGCCTATGGTCTATTTGACCAGATAACCATATGGCTATCTGACAGACATCTCACAGTTGACATGACCAAAGCATTGCTCTTGATTCTCTGCCTCTCAGTCTGCTTCCCTATCCCTGCCTACCTTCCCCAACTCAGTAAACAGTAACCCCCTGCCCACCTTCCCCAACTCATTACCTTCCAAAGAGCCACTCAAGTCAAAACTCTAGGAATTATTGTTGATTCTTTTTTGCTTCCACTCTTTATATCCAATCCATTAGTAAGCTCTGCCAACTCTTCTTCCAATCTCCACTTCTCCTTCTCTCCATCGTCACTGCTACTGCCATAATTGAAGATAGTATCATCCCTTACTTGAACCACCACACCCTGACAATCCACTTGATTTAAAATATTAAGATCATGTCACTGACCCGCTTAAAACCTTCAAAGGCCTTCCCACTATTCTCGGAATAGGTATTTCTCTCTCCCTCTCCCCTCTCTTTCTTTCATTCTGTCTCCTCTCCCTCCTGTCTCCCCTTCCCTCTCCCTTTTCCTTCTTCCTTTCCTTCCCTCCTACCTGTCACAAACTCTTACACACACACACTGTAACCCAGCCACCTTGCTGTCTTTCTGTCCTTTTAAAATTCCAAAATAGTTCTTGTATCAGAGCCTTTAAGTTTCCTATATTTTCAACTAGGAATGCCCTTCCTCAAACTTTCATGACTGTCTCCTTTCTGTCAAGCTTATTTTGGTCTTTTCAACCTGAAATAGACACCCAGGTATATTTTGTTGTATCAGTCTGTTTTAATTCTCTGAAAATCTCTTCTCACTCACCCTTTCTTGTTTACATATCCATTTGTGTGTTACCTGTCTCTACAACCTCTGTAAGTTCGACAAGAGCAGGGATCTTGTTTTGTTCACAGCTATATCCCCTAGGGCCTAAAACAATGCCTGACACATAGCAAGTAATCACTAAAAACAGTTTTTAAATGATTCGATTAATGAATGAGTGGATAGAGGAATGAATGGATCACTAAACAAAAGTTTGGGCTCTAGCTCAGTTATGCCACTCACAAGCTGTGAGATCTTAGGCAAGTTAATTGACCCTTTCAAGGGCATTTTGGACTGGGCTTGCTAGACTAGTGCTGATGCGATTGAAATAACTAGGGTCATAGCCTCCCAGAGTGCAGTGGGCCTTAAAAACGCCATATTCCCTTGGGTCCTAAATTCACTCTCAGTCAACATGGTAAAAGATTAACCATAAAGTAAGATGACCAACTTTCCTGGTTTTCCCTGGACTGAGGGTTTCCTGGCAATAGGAAAGCAGCATCAGAGCGGTAAGAGGCACCTGACAGGGCATCATGCCAAATTGAAAATGTCCTTGGACAGATCTTGATCTTGCTGAATATTATTATTATTATTATTGTTATGATGATTGCTACTATTTTTTTTTTTGAGACAGGGTCTCATTCTGTTACCCAGGCTGGAGTGCAGTGGTGCAATCACGGTCCACTGCAGCCTCGACCTCCCAGGCTCAAGAGATCCCCCCACTTCAGCCTCCCGAGTAGCTGGGACTACAGGTGTGTGTCACCACAACCAGCTATTTTTGTAATTTTTGTAGAGACAGGGTTTCGCCATGCTGCCCAGGCTGGTCTCAAACTCCTGAGCTCAATCTATCCACCAACCTCAGCCTCCCAAAGTGCTGGGATTGTAGGCATGAGCCACTGCACCTAGCCTATTGTTACTATTTTGCTTTTTAGTTTGGAAAAAGTTTTAACTTACAGAAATCAGTAAGAAATGCAAAAATCTTCCATAAACCTTTACTCAGATTTTTACAATTTTAACATTTTGACATTTGCTTTATCATTCTCCCTATCTCTTTTTTTTCTGGACCATTTGAGAGGAGGCTATGTCTTTATGCCTCTTATTCCCCTAATTAGCATTCTAGCATCTTAGTCCATTTTGTGCTGCTATAACAGAATACCATAGACTGGGTAATTTATAATAAACAGAAATTTATTTCTCATGGTTCTGGAGGCTGTGAAGTCCAAGATCAAGGGCTGGCATGTGGAGAGGGCCTTTTTGCTGTGTCATCCCATGTTGAAAGGCAGAAGGGCACAAAAGGGCAAAAGAGAGGGGGACGAACTCCTCCTTTTATCAGAAACCCACTCTTGTCATAATGGCATTAATCCATGCATGAAGGCAAAGCCCTCATAGCATCAAAGCCTCTTAAAGGTCTCACCTCTTAACACTGTTGTACTGGGGATTAAGTTTCTAACACATGAACTTCCGGGGACACATTCAAATGATAGCATCCAATGTGTATATCCTAAGAAAATGGATATTCTCTTATATGACCATAAGACAGTAAGCAAATTTAGGAAATTTAACATTGATGCAATATTTTTATTTAATCAACAATCCATATTTCAAATAAATGAATTATTCCAATAATGTATTTTGTAGAGAAGAAGAAGGAGGAGGAAGAGGAAGAAGAAAACTTTCATTCTAGGATCCAGTCCAAGATCACATATTCCATTTAGATTCCATTAGTTTCATCTGTCTTTAGTCTCCTTTTTTTTCTTTCTTTCTTTCTTTTTTTTTTTTTTTTTTTTTTTGGTCTTTGTGACATTGAGAATATGCCAATTATTTTATAGAATGTCCCTTTCTTATTTTTAGATTGGGAATAATAACATTCACCTCACAGGATTAAATAGATTAAATCCTAATCTTAACTGAAAGAACAAATAAGATAGCATTTGTGATATGCCTAGCATGTGACAAGAGCTCAATAAAAATGGATATTAGGGTAACAAGGAAAAAAGAAAAAAGTGGACTTTGTAAGATGCTTCTCTGTGGAAGGATTTCAGGTTTTAAAAGTGTATAAAAGGGAACCACTGGAAGTAAAGATAACGGTATAGATTTGAGGCCTATTTTAATCATGTATGACTTGTTTCATTTTTATTTATTTAGCAAATATTTACTGAGAACCTACACTGTGTCTAGAAATCTTAGTCACATTTCTTCTTTCATCTCTGAGCTTATGATTTTATCTGTAAATTGGAGTTATTGATAATATTTTCAAACAGTTGTTGAGAAGATTAGATAAGAAGAATAGAGATATTTAGGCAGTTTCAAAACTAGAAAAGTCTATATAAATGCAAGTCAATGCTTATGTTCTTGATAGTGATATTCTGTGTCAGGGCCATTCAGTGAAATTCTTATTAGTCATCTTGAACTTGAAAAGCAAGTGACCAAAACCTTTATTATGGATGACAAAGACAACTTTTTAAAAAAATAGACTCATGTACATGATTTTTACATTGAACTAAAGTTATGCTGTATCCCCATTGAACCAACCCTCATGGAAAAAAGGGTGTGAGCATATGAGGGTAGGGGGGAAAGCATAGCAAAACTATTTAACACTATGGAATTGTTAAACATCAAGGTAAAGCTAAAGACGAAAATTTTGGATTTGAGCATATGATCATCAAGGCTATATATGGAATAGAGGGGGTGACAGTAGTGATTCAATAATATGTGAACTAGATTCAATAAAGGTTTTATAGACATTACTTTGTTAAGAGCCTTGCAGTGAACTTGCAGATTACACATCAATCTCCACAAGATTCCACAGACTTTTTTCTCTGAAACTCAAGGAAGCCAATCATGTGACTCACTTTGTTTCTATTCCATTTAGCATTTGAAACCAGAAGGACCAGTGTTCAAATTCCAATTTCACAACTGATTGTGTGATCTTGAGACATTTACCCAAGTTTATTTTCTTATCTGTAAAATAATAACTACTTCCCAGAGTTCTTATAATAAAGTAGTTTTCAAAGTATAGTCATACATAAGCAGCAGCATCACCTGTTTAAGATGCAAATTCTCAGGTCTACCCCAAGACCTACAGAATGAGAAAGTTCTAAGGGTAGAGCCTAAAAGTCTTTAACAAGCCTTTCTGGTGATTTTATGCATGCTAAAGTCTGAGAACTACTCTTATAATGAATTAAATGATACAACGTAGGTAAATATCCAGGCACAGTGCCAGGTAGCCATATTACAGAGTGACTGTAAAATAAGTATTTGTTTCTTCCTCTGCCACCCCTCACTCCCTCAAACTTCCCACATATACTTTATCCCACACACACACCTGTACAAGCATGCATGCTTGTGTGCACACACACAGACACACCAATCAATAATTGTTTGGAATAGTGTACATGAGATAAAACACTTTTGTTTCAAAATCACATCCATTTAGAGCTGGAAGCATATATTTAGAACTTGAAGATATATTTCTATGAGTAAAATATTAGGAGAAACCCATTGTGATAGACTGTATTACTACTTAAAATATTCACTGCTACTCCCTGTTTAGGATTATATATATCCACTTTGTTGATGTTAGCCTTAGCCAATAGACTTGCTTTGGCTAATGAAATTGATTGGCAGTGATGTGCCCCACTTCTGAGGAAAGGTTTAAGAGCCATAATGAGATTCTACCATATTTAACTTTCTGGCAATGTCCCAGCTAGGGGATTCCCCTTCAGCCTTGGTTCTGGAATTAAAATGATCTGGAGGCTGTAGCCAACTCAATATGGAAAAGCAGCACAAACAAGAAATAAGTCTTTTTAAAAATAAGCCTCTAAGAATTTCAGGTTCTTTGTTACGATATCATAATTTAGCTGACACAGCTTCAAGTCAGCATTGTTTTGGAGGTTCTGGCCAGTACAGTAAGACCACAAAAAAAAAGTCTTTGGATGATAAGGAAAAACAAATATTTCTCTTTATTTGTAGGTGATATTTCCTATGCTGAAAAATCAAGAGAATCTAAAGGTAAATTATTAGAACTAATAAGATAGTTGACAAGATTGCTGAACACAAAGTCAAAATACAAAAGTCAATACATTTTTATACTCCAGAAAAAAATTGGTTAGAAAATATAATTCTCTAAAGTGCCATTTAAATTTACAGCAGAGATAAATGTTTTGAGGAATAAATCTAGCAAAAGATGAGTAAACCTATTATGGAAAAATTATAATCCTGTATAGAAAGACACTCCTTTATTTATTTATTTAAGTCTTCTTAAATAAATGCAGAATATGGCACATGCTTGGTTTAGAAAACTCAGCTTTGTAAAGATGTCAGTTCTTCCCAGTTAGATCCATACAATCAATGTTATTTCAATCAAAGACTCAATAGGGTTAAGTGTGGAATTTGAGAAGCTGACTCCCAAATTGTATAGAAGAGAATGGGATCAAGAATAGCGAAAACACTCCTGAAGAAGAAAGATAAGGTAGGGAGACTTGCCCTGTGAGATATCAAGGCTTATTTAATGGCTACAATATTTAAGACTCTGCTATTGACAAAGGGATACATACATTTCACCAAAGAGGAAATAAAAATTACCATAAACATTTGAAAAGATGCTGAACCTTATTGATATTCAGGAAAATGCAAATTAAAACCATAAGATACCATTTTCCACACACTGAATTGGCAAAATTTAAAAGTCAGATAATATCAAGGGTTGTCAAAAATGGAAAACAACATGTACTTTCACCTACTGTTGGCAAAAGCCCATCAGATTTTAAAAAGTGAAGTTGAACGTACACATATCTATGACCTATTAATTTCATCTCCAGGTATATACCCTAGAGAGCTCCTCGAATACATACCAAGAGATATAGAAAAAATGCTCACAGCGGCCTTGTTCCTGAGAACAAAATGCTGAAAACAACTCATCATCACCAGTAAAAAGATAATAAGACTGAGGCATATACATACACTGAATTCTATACAACACTGGTCATGAATGAACTATAGCCACATGCATTAACATGAACAAGTGTCAAAGACACAAAGTTTAATTGAGAGGGCCAAGTCACTGAAGAATACATACGGTATAGATTCAATTTGCTACCATTCAAATCAGGGAAAACTAAACAATGCTTAGAGATACATTCACATGTGATTTAAAAACAAAACAACCTATGAAGCAAAGAAGCTAATTATTAACACAATATCCAGGACAGTGTTCACCTAGGGTTCAGGGAAAAGGTCTCCAGAGAGCTTCTAAGTTAGTGGTAATGCTTTATTTCTGAAGCTGGTTGGCAGGTCCATGAATGTGTGTTTTATCATTCTTTCATTTGCATTTGTACATTTCACACCCTCGTGTGTATGATTATATATATGTAAACTTTATACACAACTATTGTACTAATATATAGGAATTGTAAAAGACATAAAAGCTGACATTTTTAGAGGATGATATAAAATAAACTAGATATTCTTTTGATTTTTGTTCATGATTAAGAAAAAAAAACACTTCTGCCATTGAATTGTAGAAGTTTGGCTTCATATCCTGAGCACTTAGCATTTAATGCCTTGCTAATCATGATAGCTTCATGTTATCATTAGCTAATTTCTCAAGGCTAATATACACTCAGGGTGATGTACACTTTTAATGATTGTGGGTGTATATTAATTTCTCAGATGGTCTTCTTTAATAATCTCAATATTTTATAACTTCTAGTTACATTTGGTAAGATTGCCACTATTTTTCCCTCAGAATATGACTGGCTGATGAAGGCTTAGTTCTAAGTGTAGAAGTGTCAGCTCTTCCATTTACTTGTATTAGTCTTGGTATTTTTATCCATCTAAGGTTTCTTTGTAGAAAACTCTTGAGGCCTTTATCAGTGTTTCAAGAGTTCATTTAAACTTAATCTGTAAATCTTCTCAATTAGCCTCATAAAAAATGGAATTACATCTATTACCTACTGTTATATAACTATCCCAAAGTGTAGAAACTTAAAGCAATAATATATCACTAATTAAATATTAAAATTTTGTGGGTCAGGAATTTGGACAGGGCACAATGGAAACAATTCATCTCTGCTCCACGATGTTTGGGGCCTCAGCTGGCATGATTTGATTATCTAGGGGGATGAAGCAGTGGGGCTAGACAGACATCTCTCGCTCTCTCCACACAGCCCATCCATTTGGCTAGCTTGGGCTTCCTCACAACGTAGTTGCCCCAAAGTTCTAAAAGGGAAATGCCAAAGCTGTTAGTCTTTGTATAGGCTAAACCCATAACTGGCATAGTACCACTTCTACCATTGTCTATTGAGCAAGTAAGTCACTAAAACCAGCCAAGCTTTAAGTGGGAGGGCGATTAGAATCTACTTCTCAAAAGTGGAAAAGAATTTGCAGCCATATGTAATCTACCATAGAAATATGTCAACAAATGGGAGTCATTATAAGCCCCTTCTCACTATAGAATTTTAAATCCTCTCAGAAGTGGGATGTGAAGGTCTCATACACTGACCCAGTAAAGAAACAAATGTCAAGCAGTTATTAAATATTAACAAAACTAATTTTCTTTCTTTTTTGGCAAAAAATAAATATAATTAGAATCTCCTGCATCCCTGTGGGGACACCTACTCTTTTCTAAGTATAGGCAGGCATTATGGATGCTTGAAAAAGATAATGATTGCATTGAACTGAAAAATGTTAATTGCTGATTTGTTGTGGCTCCACAACCCATGCAGCTGGGTTGCAGAAATCCGAACATTTGAAGTAAATATTCTCAGTTGGCTTCCAAATGCCAGTCTCTTGTTTTCATCACATGGTGGCCTGGCTTAGAGTGCTGGACCGGCTGCTAGGTGCAGCTTTAGCAGTCCTGCTGCACACTCTGACAGGTGGATGGGTTACTTTCATGGAGCCAGAGGCCCCACAGCTGCTAATAGTAATTATACTTGTCAGCAATGCATTCCCCTCAGGAAACTCCTGCTGCTTCATTAGGGCTAATTGCCAATAGGCAGTGCAATTTCCTAGAAGAGGAGGGGACATAAACCCGCGGGGAGTTGACAAAACAGCTGTGTGAGCTCAGAGAAGCCAGATGTGGCCACGTGCCATTAAAGTGTAGCTGAGGGCTGCTGAATTCATTCAACCCATTCCTGGGAACAGAAGAATATAAAGAATTTGGTGAGGTAGCCAAATTCCTCTTCATCTTTATTTCCTACCAGCTTTTGTAAAAAAATATGAACACATCTTGCTGGACGTCCAACTAAAAACAAAAAGAAACAGTACATTTTGAAATAGTTCTTAACCTGTATAGGACTTGGCGTTTAAAGAACCTCCCTATAGCTTCATTCATTTATCTGTTCAGCAGATAGCTATGTATTAGGCTGGTGCAAAAGTAATTGCGGTTCCTGCCATTGGAAGTAATGGCAAAAACCGCAATTACTTTTGCACCAACCTAATACCTACAATGTATCTGGATCTATGTCTGCACTTAGAATACAAGATGAGATCCTCAGTGATGAGAACCAGATCACATATAGAGTCTTTATTTTAGTTAGCTAGGGCTGATATAACAAAATACCATATACCAGGTGGTTTATAAGCAGCAGAAATGTATTGCTCACAGTTTTGGGAGATAAATGTCCAAGATCAGGATGCCAGCTTAACTGGCTTCTGGTGAGGTCCCTCTTCCAGATTGCAGAGTGCTGATTCCTTATTCTATCCTCACATGGCAGAGAACAGGGAGGGGAAGCAAGCTTGCTTGTGACTCTTACAGGGCACTGATTCCATTCATAAGGGCTCCACCCTCATTACCGTATCTAACTCTAATTATCTCCCAAAGACTTCACCTCCTAATACCATTACATGAGGGGTAGAGTTTCAACATATGAATTGTAGAGGCACACAAACATTCAGTATATAACATTCTGCCACAGCCCCCCAAAACGTACGTCCTTCTCACATGTAACATACGTTTATACCTTCCCGACAGCCCCAAGAGTCTTAAGTCATTCCAGCATCACCTCTAGAGTCTAAAGTTTAAGATCTCATCTAAATATCATCTAAATCTGATATGGGTGAGACTCAAGGTATGATTTATCCTGAGATAAAATTTATCTACAGCTGTGAACCTGTGAAGCCAAACAAGCTACGTGTTTCCCCAAAACTCAATTGTTTGGGCAAGTATAGGATAGACATTTTCATTCCAAAAGGGAGAAAGAGGAAAAAAGGAAGGGGTGATGGATCCCAAGCAAGTCCAAAACCTAACAAGGAAACCTCCATGAGATCTTAAACCTCAAGAATAATCCTCTTTGGCTTGATGCTCTGCCATCCAATCACACTGGGGTGGAGGTTCTGCCTTCTGGATTCACTGGGGCTACAGGCCCACCCACAACACCCCTGTGAGGAGATTGTCTGGCCTGCTGAAAGCAAGGCCATGTTACTTACCTTTGAAATGGAGAGGCATCCCTGATGATCTTGAAATTGCTTTTGGAGTCATTCTTCCTTGTCTTGAAGAACAGAGCACATTCAAACCTGGATGGCTCTATAGTCCTGCCCTGTCAAATCCAAGAAGTCCAACAGCCTTTCTTCTTTCCTTCCCTCCTTATTCCTCCTCTTCAGTTCAACGTGGCAGTTTTCTTTCTAGGGTTGCTGATTACGTTTGTGGTTCACATCTATATATATCAAATGGTCACTTGGCTAGACCCTAAGTATTTTCCTTTTTTACGATATAGATAGGTCAAGAAATTTCCAAATCTTTACACTCTGCCCCATTTTTGCTTAATAATTCTATCTTCAGGCCATTTCTCTCTTCTTGCATTTTACTATAAGCAGTCAGAAGAAGCCAGTTCACACCTTCAACACTCTACTTAGAAATAGCTTCAGCTAAATACCTAATTTCATTACTCGTGAGTTCTATCTTCAACAAAGCAGCAGAACATGAACACAATTCCCCTGCACTCTGCCACTTTATAGCAAAAATGTCCTTTCCTCCAGTTTCCACTAATGGGCTCCTTATTTCCATCTGAGACCTCATCAGAATAACCTTAACCATTCATATTTTTACCAACTTTTTGTTCATGATCATTTATGTATTCTCTAAGAAATTAGGGGCTTTCTCTACATCTCTCTTTTTTTCTTTGATCCCTTACTAGAATCACCTTTAAAAGTATGTTCATGAAAATCTGTTTTTTTCTAGCATACACCTCAAAACTCTCTCAGCCCCTTCTCCTTACCTAGTTTCCAAGCCACTTCTACATTCTAAAGTATTTGTTACAGCGGCATCCTCATTTCTCAGTACCAGTTTTCTGTCTTAGTCAGTTCAAACTGCTATAGTAAACTACCATAGACTGGATAGCATAGAAGTTTATTTCTTGAAGTTCTAGAGGCTAGGAAGTTCAAGATCAAGATGCTGGCAGATTTGTTGTCTGCTTCCCTATCCATGGATGGCCATCTTCTCATTCTGTCCTCATAGTGCAGAAGGTGAGGGAGCTCTCTGGGGTCTCTTTCATAGCATCACTAATCCCATCCACGAGGGTTCCACCCTCATGACCTAATTACCTCCCAAAGGTTCCACCTCCTAATACTATCACATTGAGGGTTTAGATTTCAACATATGCATTTTGAAGGCACACATTCAGTCTCTAGCAGTCTTATAATTCAAAGTAAGGACTTTGGCTTTTACTATAAGATGGAAAATCACTGGAGCACAGAAGTGCCGTGATCTTACATTTTAAAGGATCAGTCTGTTTACTATGTAGACTAAAAG
The DNA here is from genome assembly GCF_009764315.1 of Trachypithecus francoisi. Taxonomy (NCBI): domain Eukaryota; kingdom Metazoa; phylum Chordata; class Mammalia; order Primates; family Cercopithecidae; genus Trachypithecus; species Trachypithecus francoisi. The sequence goes on from NW_022681471.1 coordinate 106,891,953, forward strand.
GGTGCAAAGGTAGAAGCAAAAACGCCCATGGGAGGCAATTGAGATAAACAGGTGAGAGATGGCAAGGACTCAGACCAGGGATCATAGGGAGGTGATGGAAAGTGAGAAGAATATGGATATACAGTCATGCATTACTTAATGACAGGAATACATTCTGAAAAATTCATCATTAGGCACTTTTGTCACTATACAAACATCATAGAGTGTACTTACACAAACCTAGATGGTATAGCCTACTACATACTCAGACTATATGCTATAGCCTATTCCTCCTAGGCTACAAACCTGTGTAGCATGTGACTGTACTGAACACTATAGGCAACTGTGACACAATGGTCAGTATTTATGTATCTAAACGTAGAAAATGTATGGTAAAAATACGGCATTAATAATCGTATGGAACCACTGTTGTACACATGGATCGTCACTGAAACATCATTATGTGGTGCACGACTCTATCTGGAAGGTAGAATCAACAGAATTTCCTGATGGATTGAATATGGAGTATTGAAGAGAGAAATATGGATGACTCCAACGTGTTGGGCCTAAGCAACTCACCAAAAAATAGGGTTGCCATTGGATCACCTGAGGTCAGGAATTCAAGACCAGCCTGGCCAACATGGTAAAACCCCATCTCTACTAAAAATACAGAATTAGCCGGGCGTGGTAGCTCATGCCTGTAATCCCAGCTACTCAGGAGGCTGAGGCAGAAGAATTGCTTGAACCCAGGAGGCGGAGGTTGCAGCGAGCCGAGATTGTGGCATTGCACTCCAAGCTGGGCAACAACAGCAAAACTCCATCTCAAAAAAAAAAAAGAAAAGAAAAGAAAAGAATAGGGCTGCCATCAACTGAGATGAAAAAAAGCCACGAGTAAGGCAAATTTCAGAGACAGGAATGGGAGGGAAACAGGAGTTCAGTTTGGAACGGTAATTTTGAGATGTCTATATAACATCTAACTGGATGTCAAATAAACAGTTGAAGTTAAGGAGAGAGATCTGGAATGCAGATACATTTTGGAGTCATCAATATATAGACATTATTTAAGGTATTTAAAAACCAAATGAGTTCATCAAGAGACTGTGTGTAGACAGAGGAGAGAAGATGAATGACAATAAGGCTCCAGGGCACTCAGTTATGGAGAGCAGGGTTAAAAAGAGACACTGGTGAAGACACGGAGAAGACACAACCAGGGACGTAGGAGGAAACCCAAGAGTATTGTGTCTCAGAAGCCACAGGAAGGAAGTGTGATTAATGGATAAAGAGTACTTAACTCTGTCTCATAATGCTGACAGACTGGGTCACACAAGAACTGAGCCTTACCCGTTGGATTGTTGTACAAAAAACTCTCCATATTTAAAATTAAATGTTTAGCATATCTCTCTCTCAATCTTTAATATTAGTAAAAAAAATTTTAATGTTGATTTGAAATGAGGAATATTTCTCCCTTACAGAATAACCTACTTTTAACATTTTTTTCAAACTTTTAAAAGTGGTAAATAATGAAAGTAGGAATTAAAGCCTCCTTTAATTGAGGTGGAGGTTAAGATGTAGTAGGGGTGAGGAATGTGTTGCACAGATTCGTTGGATAAGCAGAATAGCCCACGTGTCTAGCTTCTGATATAAATTAGATCACATCTTGTAATAGGCAAACTTTTTGCTGTAGCCCTACCTTTTCACATTTGCAGAATGTCTCTCTTTGAGTCTCCCTGATTCTCCCAATTTGCCTCAGAACCCTCAAGGCCTTCTGAATCCAAAGACGAAATATTGCTTCCAGGTGAAACATATAGTGTAGTGGCTAAGAGCCTGGATTCTCAAACTACATTTCCTAAGTTCACATCCTAGCTCTACCTCTGTATTCATCAGCTAGCACTAGGTTATACTGCCTAATAAACAAATGTCAAATTACAACAACAAATAAATTCATTTATTCTTCATTTGATATGTGAGTGGCTACAACTAAGCTGCTTTGACTATGCTTCTGGCTCTGGGTTATGGTAGAGCCTGTGCCATAGCACCTTGACTGAAGGGGCAATCTCAATCTGGGAAATGTTCATTCCAGTGAGAGATTCAGCCATACTACGCAAACACACTTATGAAACACTTTGCAAAATTATGACTGAGACAGTGAAAGAGATCTGACCCAACCAACTCCATGTTGCTTATAACCTTGAAGCTGTCCTGGTTCCTTTCTGGGTGTAGCCTGAACTAGCTTTAGGATTAACTTAGTTTACGGTTTATAGTTTAAAAGACAGTAACAGTCCTTTCCCAAAACAAACATATTTCTTGCCTGGGGACTAGACTGCCTTTGTGGGACTAACAAATTAGCCACAAGATTAGAAATTAAGGTTTAGAAGTCATGCAGCTGGAGGCTACAAGACTCTGACCCACCCCAAACTGCTCCTAAAATCAGTACTTGAGATATTTTGTAGACCCTGCACTTGATGGATCAGCTGGTGCCACCCAGATGGATAAACTGACTCATCTGATCTTGTGGCCCCCACCCAGAAACTGACTCAGCACAAGAGGACAGCTTCAACTCCCTATGATTTCATCCCTGACCAATCAGCACTCCTGGCTCACTGGCTTCCCCCCACCCACCAAAATGTCCTTAAAAACTCTGCTCCCCCTTCAGGAGACTGATTTGAGTAATAATAAAACTCTGGCCTCCTGCACAGCTGGCTATGCGTGAGTCACTCTTTCTCTATTGTAATTCCCCTGTCATGATAAATTGACTCTGTCTAGGCAGCAAGCCAGGTGAACCCATTGGGTGGTTACACTTACAGCCTGTCCTTGGATGTCAAGTCCATTTTCATTCCTTTGACTAAGCAAGTTACATGGTATGGTTTCTATCTCCATATATGACTACCATCAATGCCTCCTTTCCCTGTATGTATGTGCTTCTCCAATCATCAAAAAGTGGAGCTATTTCCCAACCCAGTGAATCTGAGCTGGCATGTGAATTTGCCTTGACCAACAGAATGTGGCAAGAAGTGGCATTTTGCAACTTTCAAGCCCAAGTCTTAAAAGCTGATAGCTTCCACTTCCTCTGTCTTAGGACACAGCTGGCACGCTGGTAGGAATTCCGGATTGGACTACAGAATGATTTGAAGCCATGTAAACAGAAGTCCTGAAGGATGAAACATCATCCTGAACATTTTAGCCTCAGCTACATCCCAGTTGAATGCAGATGAAGAGAACCCAATTAAGACAAATAGAAGAACCTCTGCCTGTGCCTCAGAAAACCTACAGAATCATAATAAATGGTTCATTGTTGTTTTAAGCCACTAACTTTTGGGGTAGCTAGTTTTGTAACAATAGATAAGTGAAATCCATTGGTCAAGCCCCGAATCAATGGAGCAAAAACGCACTTATCTTACGGAGGTGTGTGGAGAGAAAAGTGAGTATTTTTGAACAGTACAATTTAGCACAATCTTTCAGTGACTCCGTGAATTACTTTAACACTCTGTGCCTCATCAGCTCATCTGGAAGTGGGAGGATTTTTTTTCTTTATTGTAACCATTTCATTAGATTTTGTGAGACTTAAATAAGTAAATAGAATTAAATAAATAAATGCATGTGATGTATGTGATGTACTCAGATATTTTTGTCATATCCCTAATAAGTCTCTATTTCTTGCTGGTATTGCCTTAAGGCACCCAAAAGATGTTATTTGGAAGCTGTGACCCTTACCTTAGTCCAGATCTCTGTGTTAGGCAGGAATCTAGACCCAACATGGCGGCGTTACCTGGGGTAGCAGGCCTTTTGTTAAAGACTCCCTTCACCCTTGTACACACCCGCAGACTTACATGCATCAGAGTTCTGGCTGGGCAACCACACCCCCCTATGACCCGCAGCTCACCTGCATTCCACAAGTTCGTAAACAGCAGTTTCGGTTAACAGTTTCCAAAGACCCCTTCCTCGTGACCCTTACTCAACTCCTGCCCTAGTAGTTTCAAGATCCCCCAGGCCCTGTTTGCACAACCAGCTTCCCTACCTCTCAGGCTATAAGAAGCCCCTACCCTCCTCCCTCAGCGCAACTTCCTCGGCCCACGCCTTTGGACCGAGGAACCTTGCCTGCAAGCCCTAATAAAAGGCTATTCTCACTGCCATTTGCCTTGTGTCTTCATTCCCGGTTCGGCTCCAGTCTCAGTTTACCTTTACACTCTGCAGGCCACAGCTAACCGTCATGGAAGGGCAAAACCATTCTAACCAATTACTTAACTCTAACCAGGTTTACATTCACATACTCAGTTATCATCCCCAAAGTACGTTTAATTAGAAAAGGTCTCCAACCTGGACCACATGCACTGTTTCAGAAATTTCATCCATCCACAATGTGGGGCTTGGTATTAGGGTCTAATCACCCATCAAGACTTCCCCTTCTCTTGTGGTGAGTCCCTTTGGGATCTTTGATGTCCTTCTCTCCAACAAACCTCTATTAGTGTGGTAGGAGTTATTAAGAAATATTTTAGCAAATAGAGAGGAAAACGGGTCCTTGGAAGTTTTCGTTTTTCACAGAATCTCCAGAAAATTTTCCAGTAAAGCCCCGGCTCTTGAGCCAGGCCGGCAACCTTCGATATGCAAATACAGACCATCAGAAACAAGGTCCACCCAACATGGCGATTCCCGCAGCCTTCTTGCCCTTGCCCCACAGATTCCTGGCAACATGGCCGCCCCCACATATTCCCACATGTGTAGAAGATCATGGGGCCCTGAATTTGCATATTAAAAGACTAGGGTGGGAGGGCCAGCTTTCTCCCGGGCTTCGCAAATGACATGCCTAGTCAAACCAATCCCCTGAGCCCTATGCAAATCAGACACCACCTCCTCCAGCCTCTGCATATATACCTGGCTGGTGTTCACCGCACTTGGGGTTCCGTCTCTGGCTGTATGGGGTAACTTGTTTTTGGCTTCTCCCTTCCTTCTTGCCTATTAAACCCTCTGCTCCTCAAAACTGCTCCACGTGTGTCCGTGTCATTTTTTCTAATTCGACGTGAGACAAGAGCCCTGGTGTTCCTCCACTCATCAGAGCCGTATCACTTGGACCATTTCAAACCATAAAAGAAGTGAGATAGAGATCACAGTCTCTTTTCTGCCAGGAGATTCTTTGGTTCCAGTGGATATTTACCCATCTCCTCATCAGAAGCAGTTCTGTGTTATACTGAATATTGGAGGAGACAACTTTTGCCAGGATCTAAAATGATAACTATAATTATTTGATAGGGAAATTTCAAGTGTTATTCTCTCTTTCTCTGAATGTTTTGTGTAGATTTTTGGATTTTTTTTTACCCTAGAAATGTATAACTAGAAAACAATAATCAAATGAGAAAAATGTCAGGGCTTTTTGAAAAAAGATCCCCTCAGTGGTGTCTCAATATTTAAACATGCAACCTTATTTAACTTTGCAAATGTAAGGTTCTTTATCAAATTCCTTGTAATGTATCACATGTTAAGCTGACGTTGGAGTCCCCACCTACCTAAGTAGAAAGAAGTCCAAGTTGTTTTGTTTTGTTTTGTTTTTTACTAAATATTTCTGAGAATCTGTAGGGATGCTCATCAGCATGATTGAATCCATTTTGATTATTCCTGCATTTTATACACAGAACAAATCTCATCTGATGCTTTAGGCCCTGGACAGAATGCATCCACCTATGTAGACTCCTGGTTCCCTTCCTCTGTATTCTCTTTGTGAAGAATTGTCCTAACTACAGAGACCTGTTTTAAAATTTAAGTTTTATTATTATTTAGGTGTGGTGAAGCCAACAGATCATGAGACAGTAGCCATTGGAAAGATTGCTACTCATAGTTCCCAAAAGGAGGGAGCATGCCACACCACGCAGGAAGCACCAGGGTCACCCAGAGGAGGGTGGAGTAAGGATGGGGTGGGAGGGATGCAGCAGTCCTTATTCCTTTTTTTTTTTTTTTTTTTTTTTTAATGAGACGGAGTCTTGCCCTGTCACCCAGGCTGGAGTGCAGTGGTGTGATCTTGGCTCACTGCAACCTCTGCCTCCCAGGTTCAAGCAATTCTCCTGCCTCAGCCTCCCGAGTAGCTGGGATTACAGGTGTACACCACCATGCACGGCTAATTTTTGTAATTTTTTAGTAGAGACAGAATTTCACCATGTTGGCCAGGCTGGTCTCGAACTCCTGACCTTGTGATCTGCCTAACTTCGGCCTCCCAAAATGCTGGGATTACAGGCGTGAGCCACCGCACCTGGCCAGGAGTCCTTATTCTTTCTTGTGGTTTCCACAGGAAGGAATGAGCAAGACAGGATAATCAAGTTTGGGACTGGCTAGTTTGAATAATTGAGGCTCTGGCATGAAGGGGCTGTCCTGAGTTGGCTGGTACCTGGCCCTGGGGTAATTAGGGCAGGGGAATATTGGCTTGGATGTAAGAGCCAGGCAGAAGTAGTGGAAGATGGGGGTGGAGAGTATGGACGGGTTAGTTTGCATATGAAAAGCATACTCCCAGGATGGTTGTCTGCTGAGATAGAAATTAACTAACCCTGGAAGGGGCAGTCCCTCTGATCAGTGATGAGGCCCCAGATGCCAGCGAATCAAGCATAGAGAACAAAAGAAAGTACAGTTAATACACAAGCCTTGATTAAGGACCACCCTCATGCATTAGACAAGTTTCTACATTCCTGAACCTCAATAGTGGAATAGTGGGGGCACTCCAATTCTGCCCACCGAAAACAGCTCTCAAGTCAAAGTGTCACAGTACACTTTTTTTTTAAAAGAAATCTGTTTTATTTTTCTTAAGTAGGAGCTAGACTTACACTATTATGGCATTTTTCAACATCTTTTTGTCATTTCTTGCCCCTTTTTTGGTTTCTTCCACTAGAATATCGGTGAAGCAGGAACAATGATTGTCTTATTCACCCTTGCATCTCTAAATGCACACAGTGCTAATTAATGCATAAATATTTGTTAAATAATTGAACTAATGCATTAATCCTGCAAATAGGACATCTGGGGAAAATATCATGTGAGTATAGGCATATAATTCTCTCCCTACTGTTTAATATTCTCGGATTTTTACCAACCAAATTTAAAATGGGGGAAAACTGTTTCCTAAAATTAGTGCTGACTTCTTTCCCTGGGCCGGGACTAGTTTTTCTTAACAGCTTTATTGATAGATAATTTACATACTATAAAGTTCACCCATTTAAGGAATATGAATTCAATGGTGCAGCAATCACCATAATGTAATTTTAGAACATTTTAATCACCGCAAGAGGAAACTCTGCATCCATTAGTAGCCACTGCCCTTCCCCACAACTTGTCCCTGGCTCCTTCTCCTGCCCAACCTCTGGCAACCACTGACCCACTCACTGTCTCTATGGATTTGCTTATCCTGGACATTTTATATAAATGGAATTATATACTATATAATATTTTATGACTGGCTTCTTTCACTAAGAGTAGTATTTTCAAGGTTCATCTATGTTGTAGCATGTATCGTATCAGAACTTCATTCCTTTATGGCTGAATAATTTCCATTGTATGAATATATATACCACATATTATTTATCCATTAATCTGTTGATAGACATTGCAGTCATTTCCACCTTTGGCTATTATAAATAATACTGTATGAACATAACATCTGTTTTTAGTTATTTTAGGTATTTATGTAGGTGTGAAATTGATGGGTCATATGGCAAGTTTGTATTTAGCTTTTAGAGAAACTGCCAAACTGTTTTCTATAGGGACTACAACATCTTACATTCTCACCAGTAATAGATAAACATCCCAATTCATATACTGCCTTTTCTTAACCTACTCTTCCCTCAACATTTCCCTCAACTTTTATGGGGAATATACGCACGTGTGTGTGTGTGTGTACACATACATATATAAATATAATAATCTCTCCTTTACTTCTTCTCCTGTCCTAGATTTCTCTTACTAACCTTCCACTTATGCACCTTCCTTCCCCTCTGTTGTTCCTAAAATGTAGTCATAGAAAATGTCTAAACGAAAGGAGAGGGGAGACAGAGATGAATAAGGAAGCAGGAAAATGCTGGCACAGGGACCACAGCAACTTCCTCTCCTGCCCATTGTGGTGCCTTTCATAGTTTGGGTTCTTCAAAAGCAAAGCTTGAGATAGTGGTGCAGGTTGTTTATTTGGAAGGAATCCCAGTGAGGCAGGGAACCTAAGGACTTCCTAGAACTAAATCAAATGGAAACACTTCAGCTATACAGGAAATATCCTCTCCATTTACACAGGGCATACACCGAGTAAATGACTTTGTAACTTTACTTCATCCTCTTCATTTACGTAGGGCATACACCAAATAACCATGGGAACCGCTAGAGGGTATTTAAATCCCAGAAAATTATGTAACCAGGCTCTTGAGCCCCTATCCTTAGGCCCGTTCCCACTCTCTGGAGTGTACTTTCATTTTCAAAAATCTCTGCTTTTGGGGGTTGGGGAGCTGGGGGAGGGATAGCATTAGGAGAAATACTTAATGTAAATGATGGGTTGATGGGTGCAGCAAACCACCATGGCATGTATATACCTATATAACAAACCTGCACGTTCTGCACATGTACCCCAGAACTTAAAGTATAAAAAAAAAAAAAAAAAAAAACTCTGCTTTTGTTGCTTCATTATTTCCTTGCTTTGTTTGTGTGTTTTGTCCAATTCTTTGTTCAAGATGCCAAGAACCTGGACACCCTCCACCGGTGACACCAGGATGTGGGAGTGAAGGAGAAGAAAAAGTGAGATGGGCAATGAGAACTAGCTAGCGTGAGGGTACTTCATTCTCCTTACAGGGACTCAGTTCCACAAAGGCTACTAAAAGCCCCCAAAAGACTTTTCAGAATTGTCTGTTGGACAGGGTAGAGTATTTATCCATTGTCTCTTTTTCCCCATGGCTTGAGAGTGGCCCCCAGGAACACTGAATTGTGGGCTGTACTTTAGTATGGGTTTTTTGTGTTCCTGGAATTGGAGAAAGTTCTGACTACTGACTTTACTCAGTACTGTCTCCCACAGCTGCAGCTGTAATAGAAAAGCATAACCTGGACACAGAGGCATCCACTACATGCCACCTCTCACGTACTATGGTATTCTTTTAAAATTATTGCTCCTGAAATATGATTTATATGCAGTAAAAGGCACAGATCATAAGAGGACATTGACGAGTTTTGGCCAATGAAAACACCACCTCATTTGAGATCTGAAACAGTCCCATTATCTCAGAAAGTTTCTTGTTCTCCTTGTAGCCAACCTCCGCTGAAACTCCACCCCCATTCCACCCTAGTCAACCACTGTTCTAATTGCTATCACTACAGAATAAGTTAGACTGTTTTAGAACTTCATATAAATGGAATCACACAGTATGTACTCTTGATTTTGGCTTCTTTTGTTTGACAAAACATCCTTGAGATTCACCCATTAAGTTGCATGATCGGTAGCTTGTTCCTTCTGATGCAGGATTTTGGCTTCCTAGTTCAGCTAAATTCGGGTTCCTGTGTCAGGACCAAGAAAAATTAGGCATGCGGACACATTGAAGGGTGACGAGAGTGGAACTTACTGGGCAAAAAGGAAAAAAGAAAAACAAACTCTCAGAAAAGCAAGAGGGAGTCCTGCCAACAGGCTCCCACCTCATAGATTAAATACCAGTTTATCACACAAGAGCTGAAGAGGCCAGGCTCCTCCCGCTGCATAAGGTGTGAATTACTGCTCACTCCACCCCATTCTCCCAGTGCACATGTGGGCATTATTCAAAAAGAATCAGTTGGGAACGGGTGGGCAAACAAGGGCATTTTTCCCTCTGGATCGCGGGTTTCATCCAGAATCAGCAGTCCAGTCTTTCAGCCTCCAGGATGTTCTAGGCTTGAAGGTGGGTTTCGCTAGGGACCTGTTGCTGTTTCCTGTCTATCAGTTTTCATTGGTGAGAGATTTTCCATTGTATGAATGCACTAAAATTTGTTTATCCGTTCTCCTATTGATGGAAATTTGAGTCATGGCCAGTTTTTGGCTACTATGAGAAAAGCTTATGAACATTCTTATATAAGTCTTTTTGTGAATATTATTATAATTTTCTTATTGTTTAAAGTGTCTTTGCATATGTAGTGTTGTCTCATTATATAGTCTATTTCTTTGCTTCATAAGTCTTCGCTGAAGGTAGAGAGAGGAGCCAGAGAGATGCAAAGGAGAAAATCCGGTTCTGCTCCATTTCTCCAAAGCCATATCCCATGACCAAGCACTACATTTTGTTATAGGGATTTTTTTTTTTTAAGATGATGTCTCGCCCTGTCACCCAGGCTGGAGTACAGTGGTATGATCACAGCTCACTGCAGCCTCAACCTCCCGGGCTCAAGCAATCCTCCCACCTTAGCCTCCTGAGTAGCTAGGACTACAGGCTCACACCACCACACCGGGTTATTTTTTTTATTATTTGTAGAGACGAAGTCTCACTATGTTGCCCAGGCTGGTCTTGAACTCCTGTGCTCAAGCAATCCTCCTGCCTTGGCCTCCCAAAGTATTGGGATTGCAGGCATGAGCCACCTCACCTGGCCAGGAATGTTTTTAATACATATGTTAAATGTTATTTGATAAGAAATAATCCGAATACTTTTTCCAAAAACCTGTCCTTTATTATCAAAAACTGTGAGCAACAGACATCCCTAACTCCTACAATATCTTTAACATACAGCCAGATACAGAGTACTACACAGTTTCTACTTTCTTCATTTCCATAAAACTTGAGTTTCTGAAGCATTATTTTGTAGAAACAAGAAAGATTCTAAGCCTGTTTAATGTTGGTGAATGTGTCTTCCTCCCCAAAATCACTATCATGAAAGAAAGTAATGATATCAAATACTATATATACACATATCTATATAATCTATGTATTATATACATAGATATGTATATATAGTGTATATAATACATAGATATGTATAATACATATGTATGAATACAGAGAAAAATGTTATAAATTTAACAGAAAAAGTCTTAAACAGCCTGGAGTTGAGAATAAAGCATCAAATTATAGCCTCATTACTCTCTCCCACAAAAAATGGTTAAAATACACCCAAATAAGATTAGCATAATAAGAAAAGTACGAACAGCAGAGATTTTTTTAAAATATAAAGATCAGAATTTTTTTTATTCATCAGATGAAATCAGAGAATCTGAGATGCAGATCATTAAAGATTCAAGTGGCTTCTCAGCAGACATTTTGCTCTTGGGTGTTCTCCTAACCCCAGACTTGCCTTCTAGGTGTTCAAGGGACCTCAAAATGAGTCTGCTCCAGTCCTAGGATCTTCTTCTCACTGGCCCTAAGGTTCTTTTCTTACCCCTTTAGCCTCTGCTGCTGCAGTCTCCTAGCCTTGCCACCTCCATCTAAACTTACAGTTCCTGTGCCCTGAGCACTGACTTCTCTTTGACTTCTGAGTTTATGACTTATTAGCCCCTTAGGAGACAATTAAAGGCTCTCCGTCTTCCTGCAAGAAATCAGCAAATTTCAGCAGTATCCTTCCAGAGGCATCTCTCCTGCCTTAGTTTCTACTCTAAAATGATACCTTAAAAGGTGGGAGTTCTAGGCCCTCTAGAAAGGGGGTGTTTATGACAGAGCTATTTAAGAGCCAGTCGGAGCTTCCAGTGACAGCATGCAGATAACCACCTCCTTGGCTTATGGCTTGTCCTGCCTCTACTATTTACCCTTAAGGATGGAGATTCCAAAGCAGAAAATCATGAGTAGCAATTTTTTAGCTGCTGCTGGCACACAGCTGAGAATTGACTCAGTTCTCACTATGGAGCCAGGACATGTCATGCTTGGAAAAGCTATTGCAGCAGCGGAGTGATCTCATTAAAATCATAAAATAAACTAAAGCAATCAACACTGCATCCTTGGAAAGCTGGAATAAGCTAGGAGCTCAGAAACTGCTGGGAGGCAAAGAGTTCCTTTTTCACATGGAGGAAAAAAGATCTTGGCTCTTAGTCTCATGCTTGGGTGTCTGAATGCATATGTACTTGCCTAATCACATACGTTACTTCTTTGGCACTGATGTGCACAAACTAATCAGCCTTGATACATTAAAACTCAGCATCGCCCAGCAAGTTTTATCTTTGGTATATACCCAGCAGAAATACTTATGTACTTTCATAAAGAGACATGTGCAAGAATTTTCCTAGCAATGCTATTCATAATAGCCCCAAACTAGAAACCACACAATCATCAATGGTAGAATGAATAAATAATACAGCAATGAGAATCAATGACCTTTGACTTTACACACAATATGGTTGGATCTGCCGAGCATAATATTGAGTGAAAGAAGCCAGCCTTCGTCAGATGTCCATATTGTTTGATGCCATTTACATAAAGCATAAAAACAGAAGTTTAATATGCTATTAGGAGTCAAGATAGTGGCTACTGACGGAAGCATGTAGTGACTACAGAGGAGGTAGACGCTCCTGAGTTGTTAAACGTGGTCTGTTTTTTAATCTGGGCGCTGGTTTCATGGATGTAATCAGTTACTGAAACCTCACTCAATTGTACATTTATGACATGTGCACATTTTAGTATGTATGTTATAATTCAATAAAAGTAATTTTTTAAAAACCCTCAGCATCAGACTTCAACGGATGCCTAATGCTTGTAAATTGTAAATTGCAATGAAAGAAATCTAGAATAGAGTAAATCTAGGTGAATGGTTAAGTGGTGTAAAGGTGTGTTCTCTGGCTAATATCTGTTGAGGAAAGAACTTGGAAAAATAGAGGAAAGGGAATGAGAAAGTGTGTGAAGTTTCAGTATGTCCCTTCTTAGAGGAACCAGGATACAAAAATGCAAAAAAAGAGTCTCACTCCAATAGACATAACTAGCAAAAAGATCATATGGCAACACAGAGATAACCAACTCATGGCATTTCTTCCCTCCACTAAAAGTCATAAACAATATTATGTTTCATTCTAAGAAGCACTGAGAATTTTAAAATGACTTTTCTCTCTCTTGTTTCTCATGCTGATTACTCCAGCTACAAATCTTCAGACTGAAACAAGATGATGTGTTGGAAGGCTGTGGGTAGGATCACTGAACCTAAGAGGAACCACCCAGAGCATCAACAAAAGTTGATGAGGATGGTGGCTGGGAAGAAATCTGCTGCTGCCTCCAACTGAGGGCACTGGGCCAAGACGTAAAGGAAAGCAAGTAAAGATCAGCAAAGGAGGAAGGGTAGAACAGCAAGATGGAAGATGCTTGGGGAAAGATGATGCAAAAGCCAGGAATGTATCCTATTCTCCTGTTTGTGAGGTAGGCAATGGAGCCAACACCAAGACACCCAACATTCTGGTCTACACACACACAGGAACAAGTCCTCAAATACTAGTGATAAAGGAAACAGGGACAAGCATTCAGAGGGCCATAAATGTCTGTCTAGGACACTTGCACATCATTGCATACATGCACAACAGAAGATTATCTGGAAATATTGTGACAAGGATAATGCAAATGAACTGAGTTTTAATTTTTCCCAAAAAGAATAAAGAACTCGTTGAGGATACTTTGGGTACCCTATAGCCTATAGATCTTGACACTCCTACGGTCCCTTTCCCCTAAACGATTGTTTCTAACACTTTAAGGCATTACAAATCCATTGGGGATCTTGTTAAAGTGCAGATTGTTATGGTTTGAATGTTTGCCCCCTCAGAAACTCATGTTGAAATTTTACCTGGCCAACATGGTGAAGCCCCATCTCTACTAAAAAAATTACAAAAATTAGCCGGGCATGGTTGTGTGCGCCTGTAATCCCAGCTACTTGGGAGGCTGAGGCAGGAGAATTGCTTGAACCCGGGAGGCGGAGGTTGCAGTGAGCTGTGATCATCCCACTGCACTCCAGCCTGGGTGACAGAGCAAGACTCCGTCTCAAAAAAAAAGAAATTTTAATGCCATTGTAACAGTATTAAGATGTGGAACCTTTAAGAGGTGATTAGGCCATGAGGACTCTGCCCGCATAGGTGGGATTAATACTATTATAAAAGGGCAAGTTCAACCCCCTTCTCTCTCTTGCCCTTCCTTCCTAGAAAGAAAGTGCTTGTCAGATGTCAGCACTTTGATATTGGACTTCCTACCCTCCAGAACTGTAAGCCAATGCATTTCTGTTTTTATAAATCACTCAGTCTGTGGCATTCTCTCATAGCAACACAAAACAGACTAAGAAATTGGTACCAGAGAAGTGGAATATTGCTATAACAAATATGTGAAAATGTGGAAGTGGCTTTGGAACTGGGCAATGAGTAGAGGCAGGAATAGTTTTGAAGTGAATGCTGAAAAAAGCTCACATTGCTATGAATGGAACATTAAGGTTGATTCCGATAGGGCTCAGGAGATAAGAATAGCTGTAAGGAAAGTCTAAATTTTCTTAGAGATTACTTAAGTGGTCCTGACCACTTAAGTGGTTAGAAATATGGACAGTAGAGGCCATTCTGATGATGTCTTCGATGAAAATGAGGATCAAGGTATTGAAAACTGGAGAAAAGACTATCCTCATTATAAAGTTACAAAGAATTTGGTGGCATTGTGTCCATGCCCCAGGACTTCATGGAAGGCAAAACTTAAGAGCAATAAGCTAAGATATCTGGCAGAGTAAATTTCTATGCAGAAAAACATTCAGGGTGCTATATGTTTTTTTTTTTTTTTTTTTGAGACGGAGTCTCACTCTGTGGCCCAGGCTGGAGTGCAGTGGCCGGATCTCAGCTCACTGCAAGCTCCGCCTCCCGGGTTCCCGCCATTCTCCTGCCTCAGCCTCCCGAGTAGCTGGGACTACAGGCACCCGCCACCTCGCCCGGCTAGTTTTTTGTATTGTTAGTAGAGACGGGGTTTCACCGTGTTAGCCAGGATGGTCTCGATCTCCTGACCTCGTGATCCGCCCGTCTCAGCCTCCCAAAGTGCTGGGATTACAGGCTTGAGCCACCACGCCCAGCCTGCTATATGTCTTCTTTTAGCTATATATAGTAAAATGTGAGAAGAGAGAAAGAATTTAAACATGAAATTTATAATTAAAAGGGAAGCAGAATGTAAAGTTTTCTTGTTTTTGTTGTTGTTTTTGAGACAGAGTCTCACTCTGTCATGAGGCTGGAGTGCAGTGTTGTGATCTTGGCTCAATGCAACCTCCGCCTCCCGGGTTCAAGCAGTTCTCCTGCCTCAGCCTCCCCAGTAGCTGGGACTACAGGCGCGTGCCACCATGCCCAGCTAATTTTTGTATTTTTAGTAGAGACAGGGTTTCACCATGTTGGCCAGGCTCCTCTCGATCTTCTGATCTCGTGATCCGCCCACTTCAGCCTCCCAAAGTGCTGGGATTACAGGCATGAGCCACCATGCCTGACTAAAGATTTTTTTAAATCCCCAATCTAACCACATAAAGAATAAAAAAGCATATTAACACATAAAGAATTAAAAAGCATGTTTGGAGAAGAAAACCAGTAAAACCAGTGGTGTGTCCAAACAACAGTTTAATGAGATTACTATGGATAGAAGGAAGCTCAATGCACTGCCAAAGGATGCAAGCAGTAAATCTTGGTGGCATCCAAGTGGTGCTAATTCTGCAGGCTTGCAGAATGCAAGGGCTGTGGAGGCACAGTTTCCTCTACCTATATTTCAAAGATTGCCACAGACAGCCTTGGAACTCAAACAGAGATTTGCCAGAGGGGCAGAGCCACCACAGAAAGTCTCCACTAGGGCAGCACCTAGTGGAGCTGTGGGAGCAGGGCCACCCTAGAGATCCCATAACTATAGAGCCACCAGCATGCAGTGCCAGTGTGGGAAGGCTGCAGGCTTCCAACTTCAACCCATGAGAGAAGCTGTATGGGCTGCAACCAGCAAAGCCACGGGAGTTCCCCCACCCCAGGGTTTTGGAGGTTTTGGAGGCCCAACCCCTGCTTAGTGTATGCAGATGGTGGGACATGAAGTCAAGAAGATTATTCCGGCCGGGCGCGGTGGCTCAAGCCTGTAATCCCAGCACTTTGGGAGGCCGAGACGGGCGGATCACGAGGTCAGGAGATCGAGACCATCCTGGCTAACACGGTGAAACCCCGTCTCTACTAAAATACAAAAACTAGCCGGGCGAGGTGGCGGGCGCCTGTAGTCCCAGCTACTCGGGAGGCTGAGGCAGGAGAATGGCGGAAACCCGGGAGGCGGAGCTTGCAGTGAGCTGAGATCTGGCCACTGCACTCCAGTCTGGGCGACAGAGCAAGACTCCGCCTCAAAAAAAAAAAAAAAAAAAAGATTATTCCCCAGCTTTAAGATTTAATGGTTTTCCCCGTTGTGTTTTGGACTTTTTTGGGACTTGTTTCCACTTTCTTCTTTCCTGTTGCTCCTTTTTTGGAATGACATTGTCTATCCTATGCCTGTAATGTGTTTTCATTTCACAGATTCATAGCTGGAAGGAAATTTGTCTCAGGATGAATAATGTTCTGAGTCTCACCCATATCAGATTTCGATGAGGCTCTGGACTTTAGACTTTTGAGTTTAGACTGTAGATGTTTGAGTTGGTGCTGTAATGAGTTAAGACTTTTGGAGCTATTGGGATGGAATAAATTATTTGGATGTGAGAAAGACATTTTTTGGGGGTCAGGGGCAGAATGCTATGGTTTGGATGCTCATCCCTTCCAAAACTCATGTTGAAATTTTATTGCCATTGTAACAGTATTAAGAGATGGGACCTTTGTGAGGTGATTAAGCCATGAGGACTCTGCCCTCATAGGTGGAATTAATACTATTATAAAAGGGCAAGTTTGGCCCCCTTCTCTCTCTCTTGTCCTCTCATCTTCTGCCATGTGATGATGCAGCAAGAAGGCCCTTGCAAGATGCCAGCACCTTGATATTTGAACTTCCCAGCCTCCAGAACTGTGAAGCAATAAATTTCTGTTCATTATAAACAGCCTATTATTCTGTTATAGCAGCACAAAATGAACTAAGACATAGATTCTGACTTATGGATCTAGGGCAAGGCCTGGGATTGTGCATCCCTAAGAAACTTCCAAGTAATACTAATGCTGCTGGTCTTTGGACCACACTGTGAGTGCCACGGCTCTTAAGCAGGGATTTGTTAGTGATCACAGGAGGCTGATAGAACTTTCTTATTGTTATTTTCACATTTTATTTGAATATACATTAATAGTCTCTGGAAAGATACAAAGACACTACCAGCAGTGCTGGTGGGGTGACTGATGGAAGACAGAGGTGGGAAAAAGAGGATTTCCTATATTCTATTCATACTTCTTGATTCATGAGCCATGTGAAGCCATTCCAGAAATTTAAAAGTAAATTTAAAACAGAGATTTTTAAAGACCCCAAGGATTCATTTACTATATCTGTTTTGTCCTAGGGAATAAAACAGGCACTGATATAATCTGCCTCAACATTTTAATTCATTCCTTAACTTGGTAAGCAAAGCCAGTATCACTGTGCGGAGACCTAATTAGTATCCAGGAAACACTAGGCTTGATCACATAGGTCTCTCATCTTATCCTGCAGGTGTTGATAGTGAGCACTGCCACTGAGATCTCTGGTGGTTACAGTGACTAATAACCAATGGAAGTCTGCATATTTCAATGCAAGCATGTATCCAAGATATAATTTGTCAGCGAGATAAAGAAGCCTATTAAAGTTGCAGCTTCTTCCAAGTAATGACTTTTCCAGCATTAAACACAATCAAGGCAAAGCTATTAGGATCAGGAAGAGGGTTAAAACATACATGGCACTAAAGTCTGATTGGAAAATGTTAATTTCAGAGAAAGGAGGAATCTATTCTTTAATTGCACAGCCAATTTTCAAATACACTTTCAGACACTGATTTCTTGATCTGGTGATTTATTTATAAGTAGAAAACTTGATTTAAAAGAGTGTTTATATTTGTTGGATATTTATTGGCAAACTTTTAATGAAGTGTGGAATACAAAGAAAAGTGCACACATCATAAATGTATAGTCGATGAAATTTCACAAAGTGAACACATCCAAGTAAAAGAATCCAGAAATAGGAAATTTTCAGCACCCTTGAAGTATTCCTTATGCTCCCTGCCAGTCACTAACCCCCACCCCGAAGTAACCTCCACTTTGACTGCCAACGGCATAGATTAGTTTTTTCTGACTTTGAGCATTACAGAATGGAACCAGACACTATTGTATTTGTATGCCTTTAATTAGCACCCTTGTGCTCCCCTTTTTTAATCAGTAAATTGTACATCTTTATCTCTATGCTCAGGAAAGAGTGACCATGAGACCTTGGCTGATTAAGCAATTGATCAAAGTACAACCCTAAACCACTGTGATTTTTTTTCAAAAGAGTTGCATGAAAACATTGCCCCCCAAAATTGCAATACCTCTCTATAAAAAGACACATGCCGGGACAGCATCTTTATCTTCATTCTCTTTCCAAGTCATCAATTTTAAATTACCAAGCGACCCTGAGGTACTGCAGATTCCAGATCTGCAATTCTCTTCTCAGTCAGGAAAAAGAGTGGGGAGGATAAATCTTCAGCCTGTCAGCAAACCCTAAAACAACAATATCCCTGTTAACCTCGTTAAGAAGTAATCCTATTCTCTTGTACTCCGGGGAAGAGAGAAGACACAGCCCTTGAAATTAGATTATCTTCTCTGCCAGTGTAAGATGGGGCAAGAGCAGAGATGACTTCATTTTGGATTTATCCAGCAACTAAATGGGGTGCCTGAGGGATATCTTTTGGGTGAGGACGTTCTGGGCAGAGAAGATATATAAAGTGGCACAAAGAAGACTTCAGAAGAAAATGCTATAAAGGCAATTGATGACGTTATTGACAGAACCGAGACCTGGAAATCTACTTACGTGGTATGGATGTCAGGAATCAGTGCTATTTATGACCATACGGAAGAGACTGGTTACCAAAAAGAGAGCAGCATCTTTACTTTCCCATTTTTTCCATTAGAAAATCTCTTGGCTGAAGTCTACCTCACTCCATGTCAAACCCAGAAAGACTCAGGTGATAATAATAGCCATGGGGAAGGATTTGAAGAACCAGAGCACAGTTTATCATAGCAGGAGAGATGAAAGCTTCATTCTTGGTCCAACATAAAATTGTTATGGCTCTAAAATGTAAGGATTAAATACTAAACATTTACCCAATGTAAATCCTTTTGTAACATCCATATGTATGTTATGGAACCTGACTTATTGATTAAGTAATATACACCATCTTATTTTAGGTCATCAGAAGCTACTAGTGGTGGTGTGAGGCCATAAAAGTAAGCCATGGCAACTGCAAAGCTTTCAGTCACCAAATATTCACAGGGAACTTTTTTTGCAGTTGGCACCACCAATTGAGGTCTATTTTCTGGCCTTAAGAAACTCACAACTGGAATGATAAGTATCATCTGGAAGTTTGTTAGTAATAAAGAATCTGGCCAGGTATGGTGGCTCACACCTGTAATCTCAGCATTTTGGGAGGCCAAGGCAGGAGGATCACTTGAGGCCAGGAGCTTGAGGTTGCAGTGAACTATGGTTGCCCACTGCACTCCACTCCTGAGTCAAAATTTGTGCTTGAATAAGATTCCCAGGTGATTTATCTGCATGTTAAAATTCGAAGAAGTCTAAGCTTAAATTTAATTTAGATACCTTCTAGTTCAATTTTCAACCCTGGCCACATGTTAGAACATCCTGGAGAATTTGAAAAAAATCCTACTTCCCGATGGAGGAGTAAATCACAAGAAGACCTGATACAAAGTTAAAGTTAGAAAAAAAAAAAAAAAGTTAAAGTTAGGCCGGGCGCGGTGGCTCACACCTGTAATCCCAGCACTTTAGGAGGCCGAGGTGGGCAGATCACCTGAGGTTGGGAGTTTGAGACCAGCCTGACCAACATGGAGAAACCCTGTCTCTACTAAAAATACAAAATTAGCTGGGCATGGTGGCACATGCCTATAGTCCCAGCTACTCGGAGGCTGAGGCAGGAGAATCGCTTGAACCTGGGAGGCAGAGGTTGTGGTGAGCCGAGATCGTGCCATTGCACTCTAGCCTGGTCAACAAGAATGAAACTCCGTCTCAGAAAAAAAAAAAAAAAAGGAAAAACAAAAACAAAGTTAAAGTTAGACTGCAGGAATAAGTTTTAGTTTTCGATTGCACTGCATGGTGATGATAGTTAATAATAATGTATTATATATATCAATTTGCTAAAAGAATACATTTTTAATGTCCTCACCACAGAAAGATGTTAAGTTGGCCAGGTGATGAATATGTTAATTAGCTTGATTAAATCTTTCTATAATGTATACATAGGTCAAAACATTATAGTTATTACTTGCCAATCAGAAAGAGAGGGAGGAAGGGAGTGACGGAGGGAGGGAAGGAAGGAGGGAAGGAAGGAAGGAAGGAAGGAGGGAGGGAGGGAGGGAAGGAAGGAAGAAGAAGGAGGAAGGAAGGAAGGAAGGAAAGAAGACTTGGAGCTGGAGCATTCCAAGCATAGGGAATTGTCAGGCAAAGACCAGGAAGTGAGAACAATCTTGGTATATACCAGGAACAGCAAGAAAAGTTAGTGTGTCTGCAACAGAGTGAATGATGGAGAGAGTGGTAGGAGTTGAGGCCAATGAGAAAGGCAGTTCTAGCTCAACTTTCAGGTCATTGAAATGAGGGAGGATTTTATTTGATGGGAAGTCATCAGTGGGTCTTGAACAGGGATTAGTTTGGAAGCATTCAGTTTAAAATGATCCTTCAGCCATGAGCTAAATTGTGTTTTTTTTTCATTAAGATGGAGTCACTCTGTCACCCGGGCTGGAGTGTAGTGGTGTGATCTGGGCTCACCGCAACTTCCACCTCCTGGGTTCAAGCAATCCTCCCACCTCAGCCTACCAAGTAGCTGGGATTACAGGCATGCACTACCACGTCCAATTTTTGTATTTTTAGTAGAGACGGCATTTCACCATGTTGGACAGGCTGGTCTCGAACTCCTGATCTCAAGTGATCTGCCTGCCTCAGCCTCCCAAAGTGCTGGGATTGGCACTTCCAATGTGCTGGGATTGGCCTCCCAAAGTGCTAGCATGAACCACCGTGCCTGGCAATTGTGACATTTTAAATAGTTGTTTTCTTTACTCCTTATTTCTTTAACCCATCCAAAAAAAAAAAAAAAAATCAAAACCCATACATACTAACTGAGAGTAATTAATGTATTAATGCAGTATAGAAACCAAACTTTTGTTAAGATAACAGAATTCACAGAGGAAAACAAGTAAGTAAACCCATGGGTTGAAGTCCTCGCCTGCTGTTGCAAGGAGGTCAGTTGGGAGAGAGACATTTCTACGTCTTGATAGGCGGAGCAGCAAAGTTCCATTGCAGAGGGCACACATACAGAGATGGAAGGAATTTGCGGCCTTTTTTGCAATTAACTACACTGTCTGTGACAGAAGAAATGCTCTCTAGGAGCACTTTGTCCAGAGCCCTGCAGGCATCAACTTCCTTCCTCAGTTCGTGAACAAGATGTAAGACTTCTGTTCCTTGTTTCCCACATTCACTTGCCCTGCCTCTTAAGTTATTGGCTCCCACAGAGCAGTTGCAATATTCCAACAAGATACATTCCAATCAAAATAGCTAGTTTTCCATCTTATCCACTGATTTATATGTTGCGTCCATGCACTAGTTGTTTTCATTCTCAGGATCATTCATGCATACAAAAAGTAGAATTTTTAAAAATGTATTTGTTTCTCTATTAAAAATATTTTAGAAGAAAGTTTTACTCAGAGCCTGATTGTGGGCAGTGACTTTCGGCCCAATAGCACACTCCAAATTATGTTTAGCAAATCAGCATGCTATAAGACAGTAGCAGACTAAATTAGAAATATAATGCTTGGCCAGGTATGTGTAATGTAAATGTCAGAGGACCCTAGAGGCTGTGGAGCACAAAGAGCTCTCAACCGGTGGGGAAGTTCCGGGAGCTGTCCTTGCCCCTGCCTAGTTCCGGGCCTTCGTATTGCATATCTTTCACACATCATTGTCTAGATGTTTAAAGGTCAGGATTGCATTTATACTTGAGCTGTCTCAAATAAGAAAGCCATCACCAGGAAATTTAAGAATATATTTTGTTGTGCGTGCCCTATTTTCTCTCTGGTCAAGTTCTCAAGCATTCAGAAAACAAACAACCTATTATAACTAACATGCATTCTAGGGTATAGGAGTGACGTGATGCCAAGGAAGCTGCAATTGTTTTTTAATGCTCCAAGTTTCTAAGAATAATTCGGTTCTCATTGGTATTGGTGACTTTCAATATATTTCAATGTGAAAAGACCTAACCTTGGTCTTCCTTCCTACTGCATGGTTTTAGGATGTTATGAAATAAGCTCAGTCAAATACAGCCCATCTATTCCAGAGTCATGAAGAGGACAGAGAACAACCACCAGGGATCTGTTTCGAATGCTAATCTCCTCTCATGAGTAGCTCTCCAGGTGATATGTGAACTCACCCTTCTGTCAAAAGCATCCATAAAATGTATTAACCGCCATTATAGACCATCTGTAGGTGCCTCATATGTATGTGTTTGGAGGTAAATATGTCTGCATATCTGCATAGGATAATTTTTTTTTCTTCAGATATGAAGTTGCATGAAGTCCCAGCCTGTTTCTAAATATATTTCATCATGTCTTCTTTCTGGGTATAAATATGTCATTAATCATATAATATAGGGGTTGCTAAACTTTTTCCATAAAAGGCCAGATAACAAACATTTTAGGCTTTGCAGGTCACATGATCTCTCACAACTACTCAGCTCTGCCATTGTAGCAGGGAAAGCCAGCCGCAGACAATCTGGTTTTCATGGGCGTGGCTATGTTCCAATAAAACCTTTTTTATGGACACTGAATTTGGAATTTTATGTAATTTTCACATGCCACTAAATACCATTCTTTTTAAAAAACATTTTGCAACCATCTACGAATGTCAAAACCATTCTTAGCCCTTGAGTGGTGGTACAAAAACAGGTGGTGGGGTCGGATTTTGCCCATGAGCCAGTTTGCCGACTCCTGACATCGTGTGTTAATTGATGGAGCAGTTATCTGACAAAAGCAGCAGAGATTCCAGACTAGAGCTCTCTGGCTCCATTTTGGCATCTCTATTTTCTCTATAAATATATTTCTCTATGAAACCTAATGTCTGAAAATTTTTAAGCAACTCTGCTTTTATATATAACCCAGGGAAGAGCTGCAGCTTTGAGCCTCTTTTTTTTTTTTTTGAGACGGAGTCTTGCTCTGTCGCCCAGGCTGCAGTGCAGTGGCGCGATCTCGGCTCACTGCAAGCTCCGCCTCTCTGGTTCACGCCATTCTCCTGCCTCAGCCTCCTGAGTAGCTGGGACTACAGGCGTGCACCACCACGCCCAGCTAATTTTTTTGTATTTTTAGTAGAGACGGGGTTTCACGGTGTTAGCCACGATGGTCTCGATCTCCTGACCTCATGATCCGCCTGTCTCGGTCTCCCAAAGTGCTGGGATTACAGGCGTGAGCCACCGCACCCAGCCCATTTTTTCTAGGTGAAGATGAACGCCGTTTGTTAGCAAATTAGTTTTCCTTTTCTTTATTCGCACATAATTGTGTGAGTTTAGGTTTTTCCTTTTCCTTATTCTTTACAAAGCTTCAGATTTCTTCGTCTGAGTGATGAGACAATGATCTGTGAATGGCAACATGAGTAATAAATCACTAAGTTGTGGAACAAAGCGCGTTTTGATAATGGTAGCTCATCCCTCCGTCCAAGAATCAGCAAATTCAATCCTTCTAGGCCTTCCAGTATGCATTGTAGTTCTAGCCCTATATTCTTTGATTATAGTCTATCATAAAGACCTGTGTTCAATCTGATCTTTTTTGATTCTCCAATTTAGATCTCAAGAAGTGAATAAAACAATGTCAGCATTTTGACAGCAGTAGTACTTCAGACTTTGTTCAGCATTTTTTTTTATAACTTGTATTGCTCCATATTTTGATGATACATAGAGAGACTATTTCGCAGTATTTGCATTTACCTCATTGGCTTGACTGTTTCTGCCTGATACAGAGGAGTCAGGATGCCTCCATGTCCAGATAAAATTGCTCCACCGTTCATCTCATTCTGGATGGTTTAAGCAATTCTAATGAATCACTGTTATTTCACCATCCAGTGCTTTATGACATTTTGGTAAAACTGTTATGCTCAATTTATTTAGTAGCAGCTTTAACTTTTTAAGTACTTATTTGAATAGTAAAACTATTTTGATTTTCTTTCCCCAGAGCCAAGATGATGTGACATCATCTATTCTGAGCGGTGAAAGTCTCCCCTGAGGTTCTTCTGAGGCACTTCGTCTAAGGTATTATTTATATCCTCCTTCATCCCTGTGTTGTATAAATATTTACTGCCTTTAAAATGCATGAATCTATATTTTTCAATCCAAGCCTTTTCCTTCTTCAAGTTAACTATGAATTCAACTCAATTCAGTGATTGTTGGAAACTTACTGGACACTGACTTTGGTGCCAGCTATTGTGAAAGGTCCAAAAAGCAGTGGGACATGGCTGATCTCAAAGTGTTTACACTTGTGCTGAGGAAGGAAAGTCCAAACACTGATAACTACTAACAGGACTAGACTATGTGGGCTGGATTTTAGATGCAGAGTTTTAGATAGTGGAGAAAATGACTTATTGCAGGCCTCATGGCATCAACTTTAAGCCTTCTTTGGTGTTCATATTAAAGTACTGTACACTGTTGTCCACTTTGATCTGATCAAATGAGGCAGCCCCTTTTGGCTTTGGTTTCAAACTTTGAGCCATGAAATTACAAAAACACCTATTCCTTACACCTACCAAATTTACTCAGTATTCTTGCAGGCAGAAAAAGGCTTTAAAAAAGGATGCTATTTGAGACATGACCAATTTTCTGTTTTGACTTAATCATTGAAGGCAGTCAAAAATTTGCTCAGTAAAATCAAAACTACACTGAGATATCATCTCACAACAGATGCTGGTGAGGTTGCAGAGAGAAGGGAACACTTATACACTGTTGCTAGCAGTGTAAATTAGTTCAACCATTGTGGAAAGCAGTATGGCAATTCAAAGAGCTAAAAGCAGAACTGGCCGGGCGCGGTGGTTCACACCTGCAATCCCAGCACTTTGGGAGGCCGAGACGGGCGGATCATGAGGTCAGGAGATCGAGACCATCCTGGCTAACATGGTGAAACCCCATCTCTACTAAAAATACAAAAAAATTAGCCGGGTGTGGTGGTGGGCACCTGTAGTCCCAGCTACTCGGGAGACTAAGGCAGGAGAATGGCGTGAACCTGGGAGGCGGAACTTGCAGTGAGCCGAGATCGTGCCACTGCACTCCAGCCTGGCGGACAGAGTGAGACTCTGTCTCAAAAAAAAAAAAAAAAGGCAGAACTATCATTTGACCAAGCAATCCCACTGCTGGGTGTATACCTAGAGGAATATACATCATTCTACCATAAAGACACATGCATGTGCATGTTCATTACAGCACTATTCACAATAGCAAAGACATGGAATCAACTTAAGTGCCCATCGATGACAGACTGGATAAAGAAAATGTGGTACATACACACTATGGAATACTATGCAGCCATGAAAAAGAACAAGATCATATCTTTTGCGGGAACATGGCTGGAGCTGGAGGTTATTATCCTTAGCAAACTAACAGAGAAACAGAAAACCAAATACTTCATGTTCTCACTTATAAGTGGGAGCTAAATTATGAAAACTCATGAACACTAAGAAGGGAACAACAGAGGCTACTTGAGGGTAGAGGGTGGGAGGAGAGAGATAAGCAGAAAAGATAACTGTTAGGTACTGGGTGATGAAATAATCTGTACAACAAACCCCCGTGATATGAGCTCACCTATTTAACAAACCTTCACATGTATCCCCAAACCTAAAATAAAAGTTTTTTAAAAATTTGCTCAGTTATTACCAAGACAAGTCAATCCATTGAATGGAAGAACTAGCACAACTGATCTTTGAAAAGTAAATTGAAATGATTGCTCAGTGGAACTAACGGCTCATTTCAGTCAGACTTGGGGAACCATAATCTAGCTAGGTTCAGCCTAGGTACAGACAGCTGCAGGTTAAAGCTATGTGTAGAAAAGCAGAGGTGCAGTCATTAAGGATCAGAGATGCGGGAGAATAATGGGGTTAAGAATGGAGTAAACAATCAAGATTTGGCAAATTTGAGATGTACTCAAGGCAAGCATTGGGCCCATACTCAGGTGGAGAGGCTCAGATGGATGTTTACCCAAAGGTGTAAACATCAGCTGAAAATTTAAACCAGAGATCCCCAATACAGGCATCCTAAGGGCTTCAAGGGAAGAAGTGATTCAGCAGAGAATCAAATCAAAGGTGAGGAAAGACCTTAATTAAAAGAATCAAAAGCGTGTCTTCGTCTGGGACTTTTACTCTCCTCCTGCGAAATCCTAAACCAAATTCCCATTTGCAAGGGCTGGTGATTTTGAACATTTGACTCCAGTACACAGAAGATTAAAAGGATGTAGTTGCCTGAAACAGAAGCTGAAGAAGATATTCTTTCCTCTCACTTCTTTAAGCCTATCTCCAGAAAGATATTTTTAAAAGAAACACACGGATCATTACATTAGTATCTAATTTAGCAAACGATGAGGTTTAATTATTTAGATTAAACTTCAGTTAAAAATGAATCCTGATATCCCTGAGAATGGCCACGAGAACACAGTATAAATCCAGAGTTTCAAGATTTTACTTCGAACTCTACAAGCACTTAAATGGGCAATACAGAACTTGAAGTAGGTATATATTTTATTTTTCTCACTTTCCTAGTTGGCACTGTTTCTCTTCTTTATGAAAGACTTCATATAAGAGTCCTCTGATAAAAGGTATTTCTCTGATAAGTGCAGGTGCTATTGGAACTTAGCCCATCACCACCAGCTCAGCCATCAAGAGCTATATCTACAGATCACAATGAAATTGAAAAGAGCAGGAGTTGGCCCTGTGGAGGGGTCTAATGGACCGGCAGCTGTCAGTTCATTGTTTAAACACTTGCTGTTCCCCGGTAGTGATTTTTCCCCCAGAAACTGGCTCAAATCAACACACGACCCTTCTGTATAATCTGTATAGACTGTTGGTTTACTGCAGAGCACTTGAAATTGAAAATACAAAAGCTTTCTTTGAGTGTTAAAACAAAGCAGCTTCTGACTTGCTTTGAAAATGCACATTGTGGAGATTCTTATCTGGATTGGTCTTTGATTTCCGGCCAAGTTTAGAGGAGTATGGTCTAATAATAAAACAGCAAAGCAGTTTGAGTACTACATTCACATAGAGTTTTTCAGAGAATGTAGAGATAAAATCCAAAAGAGAAATGCTCAAAACATTTTCCAAACCAATAAATTCCACTCCTCCACCTCTCCCACAATGAAAACGGAAGCATAAAAGAATGAGAGCCCTTGTATTAGTAGAGTAGGTTATTGTTTCCTTTTTAAAAAGACATTTATGACTGTTCTGATTATTAAGAAAAGGCATATTGATTATTTAAAAATCAGAGAGTATCCATAATCTCTCCACTCTAAAATGAACATAATTTTCTGTAGACATCTATAAATGAAAGTCTTACCGTGCTATGTGTACAATTTTGTAGGAGTAAGTTATTTTTGAAAAGGTGGTGGGCCGGGCACGGTGGCTCACGCCTGTAATCCCAGCACTTTGTGAGGCCAAGACAGGTGCATCACGAGGTCAGGAGTTCAAGACTAGCCTGGCCAATATGGTGAACCCCCCGTCTCTACCAAAAATACAAAAATTAGCCAGGTGTGGTGGCGCGTGCCTGTAATCCCAGCTCCTTGAGAAGCTGAGGCAGAAGAATCGCTTGAACCTGGGAGGCGGAGGTTGCAGTGAGCCAAAATCGTGCGACTGCACTGCAGCCTGGGTAACAGAGCAAGACTCTGTCTCAAAAAAAAAAAAAAAGAAGAAGAAAAGAAAAGGTAGTGAAGGTCAGTTGAACCTTCAACAAACATAAACTGTGAAGGTTAGTTGATGACAACAGTTTTCACTTCTCTGATATACTTTCTTCCATGGCTTCTGCCAAATATAATATATCTTGCAGGATCAAAAGAGACAGTGACACTTTAACAAAGTAAGAGGGAAATATAGTTGAATTAGATGCACAGAGAATTGAGGTAGAATCAAATGCTGATCTTAGCCTTTTGACAGTTTCTCTATGACAATCAGGAAAAAAAAAATGCGAGCTTCTCATTTCATCCTATTTTACCCTAAAACAAATCGAACTCTCACTAATTTTGGCCTCCAAATGATCATAAATGCAAATAGAAAGTATGCACTAGAGGGAACCAGCTAAATCCAAATAAGATTTCTATGGCATATGACTATATGTCCAGGTGTATGTGAGTTTGTATTTGTGCATGTGTGCATGCATACCTGTGTGTACATACTCAATTGCATAAGCACCTCCAGATAAAGCCATTTTAGCTTCCTGTTGGCAATACTAAGTAATCATGAACTAATTATGATAAAGACTACCATTTACTAAGTCACTAAGCTCTGTACTGTCGTTCTGCTTGCATTAGCAAATCAATTTTTTCAGGATTACTCTGTTACAACTGCAATCTACACATCTCCCCCCGCCCCAGTACTCTTGATTCCCCAGGGCATACATTACTGTGCACTTTTTCTCTAACACTTTATCACCTTTTAACATACTTTATAATTCACTTATTTCTTTTGCTGTTGTCTTTCTTATGATTATTAGCTGTCTCTCTCTTGCCATTGTCTGTTACGTTCACTGATGTAACTCAAGATCCTAGAACAGTCTTTTGGTACATCATAGAGGTTCGATAAATATTTGCTTAATGAACAAAATGTGTGAATGCATTACTTCATCTTTACAACAACTCTTTGAGATGGAAAATACTATCTTCATTTTTGAGAAAAGGAGATTGTAAGTTTTGCCCATGGTCACATAGATGGTAAGTAATAAAATTTAGTTTTCAAATCAAATCTCTCTAGACTCCAAATCTTGTCCTTTAAAGAGTGGTCCCCAGTCCATTGCTGTTTCGTGAACTGTTTGTTACCAACTGGTTCAGATAAGTGAAATGGACGCAAAGTGTTTGGAAAGTTTTCTAACAATTTGATATTGCTGCAATATTTAAGAAAGAGTAAGTCAGTGTACCTGTCCCATTGAACAGGGCATGGACCAGTCTGGACGTTGTCGTATTGCCTGATGAGTTACATGTGGTGCAAGTTGCACACAAGTCATGCACTGCAGAAGGACCACATTACATATATCACATTTTAGGGTTACTTTGTCAACTGTAACTCAAAGTGTATAAAAATCAAAGAAAATGTAGGCATTTATTTCTTTTATAATTTTTGTTTTTATAATCATTTTAATTTTTAGAGATTAACATTATCAACTAAATTAAAGAAACAAATGTTATAGAATATTTATTTTAACCCTGAATGAATGACACTTGGCAAAATAAGCTTCACTGGACTTTTTTTGTCAAGTATGCCCACAGCAGCAATAGTAAACTAAATGACTGTGACCAAAGTGCATCCTGAACAATGAAGGCCAAAAGAATTTATACTAGTTTTATTCAGAAGTATTTCTTCAAATAGTGAGATCAACTTTGTGCCATAACTGGTGGTAAAGTACTTAAAATGTGGTGTATTGCTTGTGGAGATTTTCTAGCTAAAAGAACCAGTAAGATATATCAAAATGTAGGCAGCAATTACATACTAAAAGAAAAGTTCACCAAACAAACAAAAATAATCCTTGAAAGAAAAAGTATTGATGTAAAAAGCCGACAGAAGTAGATGTGCAATTTGTTTCACAGAAGCATTAGCGCTGTGCAGGCTTCTTATAAAACAGCCCTTTGGTTTAAGACTAAAAATCCATATACAATTGCCAAGACATTAATGAAAGAAGCAAGAAAGAGGTTCACTTGAAAATGCTGGGTAAATTTGGTTGCAAAGAAGGTAGTTCAAATATCACTTTCCAATGACAGGAACAGGCTAGTTTATGGATGATCAACTCAGAAAAAACATAAAGCTTGTGGCCAGGTGCGGTGGCTCACGCCTGTAATCCCAGCACTTTGGGAGGCTGATGCAGGTGGATCATGAGGTCAGGAGTTCCAGACCAGCTTGGTCAATTTGGTGAAACCCCGTCTCTACCAAAAATACAAAAATTAGCTGGGTGTGGTGGCACATGCCTTTAGTCCCAGCTGCTGGGGAGGCTGAGGCAGGAGAATTGCTTGAACCAGGGAGGCGGAGGTTGCAGTGAGCTCAGATAGGGCCACTGCACTCCAGCCTGGGCGACAGAGCGAGACTCCGTCTCAAACAAGCAAACAAACAAACAAACAAAACACATAAAGCTTGCAAAGCATTTTCCACTGCAACTCGATAGCATTAACAGAGAATTAATACAGTAATTTTTTTAGTATATGGACAATTCCAATATAATGGTAATATTAAGATAGAATTCCTTTTTTCAACCCTATTGCTGACAAACACATCTAGCATTTCACTGTATAAAACTATGAAGACAATAGTCTGTCAATGAATATGGTTTGATGTTTAAATTTCATGTAGAAGTAATGTTCTGATGACTCAACTGCAATTACAGGAAAACATTTTGGGTAGTTACTCAGATTAAGGTGTCCCCAGAACGTCAATCAATGCTCTTTCCTTCAAGAAAATCTTGCCACAAAAATTGTATCAGCTGAACTAACCAATGTGCACAGTGATGTGGTAAAATCTGAGATACATAGAAGCGAATGCATTACAATTTAGATTGTTCTCTATATTTCCTGATAATATAGAAACTGAATGTAAACAATGATATTGCATGCTGGATATGATGATTATCAAGAGGAAAGTTCTGTCAAGAATGTTTGAACTATAGAATACTTTCTCAGTGTTTCTGCAAGATAAGAAACTAGTTTAACCTAACTTTTAAAGATATGAGTTGGACAGCCAGCTGGATTTTTTTGTCCTATATTTTCAGCATATTTATGATCTAAGCTCTGTACTTAGCCCATGTAAGGAAGTAATACAACATATTTTTCAATGGCAGATAATATCTAAGGACAACAACAAAGTTAGAATCTTGAAGGAACAGAGTTTTATCGACTATTACGACATGTTCCACAATTTCACAATTATCATTGACGTAGGTAATTATCTTAACATCACATCAGCAAAAAGTTTTCTCTGAATACCTTACACATTTGATAGAACATTATGGATTTTATTTTCCTTCAAAAGAAAATTCATACACAGGAAATTCATAGAACTTTTTAATCCATCTTTTTCACCAAAAGATAATGTAAGTTCAATTATAACTTTACAAGATTAATTGTTAGAACTGGCTACTGATCAAAGGTTGAATATGAGTTTTGAAAATACAGCATTGCTTAGTCCTTGTTGAAGAAAAGTTAAAAACAAATGTCCTGACCTTGCTGAAATTGTCTTAAAATCTCTTCTTTCATTTCTGTCAGCACATTTATGTAAGATTGATCTCTCCACTATGAGTGTTATTAAAACAAAACACTGAAACATTTTAGATATGCATTATGCCTGATGAGTAGTGCTGTCTAGATTAGTTAACAAACAAGAAGCAAAGTTATTTGCCACATTAAAAACTTCAAATATTGGCCAGGAGTGGTGGTTCATGCCTGTCATCCCAGCACTTTGGGAGGCTGAGGTAGGAGGATTACATAAGCCCTGGAGTTCGAGACCAGCCTGGGCAATATAGTGAGACATTGTTTCACAAAATATTTAAAAATTAGCAGGTCATAGCAACATATGCCTGTAGTCACAGCTACTCAGGAGGCTGAGGCAGGAGGATCCCTTAAGCATAAGAGATCAAGGCTGCAATGAGCTATGATCACACCATTGTGCTCCAGCCTAGGCGACAGAGAGAGACACTGTCTCTAAAACAAAAAAACAAAAATCCTTCAAATATTGTTGTATACAATGTTTGTTCAAAAAGGTATATAGGAATTTAATATGGGGAATTGCTACTTGACTCAACTTTTCTTGTTTGTGATTATGAAATAGCAAAAAGTTATGAGTATAATAGTGATTATATTAATATTAATCAACTCTGCACATTTTCATAAAGAACATGTATGACTTCAGTAATTCTTTATGGTATATTTGTTCTGATTATATTTATTGAAATGTCATTTGATATCTGTTGAATCTAATAAAACAAGCTTGAATTTTATGTCTTTATTTCTTTTTATCTTATTCTTTTAGTATTTTAGTTTCATTGTATTTTTACAAAAATATCAGTTTGTAATGGACTGGAAGTTTTTTTTGTTTGTTTGTTTGTTTGAGATGGAGTTTCCCTCTTGTTGCCCAGGCTGGAGTGCAACGGTACAATCTCGGCTCACTGCAACCTCTGCCTCCAGGGTTCAAGCAATTCTCCTGCCTCAGCCTCCCGAGTAGCTGGAATTACAGGCATGTGCCACCACGCCCAGCTAATTTTGTATTTTTTTTAGTAGAGACAGGGTTTCTCCGTGTTGATCAGGCTGGTCTCGAACTCCTGACCTCAGGTGATCCACCTGCCTTGGCCTCCCAAAGTGCTGGGATTATAGGCCTGAGCTACCTCACCTGGCCAGAAGTTTTCTAAAGTATCTAATACTTTACCACAGCACATAAAGCACCGCATAAGCATTATGCTCTCCTTCCTTCCTTTAAGAGTCATGTTGACCTACCAAAGAATTTGCACCATCCCTATCCTTTAGCTTTTGGCTGGTCCAACTCATTCCCTGAATCCTAGTGGATTTGGATCAAAGGATTTAGCAAAAATTGTTCCATGGCCTCCATGCACCCAAGCTTGTTCATATGAACTCAATTTCCTGAGTCCTCTGAAACCTTGATGACTGCAAACCGAAAGAAAGCATGACAGAGTCCTTCAAGCTACTGAAAAATGCTGATGAAAATAATATCTTTCCTCGTTTTCCTTTAAGAACCTAGAGGAATGCATTGGGCTAAGGCAGGAAGGTAGCTTGAAATGAAATTGACAAGGAGAGAAAAGATAAAAGTAGAGTGGAGCATGATTATTCATAACAAAGAAACTTGTCACCAGGAAACAAGCAGCCAGAGACTTGTTGGACCTTGGGATAATGGTTTTGCTTCTGCTTCACATCTACCACTTTGGGGGAGCCCTTCAGCATGCCCTAGACTCCTGGGAGAAACCCTCAGAGATCTGGTAATGGATTCTCTATATCCCAAACAATATACACACATAAAGCAAATTATCAGTAACTGCACACGTGAAAGCTCTACATTCTGTATTGTAGAACACCTCTTATGAACCAGGCATGGTATTGGAATCATCTTTTTAATCCTTAAAATAACCCTCCAGGCTAAACATTCTTTGCCATCCTTTACAGACGAGATAAATGAGGCTCCCAAAATTTAAGGAAGTTTTTTCCCTCCAATCCACTTTCTTTTCTCTTATTACACCATCTTCCCACCCTGGATTTCCCTACTCTTTCCAACTCCCACCATTTATATAAGCTTCCACTAATTTTTCCCGACCCAGCTGAGAACCACAGGTTCATCTTGGAATCACCTGAGGAACTGTGCTATTAACATGTTGACATGTTAAAAAATTTTATCTTTGAACTTGTGTTTTGTAAGTGAAGTTCGATGGGACAGTGTACATTCACATGAGCAGAAGAGATACACTGTATTTCCTATACACTATATGTCTGCTGCTTATTGTCACTTTTTTAGCCCACAGTATCTGCAATGCCCCATGAACAGAGTTCTGGTGGACCTACATGTATGTGAGTTTAGTGAGACTCAAAGGATGGGCCTTTCTGAGCACAGGGTCCTGTGTGAGTGCACAGGTGGCACACTCATGAAACTGACCCTGAGCTAGAGTTTCATCTAAAGGGATGGGAGAACAGTCTCAGTGGACATAAGCTTTCAGTGGACCAAGCTTCTCAGTGGGCATATCTCCTTGGTCCCATGGACTCCTCGTCCCCTAGAGATAACTGTGATGAAAAGAGGACCAAAGTGGGA
Source organism: Trachypithecus francoisi (assembly GCF_009764315.1). Taxonomy (NCBI): domain Eukaryota; kingdom Metazoa; phylum Chordata; class Mammalia; order Primates; family Cercopithecidae; genus Trachypithecus; species Trachypithecus francoisi. Next base: position 106,925,972 of record NW_022681471.1, read on the forward strand.
TCCTCTGAAGGCCAAGTCCCAAGGCAGAGGCCACCTGTGCCCCAGTTTGAAGGCATGACAGATGGCAACTTCTATGTTAAAAGGAAAGATGGTGGGAGTGACAGGTTTAGGAAGAAGAGAAGAGGTATTGTGTCCTCACCAACATACAGACTCAATACATATTTATGAATAAATGAGTAATACATACAGCAAACAAGTGGTCATGCAATGGAATAGATGAAAGCATATGTTTTGATGAAATGACACTCGACTTACATTGAGAATTCAGGCCTATGTTCAAAGCCAACTCTCACTCATTCATTAAAATGTGATTTTACAGTATGCCCTAATTGTGTGCCATTCACCCTGTGCTATCACACCACACAAAGAACCACCAAAGCACCACCTCCTTCAGCTTCCTCTTTATATATAAACGATTTTTTAAATTACTTGAACTAACAAAATACTGAACTCTACATTTTCCTGCCTCAATTATGTTTTTCATCATTATATTCCTTCTTCAACTTGAGATTTTCTTTTCTTAAACTGCATTTCCCACATCTGGGATACAAACCATTCTGTTGAAACAGCAAATGCATATGATAAGGGAAATGTGCATCTGTTTTAATTCTCTAAAACCCAGGCAAGATTTGACCAAACAAATCACTGGGCCATTCAAAAATCTACTTATTTCATTGAGCATATTCATACTGAACTGGTAAGAAGTCAACACTCAGGAAGAAAGTGTTGCTCACCTATTTTTTTCTTACTAAGCTGTGCTGAAATAGTTGAGTCCTATTGTGTGTCTTTTATTTTCCACTTTGGTTAGGATAATAAATCTGCCTAAAATGCCCCACTACCAAATGAAAATATGCATACATTCACTGAAAGAAAATTACCTGTTAACAAACTTTGAAAAGAATGAGATAGAGATTGCCACTCTCTCTGTTCATTGTCATAGGTCCAATTGGATAAATAAATATTGCCTCTAGTTTCCCCTTTTGTTCTAATTATTGTGTTTTCACCAGGTACCTTGTACTTGGTCTCCGAAATCTCAGTACATGCCTGTAAGTAGTATATAAACTTAATATGGAAAAAAAAATCATTTTTTTGCCTCCTGTTCTTTGAAACTTTCAGAAATTCTTATTATGCTTTGGTGACTGAATTCTCTCCAGCCTGTGCTTTGTTCTTCAAAAAGGTGGGTCTTGGTCTTGGTTCACAGACCTAACTCCTGTCTAGTTCACATATGTAATTTCCATTAGAATTTCCATTGCTCCTTCAACAATTCTAAAGCAATCTAATCAATAAAGATAATCCCAGATTTTAAAAGGCTATGCTAATTGCTCTGATTCCTTTTATTCACTAAATCCTCCTTTATTTCACCCTTCCATAAAAGAGAATGGTAATTTTTCTTTTGGAATCAGTAAACTCTGCCAAAGCCATTGAAGCTTCCAGAGAAAGGCTGTCAGGTAAAACTTTTATGTTATCTTAACTTCTTTCCATATGCATTGATCTCACCAGCTCAAAGATGAAAACAAGACTGGATCTACACGTTATGCACATGTACCCTAGAACTTAAAGTATAATAAAAAAAAAAAAGTAAAAAAAAAAAAAAAAAAAAGAAATGAAATACAGCCACCGGAGCACAAAGTAGTTAGTTAGCCACCTCTAGTAGGAGTGGTTGGCCTGTTTTTGATGCATAGGAAGTACACAGTCATGATTTGTTGATTGTTTGATTGATGTTTAAAAGGCAAGTGCCTGAGGGGAAATTTGAAAAACTCCTTATCATTACATCTTTTCCCACTGTATGAGATACATGATTTTCTATAAATCACTCTCAAAATACATTGTGTCACTTTCATGTTTCAGAGAAAGGCAATTTGAACCAGTTCTCCAGCAATTTACAATGAAAATTTGACTGATGACAAAGCAGTTCAACAGCAAATAGCAATCATAAACATTTAGTGGGAACTAGCTACAGGTCAGCCACTTTACTAGATAGCGGACATAACAGGACACCTAAGATTGAGCCCTTGACTTCTGAAAGCTCACAGTGAAGTGGGGGAAATAGTAGTATAAATAAATAATCATCATGAAATGTACACAGTTATAATAAAGGCATGTACAGAGTAACACAGGGGCATAGAGGGTCAATATCAATGGATGGGGATTCAGCAGAGTAGTTAACAGTAGAGGCTCTGTAGTCAAACTGCCTGGATTTGAATCCCAGATATGTAATTCACTGCATGAGCTTGTAAGCTGCTTTGCCTCTCTGTGCCTCAGCTTCCTCCTCTATAAAATAGTGATAATGATATTACCTATCTCATAGGGTCATTGTGAAGAGTGAATGAAAAATATAGAACAGTGCCTGGAACATAGCACTCAATAAATATTAGTCATTATTAATATTATCAGATCATACATAAAAGGGAGCCTGAGGCTTAACCTACAAAAGTAGATGGAAAAGTATAGGATTCATGTTATAGGCAGGTTTGGGGAATCCCAAGGGAATCCCAGCCAACTCCCTGGCTAGAGAACAGTTTAACAAAGTAGAAATGTGAGGATAACACTCACTGCTGTGGGCTATGACACACATGCATCCTAGCTCTGCTACTCACTAGCTGGGTGCCTGAGCAAGTCAATTTGGCATGAAAGATACAGGTACTCATTACATGAGAGTAAGTCTTACTGTGGGTGCATGCGAGAAAATGGCTTGAGAGTGGCACTAGAAGTCTGGCTGGGTTTCAATTGTGGAGGGCCTTTATATTACGTGTATTACTCAACTATTGTTGCAATAATGCTGTATAATAACCACCAAAGTCTTAGTAGCTTACAACAATAAACATTTATTTTCTAACTTACAGGTGGGGCAGCTGAGGTTTGGCTTATTTTGGTTGATTTTTTGCTGGACCCGCTTGGGTTCTGCTGGGCTTGGCTCCAGGCTGCAAGCCAGCGCTATTCCACATGTCCCATTCTGAGACCTGTAGCTACCGATGCACAGCATATATTTCTGGGCATGCATTTCTCATGACAATAGCTGAAGCTAGAGAGGGGGATTCAAACTATATAAGTACATTTAAAGTCCACTCACATCACATCAGCCAGTTGCAAGTCATGAAGAATGAGGAAGTATGTCGTATTCACATTATGGCAAGAATTGCAAAGTCACAAGACAAAAAGCATGGACATACAATTCTATCACAGCACAGAGTGAAGAATTAGGAAAAACAATCTAATCTACATGTTTTGGAATTTTAACACATTCTGTAGATAAAAGGATCTACAAAAAATAGTATATTAAGGAAATGTCATGATTAGATCTAAATTTTGGAAAGGTCATCCTGGTAGCTATGTGGAAGTTGAATGGGATGGGGAGGAACTGGAGACACTGGGACCAGTGCTTCTAGCATATGGACCAGACAAAACTTAGGTAGGGCACGGGATTGTGTGAAGAAGATAAATGTGAAAAAAAAGAAGATGGGTTAGGATTAAAATGACATGGCGACGGACTGGATGCGGCAGGAGTAGGAGTGGGCAGGGTTGGAGAAGGATAAATGGTTTGGGTGGGACTCAGAAGTTCCTAGGTTAGATAAGTAGGTCAATGGTGATGGTATATTCTAAAATAGAAAGGGTTGTAGGAAGAGCACTTTTCTGAGTAAGAGGGCACTGGAAGATATTGAATCTGATTTTAAACAGTGTGGTGGTTTTGTAACGTGTCAACTTGCCTAGGCTCATTTCTATTTCCCAGAATTACCTTCCTTGAGTTTTTCTGGTTAGGGTTGGTCACAGAAAACATTTTGGGTAAGATTCAGAAGATGTACTTCAAGCAGGAATGGTATTAACATTTGTTATTCTCCGAAGGTCAGTTCAGGGGCACCAGGTGATGTTGCCGTTCATGCACATTGTCACTTACCTATTGGCTCACCTTGTTGGTGTGGGGTAGCAGCTGAACCTGGAGCTGCCCCAGTGTCCTCCCGATCCTCCTTTCCCTTCTCTGAATCCTAGACCAGATACATGATTAGCTCTAAAACAAAGGATGTCAGCTTCCACTGTAGGACACTGACATCATCAACGCTGTAGACACAGGCAGTAAAAGACAGACACAGACTCCAGTTCTTTCTCATGAGTTCCTATTTGTCTTGGATCCACTCCATTTTATAGCCATCTCCCCTTCCTAGCTGTCTGCCTTGCTGACTTCAAGCTCCAGAATCCAATGTAAAGACCACAGCCTTGGGGCCGGGCGCGGTGGCTCAAGCCTGTAATCCCAGCACTTTGGGAGGCCGAGACGGGCGGATCACGAGGTCAGGAGATCGAGACCATCCTGGCTAATACGGTGAAACCCCGTCTCTACTAAAAATACAAAAAAAAACTAGCCGGGCGAGGTGGCGGGCGCCTGTAGTCCCAGCTACTCGGGAGGCTGAGGCAGGAGAATGGCGGAAACCCGGAAGGCGGAGCTTGCAGTGAGCTGAGATCCGGCCACTGCACTCCAGTCCGGGCGACAGAGCGAGACTCCGCCTCAAAAAAAAAAAAAAAAAAAAAAAGACCACAGCCTTACTGACACCATTTACCAATGTCTATAAGTGCAAAAGGTTAAGTCTTTATAAGAAATCCTATAAATGTGATTCCTAATGGTTCTGCATCTCTGATAAAACCCTGAAGGACAGGGTTGAGTCTGAGATGCCTGTAGTAAATCTATATACATAAGAGTAAGTATTACTGTGGGTGCATGTGAGAAAATGTATGTAGAAATAAGAAGTATGGTCTATATTTAGTAAAATGAATAGAAATGTAGGTTTGATCGTATTGGCTAGGAAGTGGGAGTTGATGATACATGAATAGTTGTATTTCATTCGACCATTTAAAGTAAAAAGGGAAATACCTGAAGATCAAACCATGGAAAATTCTAATCTTTGAGGATCTGGAAAAGGGAGAAGAATCAGGAAAAGGCAAGTGACAATCAAAGAGATAAGGAGAAAATCAGGAGCAAGGAATGCCCTGGAAGCGAACTGATGAAATGTTTGAGAAGAATAGGGTATTCACCGTATGTCCCAGTGCTGCACAAAGGTCAAACAGAATGAGAAGCAAATAAAAGGCCACCAATTTCTAGAATTAGAAGGGTAACCATAGGTGGAAATGGCTGTGAGGTAGAGTCTACTCTCAAGTGCTTGATAAGAAGTCAAGGAATAGATAAGACATCTGTTTATCAGGGTTGGAAGTGATGGTGACAATAAAGAAGATTTCCTTAGAATTGTGGCAATTTGAACGCATTCCTGTTCGGAAATGAGGAAGCAAGTTGGAGAAGATCAGAATTCTAGAGAGAACGAGGATAATGGATACAGTATATGTTATGGTGCATGATAGGAACAAAGAACATATGTAGAGAAGCCAGCCTTGATCAAAGTCCTTAGAAACATTAGTACTTCTCCCAAGGCAGGAAGGAAGGAGGGAAGGATAAGGTTGAGAGTGTATGAGAATTACTTGAAGGGTATTATTTTCTCAGTAAACAAGGTAACCATGTCTGTTAGGGTTTCTTTCCTAATTCACATAAGAACACTCTGTTCCCACTTCACTGTGAGTTCCTGCGACAGCATCTACCCAGAGGGGACACGTTTTCTAATTTGCATAAAGATGTTACAGAGCCAGCACTAGTGCCACCACCATCATCCTTGCTTCAAAAAAAAATGTAGCTGGAAAGCACATTTATAACTTGTACTTTACGGATATGAGAACATTAAAAAGTCTCCTAAACCTTCTGGAAACTAAGAAAGGAAAGCAAATATTCTCCATGACTATCTATGGAGCTAAAAAGGAGGGAGATTTGGAAAAAAACAAAAAACAAACCCCAAACAGTAAATGTCTGAAGTAGCCATTAGGAAGGTAAATGGGAATTAGCTAAAATGATTTCTCAGCAATGTGAGGATCCCAAAGAAGATTTGAGCTCCAAAATGTATAATTCATTTGTTCACTTATTCAATTATTCAACAAATATTTATTAAATGCCATGTGCCAGGTATACTGTTCAAACCACTGGGAATATGTGATGAGCATGAAAATAATTAATGCAGGCATTCTGGAGATGGCAATAAGATGATAATAAATGCTTTGAAAAAAAATAGCAGGCTAAGGAGTTTGAGAGTGACGGAAATAAGTGATGCAAATTTAGATGGGATTTTTAGGGAACGCCTCTCAAAGGAGGTGCCATTTGAACAGAGCCCTGACTGTAGTGAGGGAGAAAGCTGTATAAAGCCCCTTTCACCCCCCAGAAAAAAGACAGTTTCAGGCAGATGTAGCAGCAAGTACAAAGTCCTTGAAGTAGAAATGAATTTGGTGTGTTTAAGGTACATCACAATGGCTAATGTGACTGTAGCAGCAGGCTTGGTGAGGAGACGGGAAATCTGTAGGAGATGACGTCATAAGGTGGGTGGGCCTAGATAATGCAAGGTCTTGTAGACCATGATAAGGAGATTACATTTTATTTTAAGCATAGGGAAATCTGTTGGGAAATTTTGAGCAAGAGAATGACATGATTTGGTCACACTGACTGTTAGGTGAGTAGTAGTGGAAGCAGAGAGACTAGATCAGAAGGCATTGCAATAGTTTTGTGAGAGATATAGTTGCTAGAAGATGATCTACACTGTAAAAAGTGATCAGATTATGGACATAATTGATAGATTACATATGAAGTATAAGAAAAAGTGTTGTCAGAAATAAGGGAATACTTCCCTCGTGTCTGATTTCAAGTTATTAATGTGGCTTTACTAAACACAGAATTGGTAAGAGATGCTAACTTTTGAACACAGCATGTTGATTGATATATCCTCAATTTAAAGACAAAAAGAACTGCATACAAATCTTGAACTCTAGTTGGTGGGTTTTATTTTGTTTTTCTCAGTGGTGTGGGTTCGCAATTTTGAGATCTTTACTCTGTGTTGTAGGATTGAGAAAATGAGTAAATACACTGATAATATTGGGAGCCAGGTTTCTCACTGTTGAAAAAAGAAGATATAAATATAGATTGAGTGAAGACTGGAAAGAGTGGTTTGATGGTGTATTGTGATGAACTCCAATTACCTCTAATCTCTTTCCACTGTAAGGAAAGCAAAACATCACAGTAGCAACAAAAACACTTCATATCAGATCTTTGTTCCTAAGTACCATTTCCCACTAAAAGGAACCAAGGATCCACTAAAAGGAACCAAGGATCCTTGAACAAACGGCCAATTCCAGGGCTAGCACATAGAAAGTACAGGATGAGCCTGAAGCATTATTTTCTGTGTATGTCAGAAAGTAAGAAAGTGTTCAGAAAACAATGGGGTATGTCAAAAGTACACAGAAGTAGCCTGAAGGGATTCCACTGGCCAAATATGGGACAATTTAACATTAAAATATATAATGGCAGCAATGAACTATAACCCACTGAATAAAATAAAAAGTAAGTCCTTACTGATGGATGTAAGTCCATACTGATGGATGAATGGAAGGATGGACAGATTAACAGATTGGTAGATAAAGAAAAAGCTCTTTCTTACATGCTAACTAATAATAGCTAATACATCTAGATGGAATGATGATTTAGAAAATCATATTGTTGCAAGCATCATGGTAATAACTGATTCAGGTAAGAATAATCACTGGATACTAAAACTAATGGATTCAAGATCTATATTGCAAGGGGAGAGACAGAGACAGAGAAAATGAGAACGATATAGCCAATGTGGCAAACAGTTAGTAATGTTAGCAATTGATAAACTGGATGAAGGATTTATGGGAGTTTTTTGTTCTACTCTTTCAACAAGTTACAACAAGTTTCTGTAAGTTTAGAATTACTTTAAAAGAAAAAGTTGAAGGAAAGAGAGACCGACTATGTTAAAAAGCTGTTTGAGATTTGACCTTTGGATCGAACAAGACGGAGGTCATGAACAACCATGTCAGGAAAGGTTTCAGCCAAGTGCTGAGAATGAAAGCAGAACTGGAATCTGCTGACCACAGAATGGAAGATTCAGAAAGCAGCAGCAAGTGAGAGACATCTCCTTGGGGAGTTTTGCTGAATGGGAATTTGTGGTTAGGAGAGAGTTGTGGTTTTCAATATGAAACCTCTTACATATATGGTGGGAATGTTTTTACAATGATGCAGCAAGAAAAGAAAAAGACAGGATACATGAAAAAGGGACAAATGACAGAAGAAAAGTCACTGAGGATACACAAAGGGATGGCATCCAATGACAAGTAAACCACTTGGCCCTAGCAGGAGTTTAGACACTTCATCCACTGTTTAGGAGGAACACATGGGTAGAGATGCAGTTATGATGACAAACATTGGAAAGAGGAAGTCATTCTCTTCATTTTGTTTTTAAACTCCACTGTAACAAGAACTGGGAGCACCAGCTGAGAGTGAGGAGGAGAAAGGGGTGCTAAAATTTTGAGGAGAAATAAGAACATTAGTTATCTCAGAGAAAAAGACAATGGATTAATTATTTGATGTATTACAATTACTTAGCACTTTAGATTTATGATCAGAATTATTACTTTAGATTTATGATCAGAAATCTGAAATATATTGAGATCTCCATCTTGTTCAATCCAAAGGTTGGTTCTCAAACGGCTTTTAACACAGTTAGTCTCTTCCTTTAACATTTTCTTTTAAAATAACTCTAAACCTACAGAAAAGTTGAAAAGGTAGAACTAAAAGCTCCCATAAATCCTTCATTCAGTTTATCAATTGCTAACAATGCTAACTGTTTGCCACATTGGCTATATCATTCTCATTTTCTCTCTCTCCCCTTGCAATATAGATCTGAATCCACTGGTTTTATTATTCATTGATGGTTCTTACCTTAATCAGTTATCACCATGATGTTTGCAAAAAATATGGTTTTCCAAGTGGCCTGAGAGTCTGTTTCAGATTTCTGATCATAAATCGAAACTAGCAATTCAGTAGAACTTCCCACACCCAGTAAGGAACACTAGATAATTCAGAACAACGCATTAGCAAAGGATCTGGACAATTTTTCCAAATCTTCTTAAAAGTATCAAGAAGGTAACAAAATAGTGAGGAACAACTACTGTCACAGAAAATTCAGAAAAGTGGCATAGTATCTAGGCTGCTTTTGCCCTGGGAGTCATTGTTAATCCTGACTGGGAAGCTGAGAGACCCAGTTGTGCTTTGACAATCTCTCATGATTAGGAGGACGAAAGTCAGAATGTAAGGCCTTTCAAGGGAGGGCCCCTGGCAAACCACCCTAGGAGCCAGGAAGAGCTAGAAACAAACCTACTGTGAACTTGCAGCCCGCCTCAAGTCATCCAAGAGACCCAAAAAACTTCATGCCCTAAAATTTGACTGAGTGATCCTGAATTACTAGCGTCCCCAGACCTCACAGTAGCAAAGAAAATTCTTGATGGGGGAAATGATGTTTTCAAATTCAATATGCAGCATACATTCAGGTCCTCTGTTACCTTTACTTGAGTCTACCTCTCCAACAATCTCTCCTCAACCTTCTTTCCACACCCTAGCCCTACTGCCCATTTGATTTTCATGGGATCCTTGCAATTTCTGCTCTGCTTAGCACATTTTCCAGTTTTCTGCCTTTGTTCATGCCTGCCTGTTTGTCTAGAATTTCTCTTCTCACCACTTTTTAAAAAACAGTGGCTTAAACAAGATGCAAATGTATTCTCTCTGACATAATAGTCCAAGCATAGGAAATTCTCAAGACAAGGCTTCTATGTCTCGATCCAGGGCAGATGCCCTGTTATCCCAGTCTCTCAGGCAGCCATCATCCCCACCACTTCTGCCTATGGAAGTGAAGTTTCTTCTCAAAGCTCACCTCCTCTATTAAATTGTTCTGGCCCCAAAGTTGGAATTAATTCATCCCTTCCCTGTTTCTTCATTCGTTTGTCCTCTGCTTCTATCACCTATTACCTTCTGTTGCATATGATTGCTCACTGCCCACTATTTTGTGAGCCTAGAGTGGGCAGAAACTTGTCCTGAGCATCTCTGTATTCTCTGCATCATCCACCTTGCTTCCTGCACAGGGTAGGTACCCACAAGTGTTTGTAGACTTGAACTGTGATAGCTCGACAAATGTTGACACTGAGATTCAAAGCTCCAGATCCTCTCTTCCAAGGTTTCCAGTTCTAATCAAACCATGTTCCCTGGTTTTATCCAACTTTGAAAAAGTTACTTTCAAGGTCAGGAAACAGGGAATATTCTGCCCGCTTTATTTTATGAGCAGACACAAAGATTAGGCTTGCTTTTTCCTTTTTAGTTCTCCTAACATTGAGCTGATTGATGGAAGGTAGAGGAAAGTAATAAACCTTTATTCACAGAACTACAAAACCCTTTCTGGCTGCCGCCTCCTTCTCTCTCTGGAGATAGATGGGGCCATTGCTATTATGAAATATACAGCAGAGGAGTGTTTTTCTAGTAATCCCTCTGGTACTCATCTACATCTTGACTACTCCTTGATAAAGATATCACCCTCTAGATAGAACCTGTCATCAAGACAAGCAGGCCACATACACATTTAACTGTTTCACTTCTAAAGAGAATAGCAACTTATCATGAAAAATTGACTGCTCTTCTCAGGGCAATGATTTTACAGCCTTAAAGAAGCTGCATTCTAGGTAGAAATTCCAAAAAGAAATAAGTCATAATGTTCCATGTCACAGCACTTTCCTGTTCTTTATTTCAGCACGTGACCATTGACTGGAGCCCAGTTGACTGAGTAGGAAGCCAGAGGAAGCCATACATTCGGGCGAGCAAGTTAGTTCTCTGTGATCTGATGCTACGGTAAGAACCTCAGAGTCCAAGTACAACATTCCTACTGGTTGGGGATGGGGCAGTTTTCTTGTCTGGGCTGTTTCCCTGATGTCTGCTAAACTTGCTCTGTGTCTGTGGCCACCTGGTGGCTCAGCCAGGCATAGATGGGCTAGGATGGTCTCACTCATATGTCTCGCAAGCTCAGTGTCAGCTAGGGCAATGTGGATGACTTTGCCACACATATGTCTCTTATCCTCCAGCAGGCTAGTTCAGGTTCATTCACCTGGCGGTCCTAGGGTTTCAAGTGCAACAAGACAGGGAGGCCTAATGTCATGAGCGGTGCAAGGTTAGAGATAACCAGGTCCATGCATCTTTGTGTCTTTCCACAACGTCAGACTTTCATTGATGCTATCTCAACCACAAAAGCCACATACTACATGGAGTTTCCAAGGAGACAATTTTCCTTAGTACTTGCTATTCAGTCAGTAGTCAGAGCTTCGAGTACACAGGCTCAAGCCACTCCACATGTCAGTCAATATTGCAAACCATATTTTCAATATCAAAGTGTTACAGATTAAACATTCCTCAACAAACAAACAAACATTTAACACCAAGAGAAAAAGAGATAGGAGAAAGGGCTAATGAACCACTCCAGGGGGAGCAAAGAAGACAAAAGGAATCTTGATCTGGGCTGGGTGGTCCTTTGGTCTTGCAAGGTAGAGTCTTTAATGTGGCAGTGTCTTCAGTGGCAGATGTCAAGCTCTTATCACGAGTGACTGCAAGACAGTGTCACTTAAGATGGCCATTTCGAGCTGCTGAGAACCTGCTCTTTCATGGCCACAGTCCTCTGGTGAGAACTGATAGTGGAAGCACGTGTTGTTGTGTCCTTATCTGGTTGGATACCATCTTAATTTTTTATTTGTTTGTTAGGCAAAACATCTTATATTTGTTGGCAGGGTGCCCTATGAAATGTAAAATGGAGTCTTTTTCTAAGATGGAGTTAGTTATGTCAAGGTGCTCTATACATCTCGTACATGACTTTGAGCCTCTGCTTGGGTTGAATTAGCTGTGTGCCACTTTGGGAGGCAGTCCAAAGCAAAGCACCTGAAAAGAAGAATAAAGAGCATGCTGGAGGGGGAAGCTCCACCTGAATCATATTTGTCTGGAGAGAGAATGAGGGGTGGACGGGAGGCTCATTTCCTGAGGAGTGGACTAGAGAGGGCAGGCCTAGGGAGGGGTTCTCCTCTGACCACCACTCCATCCTCCCTCCATTCATCAGCTCAGGTATGTCAAGGTGACTTTGAAGTCCCACTTCCTGGAAAAGTGGGCAGTGTATTTTAAAATTTAGATGACTAAATACAAAAAAACTTTCATTTTAAAAGAGTAGCTTTAATATTTGGAGATAATTCCAAGCATACAGAAGAATTGCAAGGATATGCATAGTGCATAGATGAGCAGACCCCTTTTTTTTTTTTTTTTTTTTTTTTTTTTTTGAGATGGTGTTTGCTCTTTTCGCCCAGGCTGGAGTGCAGTGGTGCCATTTTTGCTCACTGCAACCTCTGCCTCTCGGGTTCAAGCGATTCTCCTGCCTCAGTCTCCCGAGTAGCTGGGCTTACAGGTGCCCACCACCACACCCAGCTAATTTTTGGTATTTTTAGTAGAGATGGGGTTTTACCATGTTGATCAGGCTGGGATGAGCAAAGCCTTTATCCGGAGTCACCTGGCATTCCCATTTTGCCTCATTTGCTTTGTCATTTGTTCTCTCTCTGTCTTATATACATACACATATAGAGAAACATACATATATACACATACGTGTATGTGTGTGTGTATATATATGTATATATAACTGAGCCATTTGAGAGGAAATTGCATATATGAGGGCTCTGTACCTGAAATACTTAAGCATATGTTTTCAAAGTATAAGGATATTCTTAGGGCAACACCATGGCTCACGCCTATAATCCCAACACATTGGGAGGCCAAGGCCGGTGGATCACTTGAGGTCCAGAGTTCAAGAGCAGCTTGGCCAACATGGCAAAACCCCGTCTCTACTAAAAAAAAAAAAAATGGTGGGTATGGTGGCGTATAACTGTAATCTCAGCTGCTCGGGAGGCTGAGGCAGGAGAATCACTTGAACCCGGGAGGTGGAGGTTGCAGTGAGCCGAGATGGCACCACTGCACTTCAGCCTAGGTGTCAGGGCGAGACTCCATCTCAAAAAAAAAAAAAAGCAAAAAAAGTATAAGGATTTTCTCAAAGAGAGTGCCTTTAAATTCAGAGAACACACATTAAACAGGGGCCTCTCTGTTGAGGCACAGGAACTCCAGAACTGTGCAGCACAGTGCTCAGCTGGGCAAAGCCCCCTCCCATATACTCTGCCTTTTTCTCTCCGGCCACAGTAGCCTCCCTCTATCTCCTTCTACAAGCGCAATCTAGTGGGTAGAGGGGAGAGAGAAGCAAGCAATAGAAAGGCAGGGAGAGACAGGGCTTTTAGGCTCAAGAGAAATGAGGAAGGAGCGAGATATTACTGCTTCTGGGAAATTAAACAATGTGGGGGTGGGCAAGAGATCACATAAAATTGGATTCTTTTGTTCGTTTCTTTCAAACAGGGAAAGAAAGGAAAAAAGCATTAGAATGAAAAAGGACGCATGGGGCTTTTGGAAGATGTGGCAGAGACGCGACAAAGACACTCATTCTTTACTTGTTTAATTTGTTCAAGACTGACTTTCAGGGAAATGTTGGGATATCTGAAAAACCAGAGGCATCTCAGTGGTACACATTGGAACCATATGTCTCTTCTAGAAACATTCCAGGATCATTTTCCTCATACTGAATCGACTAGATGCACAAAGTAGAAAAGCATGCGCCACTCTACGGTTCTTGACTGAGGCTTGCTGGCCTCTAGTGGCCAGGGAGGAACCTCACAGCTACTGGCTCCATCTGGCTTTAGTGTGGCTTCAGTGAGAATGCAGAGGGTTGGGTGAGGGAAAAGAGTTTATGCTAAGTATCTTAGTTAACCATTTTCGCTAACCATTTTAAAGACTCCTTGAGAATATTGGTGACTCTCTGCCTCTGTACCAAAACCTGGATAAGAAATTTTCTCGGATCCAGAACAAATTACAGAAGCAAGCATTTAGGCCCCAACTCAACTCCCTTTGTTTCTAAGATGTGGATGATGTTCTAAAGATAATACTTTTCAGCTTCTCTAATGAAAAGTACAAAAATAAATGACAGGCATGATATATTGGAGAAGAATCTCACGAGCATCTGAGAATGAAAATCAAATAGAAATAACATATGCCAAAAAAGTTTGTAAACTCTAAAATATACAGATACTGTATACAACATTATTTGTAGGAAAAAAAATCAGTGATCACACAGCCTCTATAATAGGTTCTTGGACAACATTTGAAACTTCTCTAAGTTCTTATATAGAGGTTTGCATCTTATATAAGGTTCTTATATACAGGTTGCTCCTCTGTATATAGAAATAATGGTACATCCCACGTGCATGGATTGTCGAAATTGTATGAATCAACAGTGCTTATCTTTTATTGTGCAGGACTAACACTTATTAAAGATTAATAAATTAGCTCTTTATTGTTGTTATTATTTTGGACATTCAGTCCCATGTTCAGTTTTATGACAGACCAGGAGAATCTTTGCCTAAATTGGGATTCTATTTCACAGTTCATAAGAGGCTTTTTTCTTTCTTTTTTCTTTTCGGAGACAAGAGTCTCGCTCTGTCACCCAGGCCGGAGTACAGTGGCCCGATCTCAGCTCACCGCAAGCTCCGCCTCCCGGGTTCATGCCGTTCTCTTGGCTCAGCCTCCCGAGTAGTGGGACTACAGGCGCCCGCCACCATGCCCGGCTAATTTTTGTATTTTTAGTAGAGATGGGGTTTCATCATGTTAGCCAGGATGGTCTCGATCTCCTGACCTCGTGATCTGCCCGCCTCAGCCTCCCAAAGTGTTGGAATTACAGGCGTGAGCCACTGCACCCGGCCCATAAGAGGCTTTTAAGTACATATTGACCCCATTTAATTATGGAATCACTGAAATCTTCATAAAGTGCTCCTCAGGTAGGTAGGGCAATAGCCTCTCTAAGGAGAAAATGCATTCAAATAGCCACTTGATATGAAGACACTGTGGACAGGATCTAAGTGGCATTTGGGGAGGTTGACAAGATGCACTTTAAAACCCTTGCAGGCTTGAAATTCTGTGTCATGTGACTCTATGACTGCAGAAGAAACCAGAGACACATCACAGCACAGTCAGGGTTAACCTCATATCCCTCACTGGAAGCTCTCCATCCTTTTCTCCTCAGAGAGAGGCACTCTAGTCTCTCCCAGTCACACAGGGATGCCTTGGGATGGCATGGAAGCTGCTCATGACTGCAGCCTCCCTCCTGGTGCCATCCTCACTCCTACAGTTATGTTAGAGAAGGAGGCATGTGTGTTGAAAATGCTTTCTGAGTAGAGAAAAGACTGGCATCAAGCTGAAGTAAATCAAAGCACTAAGACTTTGTAGGACTGCTGGAAAATCTAAAATAGACCTAAATAAAGAATTGATAGTGGGCCAGGCACAGTGGCTTACACTTGTAATCCCAGCATTTTGGGGGCTGAGGTGGGAGGATCACTTGAGCCCAAGAGTTTGAGGCCAGACTGGGCAGCATAGCAAGACCCCATCTCTACAAAATATTTAAAAATTAGACAAGTGTGCTTGCTGATGCCTGTAATCTCAGCTACTCTGTAATCCCAACTACTTGGGGGAGGCTGAGGCAGGAGGATAGCTTGAGCCCAGAAGGTTGAGGCTGCAGTGAGTTAAGATTATGCCACTGCACTCCTGCCTGGGGGACAGAGACAGACCCTGTCTCAAAACACACAACAACAAAAAAGTATTAAGAATTGATCATAAAAACTGGCAAGGATGATTATATGTCAATCTGATATTCTGCAAGATATAAATAATGCAAATTCTTAGTATTTGGCAGAAAATAATGCAAATAATATCACATAATTTGTCAATTCTATCTGATAGGAATAGAGTCAGTAGAACTCTGTGATTCGTATGCATGGGAAGAATCATATGTGCATATATCAGAACATAGAATCCAAATATAGTTAATTCTTCTTTATGGAAGGGTACAATAAGTTGGTGAATTAACTGCAGTAAATAATGACATTATAAGTTTCTAAGAGACACATCTTTATAAATCAGCAATAGTTTGATATATAAGACATATATAGTTTGAAATTAAATGAAAAAAAATACAATATAAGAATAGCTCATGTTGTTTGAGTGCTTCCTGAATAGCAGATGCTATGCAAAGTGATTTTTATGCGTCATCTTATTTAATCCTTGAGACAGATCTGTTGTTATCCTATTGTACCAATGAGGACACTGGGATTCTGTATGTTAGTGGCTCTGTGTGGCCAGAAAAAAAAAATGTTTCACGTGACAATTAGGGATCTAGGGGGCTCTTTACTCTATGTACTTTTAATATTGGGCGGCAAAGAAGGAGTAATAAAGGGACAGGGATATTTTAGAGCAAAGTTTGGGACTTAGCTCTAAAGACTGTGAGACTCGAATCTCCCAAATCTATTCTAAGATCTTTCAACACGACCCTGGATTCACAAAGCAGTTACTCAACAGAAGAGAAACCCTGAGGAGTATGGAGAAAAAGAGATCTGAGGGAGGTAAATATAAGAGGATGTGGATTTACTGAAGATGGGGGAATTTACTTTTTCTTTTTCTTTCCTTTTTTTTTAAGACAGAGTCTTGCTCTGTCACCCAGGTTGGAGTGCCGTGTTGTGATCTCAGCTCACTGCAACCTCTGCCTCCCAGGTTCAAGCAATTCTCCTGTCTCAGCCTCTGGGATTACAGGCACATGCCACCATGCCCGGTTAATTTTTATATTTTTAGTAGAGATGGGGGTTTCACCATATTGGCCAAGCTGGTCTCGAACTCCTGACCTCAGGTGATCCACCTGCCTCGGTCTCTCAAAGTGCTGGGATTACAGTTGTGAGCCACCGCACCCGGCCGGGGAGTTTACTTTCAAGTTTAGTGGCTTGATGGATGCAGGTGCCAACCAGGGTTGAGGTCATGAGGAACAATGTCATGACTCAGGTCAGCAGTGAAGAGGAGCCATTAGCCAGAACAAGCAGGTTTCCCATGGCGCCCAAAACCCATAAAGCCTTCTGAGTGGATTGCACGTGTGAGGTATATCTACGGGTGCAGGTGGTTGTAGCCTTTTTGCTGTATATGAAATTATGGATATCTGCCCTGCTTTCATATTTCTTGAAGTTTTGGTTTATGTCTGCTGGGTGCTGAATATGTTACTAGATATTGGTTGTGATTGCTCCTGCCTCCCGTTTTAATGAGGATTGGGGGCCTTCAGGGCTCCCTCCTCCATTTCTTTGGTTAATAGAGTGCAGATTCTACAGCATGGGGAGAGCTCATATGGACTCCGAGAACCACAGGCTGAGCGAAAACCTTAAAGGCAATCACCTGCTTTCCAGATGAATAAACTGAGGCACAGATTTGTTATGAAGCTAATTTGAGTGGGAACCAACAATCTGCTTTTCTGCAATGCCATGCCTGTATCCCATCCCACCTCTGCCAGCAGGAAAGGATCCCTGTTCAGTGTTTTCTAAAAGGCTTTTTATACGGTTGCACCAACAATGGTTGTTGAAAGCTTTAAATGCCATTTTAGGACAGTCAACACCCACGTCAGTGCAAGAGACCCCCTTGGGAGGCAGCAATGCTAGGAATCAGTCATTTAGGTGGGAGAGGATGGAGTGGCAATGCAGTCATTTGGAAAGCCATGTAATTCACCTGCTGCCAATTGTCAGCTAAGAAGCATATACACAATCACCCAAGACAGGAATAACGCTTAATATTTTCCTAAGTATTTAAATGGTGCCACTTATTGGTGATTAGCTCTTTGCATATTTGTAAGAAAACAAATAAAATGAAATGCATTATTAGGATACTAAGTCATATTTTGTTATAAGGGATTTAAAATAAATTTCATATTTTAATCTGCCAATTATTTCTCTCCAGTTTTGAATTAATTAAAACAGTAATGGATCTGTGATCAAAGTTTATATTAACAGATTATTGAAGTACTGAGAGAAAATTATTTCTCACAAAAACATTTTTATTTGGCTAATTAAATAATGTTTCATTTTACACTCAGAGAGAAAAGAGAAGCAGAAAATAACTGAGGTTTCTAACATGAGCACTCAGAGGATGAGTTCACATAATTAGAAACGCCATCATAATTGCGGCAGATTATCTGCAAATAGGGCTGCAGTAATTCTCTCCCTCCCTCCGTGCCCTTGAATATTTCCATCCCACAGTTGACTCTCTAGTTGCCCGTGTGACTTGCTTTCATTAATGGGACAATAACAAATACAACATAAACAGAGACTTGAAAAGTGTGAGTTGGAACATGTCCTCTTTTGCTGCACTTGAGAACTCTATAATTCCCACCATTGCATGAGCCCAGGCTAGCCTGTTGGATGATGACGGACGCTGGCCAAGTCATCCTCTGACTTACCCCACATGGAGCCGATCACCAGACATATAAATGAGGCCATCTGGGTTGAGTTAACCTCAGCCATGCTTGCCCAGACTGGAACAGCCAGACACATCATAAGACATCACAAATATTTCTTTTAAAAATATGTGTATCTTTTAGGCCACTAAGTTTTGGGGTGGCTTGTCATGTAGCAAAAGTTAAATGTTATAAAAGGTATCACCTTTCAACATTGCATTTATAGAGAGAGGAAGAGAGAAGATTAAACAATTCATTGCTGTATTCATCTGTTCCGTTCATGATAAAACTTACTGAAAGAATTATGTACATTCAATGTCTCCACTTCCTTTTTCCTAAATATCTTTCATCATCTCCAGTTGAATTTCTGTCTGCTCCACTCTCCTGACCTGCTTCTAGGACATTAAACTTTCGTGGCCTACCACCTTTGCCTCTTCCAATCTCCTTTCTTCCTCTGCCTCTTCTTCCCAGTTTCTCAAGGTTGAGCTTCTGGGTCTTCTTCTGTATTTTATACTATGTCCCTATTTTACACTGTTTTTCCCTATTTCCTATATTTTATACTATTACATACTCATTATGTTCCATAGCTTTAGATGTTGCCTGTGTACTCATATTTGCCATACATATATACACACACATATATATCCAGCCCAGACTTCTCTTCTGAATGCCAGGTTCCTATAGCCAACTAGTCACTAAATATCTCCACATGGACATCTACTAGGCTGCTCAAACTTAACATGTCCAGAACACTTTTTTTTTTGAGACAGAGTCTCGCTCTGTCACCCAGGCTGGAGTCCAGTGGCGCGATCTCGTTTCACTGCAACCTCCGCCTCTTGATGCCCCACCTGGGCCCCCAACCTTCCCCTCCAACAGCTTTCCTAGTAACAATTACTGGCATCTCTGATCACCCAGTTGAGCAAACAAAAGGCTAGAAGTCATCCTCAGTTCTTTCTCTCTCCCTTTAGATACAATCCATTAGCAAATTATATTAGTTCTTGTTCCAAAATGTATCACCAGTGCATCCTCTTCTAACACATCAGGTCAAAACACCACTCTTTGTTTTCTAAGCTACTACAAATAAGCTCCTAAATGGGGCCCCTATTTCCACCATTTCTTTGCCGTAGTCTGTTCTCCAAGCAGCAGCCAAAATAATCATTTAAAAACACTCAACATATACCAGATCATATTATCACCCTGCTTAAATTCTCCAACGGCTTTATACCACACCACAAGTAAAGTACAAATTCCTTACCGTATAATCTAGTTTCTGCCTTCCTTTTTGACCTTGTCTGATTTTCCTGGTAGAATGTAAAATTCATGAACTTCGTTGGTTTTGCTTGATGATTTGTTTGTTTGGTGGTGATATGGTTAGGCTGAGGCTTTCTGTCCCCACGCAAATCTCATCATGAATGGTAATCCCCATAATCTCCATAATGCCCATGTGGCAAGGGAGAGACCAGGTGGAAGTAATTGAATCTTGGGTGCGGTTTCCCCCATGCTGTTCTCATTACAGTGAGTTCTCAGGAGATCTGATGGTTTTATAAGCGGCTCTTCCCCTTTTGTTTGGCACGTCTTCCTGCTGCCTTGAGAAGGTTCCTTGCTTCCCCTTCACCTTTCACTGTGATTGTAAGTTTTCTGAGGCCTCCCCAGCCACGCTAAATTGAGTCAATTAAACCGCTTTGCTTTATGAATTACACAGCCTCAGGCAGTTCTTTATAGCAGTATGGAAATGGACTAATACAGTTGGCAATAGTCAGTTCGCTAAGCATTTATTGACTAAATGATGAACAATCAAAATTAATAGATGGCTGTGTTGGCACTTGTTTTATAATTTTCTTAAATATTTTTTAGTGCATCAAAAGTATACAAGATACATATACCTTAAAAATTAGTACTGTAAGTACCCCCATCCTTGAAACTCTCTGTGGTGACTTTTTTTTTTTTTTTTGAGACGGAATCTCGCTCTGTAGCCCAGGCTGGAGTGCAGTGGCGTGATCTCAGCTCGCTGCAACCTCCACTCCAGGTTCAAGCAATTCTGCCTCAGCCTCCCTGAATAGCTAGGACTACAGGTGCACACCACAACACCTGGCTGATTTTTGTGTTTTTAGTAGAGACGGGGTTTCGCCTGTTGGCCAGGCTGGTCTCAAACTCCTGACCTCATGATCTACCTATCTCAGCCTTCCAAAGTGCTGGGATTACGGGCACAAGCCACCGTGCCTGGACCCCTGTGGTGACTTTAATCTGTAGATTGGTCAGTGGATGCCACCATAAAATTGGGTTCCCTAATCTTGAATTAATAATGAAATCCTGGAGTGATAAAATAGTAAAAATCTACATTTTCTATTTCTATATGCATATTACAAACAATAGAGTCAGGCTAGCATCTTAGTATATAGTGATGAGAGGCACTAGATTTAGACTTGTGTTGGATATGTTCATGTGACCCTCTGATCTACTCGCCACCTGTCTGTACTCTGTGCTATGACCTCAGATGCTGAACCCTCTCTCTCCTGGCTTAAGGTCAGTGCAAGCATTAACAGGAGATTGAAATGTAGGAGATGGAGAATAGTGTATTTACTCCTCCCCTGCTGTGCTGTGTTGCCCATATATTCCTCTATCAAAGGCCATAGGTTCTGCCTGGTGGTCTTTTCCATACAGCTACCCTCACCTGGTTCTGGTAACTCTTCCCTTCATTTGTTCCTTCACACTGTTGCTAGCTTTGATGTATTGCACCATCTCTCCTCTGAATCCTGCCCACACCTTTGTAAATTGCCTCTTTATTAACTCGCCTCAATTACCTAGTTAAATGTTTGAATGATAGTTCATGCTGGTACCCTGAATAATACAGTAATTGATACCAGAATGAGCCCCAAGACACAAAACCCTAAAATGAAATGCTAGGATATGACGGATCACATATTTGAGTACATAGATAACTTCCTTTCCAAGAGAAAATGGGACATTGGTAATCCATGTGGATTGAGTGGCATCACACATAACTCAAATTATATGGTGCACGTGGAGGGCAAAGTTTGGCTGGCTGTGGAGTATGGTCAGCATGCAGTGATAGTGATTATAAAAATGGTGGGATCAGCTTATATTTATAATTATCCTATAAAGAGTATGATGGAGGAGGTAATACTTGAAAGTGTGATTTTCGACTCAGGGCACAGGTGGAAATAAGAAAGCCTTGAAAGCAGCTTAAATAGTTGGCATCTCCTGAAGTTACAGAGCACATATAAGTTGAGGACCAAGCTTACAAACTACTAAATGAGATCCCAAGAGAGCAGGTACATTTGAACAGACAGACAAAACGGAGAACTTTGAACCCCCAAGTCTCTTGAACATACCTCATTGGAGAAGCAGATCCTCCAGACTCTCCTAATCAGATGATGATTCTAATCACATCTGTGCTCTGGTTCTGGTCGCTTTTTTTTTTTTTTTTTTTTTTTGAGACAGAGTTTCGCTCTTGTTTCCCAGGCTGGAGTGCAATGACACAACCTCGGCTCACCGCAACCACTGCCTCCTGGTTCAAGCGATTTTCCTGCCTCAGCCTCCTGAGTAGCTGGGATTACAGGCGTGCACCACCACACCCAGCTAATTCTGTACTCTTAGTAGAGACAGGGTTCCTCCATGTTGGTCAGGCTAATCTTGAACTCCTGACTTCAGGTCATCCACTCATGGCCTCCCACAGTGCTGGGATTACAGGCATGAGCCACCGTGCCCGGCCTGGTAGCTTTACAGGACCAAATAAAACTTCTTTCTGACACTTAGATTGTAGCTAACCGTCATCTGTGTAAAAGCTTTTCAGTGATTGCACCTGAGATGGTAACCTCACAGAATAAGATATAACATATCCCAGATGAAAAGTAGCCTAGTTCAAGAGGAGAAACTTAATCAGAAAGAGTTTTAGGACCTCACCAAATGGTATCATCAGTAATCTAGGGAATGTGTATGAAAGTGAATTTTAAGTGGGAAGGCTTTATAGCTCAGATGACAGATAGCATTTTGCCCAAATCCAGCTCACAAAGAATCCAGTGGGACCATGGACACATTCTGTAGTTATTACTCCCATCTTAAAATATATGATGGGAATAGACACACTTGGTAATTGGAAAAGTTTTCACTCTGGCTTCCTGACCCATGAAGTTAGGGCTAATATAGAAGGAAGGGTCAAATAGAAGTCCTGGAAATGCCAAGACCTCAACAAGATAGTAAACCAGAAGCAATGCTGCATCCCTAGGGAAATTAGAGACCAAGTGTCACCATAAAAGACTTAAAAGATTTAAGGGGGGTGATTTTTATCACATCCCCATTTGACTTGACACTTTGGCCAGTGCAAGGGCTAGATAAATCTTGGAAAATGACTATAGATAATCACAGACTTAATGAGATAATGGTTTCAATCGCAGCTGTTGTTCTGGTCATGCTAATTTTATAGGAGCAAATAAACAGAACCTCTGGCACCTGGTTTGTAGCTAGTGCCCTAACAAAATTGTTTAACCTATTCCTATCAGCAAAGATCATGAGAAACCATTTGCCTTCACATGCAGGGACAGCAGTATACCTGCATATACTCTGGGCTATGTCAGCTCTCTTGGTCTCTGCCATAAGAGTCTGGAGAGTCCTTGATCATCTTGATTTCCCATAGAGTATTATTTTCACACAATAAAATTATGACATTATAGTAATTGTACCCTGTGAACAGGAAGTAGAGTAAGCAAGATATATGCATGCCAGAGGGTGGGAAAGAAACGCCAAGAAGATTCAGGGACACTTAAGTTTCTAGTGGTCCAGTGGTCTGGAGCATGTTGGAATATCACCTCTAAATGAAATAAGCTGCTTCTCCGTACACAGCCCATCACAATGAAAGACACACAGTGATTCTGGAGTCAACACAGACTACATTTGGTCGTGCTTCTTGAACTCATTAAGTAGGCCCTGGAGCAAGATAAGATACTATGGCAGGTGCAGGCTGTGGTGCTAGTTGTCCTGCTACTGGACCTTATCTCTCAACAGACCAGTATCAAAAGTGTCTAAGAACAGACACTGGAACTGATGGGGCCTCCAAGCAGATCCCAATGAGAAAACCTTCTACCAACAATTCTTCATTTGAAAAGTAATAATTGGCTTGCTACTAGGCCCTGGTGGAAAACTGAAAGCCTATCCAAGGTTTTCATGAACTGGGTATTTTCTTACCTACATTATCATAAATCTGTATTACACACAGCAGCATTCTATGTAAAATAGAAATGGTGTATACAAGACTGGACCCAAGCAAATCCAGAAAAGGCATAAATAAAATGCTCAAGTTGCTGGTTTATACTCCCATGGTACCTGGTCCTATTGCTTTGCCATATTGCCTTTTATCTACATTATGGCCTTATAGAGCGTTTCCTTTGAACAGATAATAGAGGAGGTAAAAGTTCAGACGTGGTTTATGGATGGATCTGCATAGCATGCTAGGACTAGCTAGCAGTCAATAGTTATTACAATATGTAGCCCTACACATAGGTGACTTTGAAAGGTGTTGGTGAAGGGTAATCTTCCCAGAGGGCACAACTTCAGGTTATAAATCTGGTTGTCTTTAGCAGGAGAGACAGCCTAAGATAAGCCAGAATCTACAGTAATTCTGATGACTTGAACAGTCAGCCAACTTCTTAGACTCAGAAAGAATAAGATTGAAAAATTTATGTCCGAGAGGACAAGGGAGAAGAATATGAATGGGGTTCTCAGAATGGAAAGTTTGGAGATATTTACTTCCCCATAAATGCACACCAGAGGTCATTCACTTCAGAAGTGGGCCAGGTAATTTGGTACACAAGGTAATGTGTCCTGTGTAAATTTGTCAGCCTCTTTCTCCATCCACCTTCTTGTTAAAGAATAACTTTCAATTGTTGCTAACCCTAGGGTTCTGCACTGTATGAGTCTGTTTTCACACTGCTAAAAAGATACTACCTGAGACTGGATTAATTTATTTAAAAAGAGGTTTAACTGACTCACAGTTCTGCATGACTAGGGAGGCCTCAGAAAACCCTTACAATCATGGTGGAAGGCAAAGGGGAGGCAGGCACCTTCATCACTTGGTGGCAGGAAAGAGAGTGCACAGGAGAAAATGCCACTTTTAAACCATCAGATCTCCTGAGAACCCCCTCACTATCACTAGAACAGCATGGGGAACCATCCCCATGATTTAATCACCTCCAATCACCTCCAGTCACTCCAGAGGTCCCACCCTCAAGAAGTGGGGATTACAATTGATGAGATTTGGATGGGGACACAGAGCCAAACCATATCATGGACAATCTTTGTTGGTTTCCATTAACCCTGATCTAACTAAAAATATAAATTGGTAGGATATTGGTTATCCTGCCTGCAACTTTTTTTAACGTTCCTCAATTATCCGTTTAAATGTACCATCTGTCTTTTAAAGGGATTTTGACTGATATAAAATGCAAGTAAACTTCAAAAAAAATCATTTCAGCTACTTAAAAGCTCTCTGTACCCTGGATTACGCTCTGGAAAAATGAAGATATCTTATGCAGAGTTGAATGTTGAATACATAGTTCATGATACATAGTTAATACTCAGAAGAAGGTAGTGGTTATGAATATTAGTCTTACTAAACTAAAAGCAAATTTGAATGAAATTTGCCAGGTTAAGTCGATATGTGATGTATCTTTAAGAAGTACCACCATCAATTAGTAGTAATTGCCAATATTTACTAAATACTTCATGCATGTCAAGCACTCTTATCATCTTATAGGCTTTATTTCATTTACTCTTCGTGACAAATGTATGAGGAAAGCACTATTGTGACTTCCATTTTACACATGAGGTTAAGTAACTTGCCCAAAATGATACTGCTTATCAGTAGCAAAGCTTGGATTCAAATTCAAGTCTGTCTGACTCCAGGATATAAGCATTCACCACTATGTTCTGCTGCCTTCATGCCAGTTCAAAATAACACACATTGACAAATCCACAAATAACATATCTACTGTATTGTACCCTATTTATACACCTCCCCAGATTACTCTGCCAACACTGCCTGCCAGATCTTCATCTGGCCTCACCTCCTCCTACTTCCAGCCTTTTCAGCCCTAGGGTGAGGGCCAGGTTGTAGTCCAATCTCTATTTTGCCCATTTCAATGGGAGCCACAGGGCTCCAATGCCCAGAGAACTGAACTAACCAGACACACAGATGCTATGGCTCCTTTCTCCCCTCTCAGACTCTGAAGTACTGTGGCAGGAGATATGTGATCTGGCTTTCCCAGCAGCTATTCAGAAAGGCTAGGTTATACGGTTTGGCTCTGTGTGCCCACCCAAATTTCATGTTGTATTGTAATCCCCAGTGTTGGAGGAGGGGCCTGGTGGGAGGTGATCGAATCATGGGGGGTTTCTAATGGTTTAGCACCATCCTCCTAGTGCTGTCTCTTCTAAGATCTGGTTGTTTGAAAGTTCTTTCCCCTCTCCCAGCCAGCCATATGAAGATGTGCCTGCTTCCCTTCACCTTCTACCGTGATTGTAAGTTTCTGAGGCCTCCCCAGAAGCAGGAGCCGGTACAGCCCACAGAACCTTGAGCACAATTAAGCCTCTTTCCTTATAAATTACCCAGTCTCAGGTAGTTCTTTATAGCAGTGTGAGAACAGACTAATACACTAGGTGACAGAGCCTGAGTTGCAGAGGGTTTAACACTGTATGTTGAGTAGTGACCAGCGAGAGATGAGACAGGAAGAAATTAGCAGACAAATTCCTCTTCTCTTTCTTCCTCCTTCCAGTGGATATTCTCAAGAGCAGTGGCTTGGTGCAGCCTGTCAGGAAATAAGTCACATAAGTGAGAAATCAACTATATTCTTATTTTGAAGTTCTGGTCAGCTTAATACATCACCTTGCATTTGCTTTGCCTACTTTCCTGTCTTGTCCCCCTTTTCCCTCATTCTTGCTACCCTAAAATGTACCACTCAATTAGGGTGACCAATTGTCCCAGCTTCCTACAACTGAGGACATTCCCAGGATGTAGGATATTCAGTGATAAAACCAGAAAAGTCCCAGGAAAACTCCATTCTCATAAAGTATTAGCATGTTTTGAGTAAGCATTGGGTTAGGCCCTGTTTTCTAAATAATCCAAGTGTGACAACTGGTAGCAGGAATGACTATAGAAAGCCAAGTCAGGATGGGATTTTGGAGCTAGAATGAACAATAATTTGAAAGCAAAATGATTTCTATTGCTGGTGGTCATTTGGGGCACTAATAATCTATGATACCCACTAGCATCAGGGTTACTCGAGCTACTGCATAGGCATGTGGGTTTATTATGATGAAATATAAATTGAGGGCAAAAGATTAGGAGATCAAAGGCTGCTCCTTTTGACCAATATGGGGGTACTAGAAATTATAAAGGTAGTCAAGTAGGGTGGTTGCTTTTGACAGCATTGGATGCCTTGCAACAAAGAAGTGTTAGGCTCAGCTCACCTAATTGTCTAAGACACTATGTGAAGTTCACAAGGCCTTCATGGCAGCATTTAGAGAGACCCTAATCTCATCAGCCACCAGGCAGGCTTTTCTGAAAATCTGGCTCAGGATGTGATTGTAGCAGAATAGCAGAAGATGAATGCACAGTCTCAACAGTTCTATGCCAAAGTCAGGCCCTTCATAAGAAAAGAATGGGACTCTGAGAACTAGGATGGGGACATTTGGGAAGGCAAGCCTGAGAATCTTAATTCCCTCCATAGTCACTTGGACTTGCAGAAGCAGCTCCCTTCCCCATGCTAGGAGATGGCAGTCTCTCCACACCTGGAGACCCTGAGAAGACCCCACCTGTCCTCGTCCATTCTTACTGCTACAACAAAATGCCAGAGACTGGGTAATTTCTAAAGAATAGAAATTTACTTCTCACAGTTTTGGAGGCTAGTAAGATCAAGGCACCAGCAGGTTTGGTGTCTTGTGAGGGTGCATTCCTCATAGATGGCACCATCTAGGTGTCTTCACATGAGAGAAGGGGCAGAAGGGTGACAAGAAGAAAAAAGGAATGAACGTGGTGTCCTCACATGGCAGAAGAGATGGAAGGGAAAAGGGACTTAGGGCACTCCTTCAACCTCTTTTCTAAGGTCATTAATCCCTTTCCTGAGGGCTGTGCCCTCATGACTTAATCACCTCCTAAAGGACCTACTTCTTAATACTATCACGTTGGCAATAAAGTGTTAACATTTGAATTTTGGGGGACACATTCAGACCACAGCACCATTGGACACAGATATCTCTCAAGGATGCTATCCTCCTCAAGATTTGCCTTATTTTCCCTCACTGCTGCCAGACCAGTAATATAAGTCAGGTAACAGCACCTGCCAAGAATGGAAATACAATCCGTGTTCTAGGAGGAAATGGCATGCCCATCTAAACAATTGCAAGACCTGGTCTGTTTGTACAAACAAGAACTGTGGCAACAAAAGTGGGAGTAAAGCACGGGAGTGGATTGTAAGGCTGGATTGGGAAGAATGTATTGTCACGGGATGACTTTGATGACTCAGAGTTTGACTCCTGGCAATGACACCAGGGGCTGGTGTTAATACATTACTGGGATAGTTCCTTGAAGCTTGAGCAGACAGGATGATGTATGGCAGACACGCTGGAACTGCCTGGCAGAGAACTGAGTAGAAGTCACAAGGTCAGGGAGAGAGAATGTAAGAATGGACTATGTGTGACTTGGGGCCTTCACAAGGCACTGAAAATGCCTAGATGAGTTCATGTAACTCCATAAACACACAGGTTCACAGCAGGCCTTTCAATTAATTTTTAGCAAAATTCCATCGGATTTGTTTCTCTGGGAAGGCCCTCAGGGCCCTTCCTTTATTAAAGAAGTAAGAAATGCATTGGTGAAGAGGGCAATGCTATTGTTGAAAAACTCGATGTGGCTCTCCTTAGTATACCAACAATAAAAATAGATGTGGCTGTCCTCTGTATGCTGACACTGAAAATAGAAGATGCCACCACCAAATCAGGCTTCCTAGTATCAAAGGGGGTGGGTGTAGGCTCCCTTGCCCTCTGGTTTCCACTGGGTTTAGTCAGAATAAAGCACCAGCAAGAGAGCAGTGAACTTAGGAAATTGATTCACTGGGACCCTCCTGGTGGGGTTGCCATGGGCTGGCTGTTTCCCTCAATTGAAGGTCAAAGTTTCTCTAAGGCTACCTTCTCCACACAGCCTTCCTGCCTCCAGGATCAGGTTCCCTCTCTCACCCTCTAGACTCAAGGCCCCCTGTTACTAGCTCCAGGGTATTATACTATCCCTCTGGGCTTTCTAGTATGCTGCTTCACTTTTAATTTTAATTAATCTTTTAATTAAATTATCCTCAAATTACTTAATTTGTACCATCAGTTTCATGTCAAGATCCTAGTTTAGGATAGATTTGGAAATTTTTCTCGAACTTTGGAGATGGAAATTTTGTGGCTAGGGGACATAGATTGAAGGGAAACTTTTCAGTGTATACATATAAATTTTGAATCTGTAAATGTACTATTAAAAAGAGTATTCCATACTCATGTGCACACTTAATAGCCAGGTTAGTGTGGAAGGAGTAGTGACAGAGGGGAGACATTGTGGCAATTGATATTATAAGCTTCAAAATGTAACACAGTATTTCCACTTCCAGGAACTTATCCTTAGAAAATAAGTGAATATACAAAAAAGACATATACAAGAAGGAATCATTGCAACTTTTACTTACACAAGAGAAAATTTGCTAACAATATAAATGCTCAATAATACGGGTGTTTATGAGAAATCATGACAAATCTCTGAGCTATCAAAGATTATGCTTTGCAAAAACATGTTGAAGAGCACAGGAGAATCTCATAATTTAATGTTAGGTGACAGAATACAAGGGCTGGGCACAGTGACTCATGCCTGTAATCCCAGCACTTTGGGAGGCCTAGGCAGGCAGATCACTTGAGGCCAGAAGTTCAAGACCAGCCTAGCCAACATGGTGAAACCCCATCTCTACTAAAAATACAAAAATTAGCCAGGAGTGGTGGTGCTCACCTGTAATCCCAGCTACTCGGGAGGCTGAGGCATGAGAATCACTTGAACCCAGGAGGTGGTGGCTGCAGTGAGCCAAGATCACACCACTGCACTCCAGCCTGGGGAACAGAGTGAGACCCTATCACAGAACGAAAAAGTGAAGTAGAATATAAAAGAATGTGTACAATTTTGTCAAATGTACAGTATGTGTATATATTATCTTTATTTTACCAATAAAGGCACTGAGGCAGAGAATAAATACCTATATGTGCTCAAGAGGGTTTATGAATTCAGATTTTAGGGCCTACAAGTAACAGAATATCCAACTTAAAGGAGCTTAAACAATAAAAGTGTTTAATTTTCTCACCAAGAGATCTGAGGGTGGACAATTTTAGAGTTGGTTTGGAAGTTCAATTATGTCATTAGGGACCCATGTTCTTTCTATCATTCCATTTCAGCTTTGTGGCCTTAGACTTGTCACCTCATGGCCACAAAATGGCTGCTGCAGCCCCAAGTATTACATCATCACAGGACAATGATCAAAGCAGGAAGGCCTTAGAAGCTAACTGGGTTTGGTCAGGCTCTCTCCGTCTGTGCCAGCTCTTGAGGGACCCATGGTGCAACTTGGGGTTTAGCGAAACACATCTATACTCCGTAATGAGCTGTCTTATTAGAGTCTACTACTCTTGTTTAAACAACTTTAAACAAAACCAGGAATAGAGTCTACCTTTTAATAGATTCCCTTCATTCATAAAATGAGTGGGTTGGGCTAGATAATCTCTGAGGTTCCTTCCAGCTCTGCTTAGTTCTCATTAGGAAAAAGACTGGCTGAAAATATTTAAAATTATTAACTGTGGTGAACTTAGGATGGTGAGATTATGAAGGATTTTTTTTCTTCATGGTTTACTTTGCAAAATTTTTATCATGATATGTGTTATGTATGTAATGAGAAAATATATCATTTTTAAGGTATAAGTATTTCAAACTAGAAAACTTTTTAAACTACACATGTAATATGTGTTGTTGTTTAGTTCATCTGCTAGTAGTAGTTCAGTATGTTTTAATAAAACCTATTTCTGTACTTTGACCCTCCAGTTGTATAGGTGTAAATGTCATCTGCAGTTACAGTTATGGACCTTCTAGTAAAAATAGCAGACATGGGTAATGGCGGATAGTAAGCAAACTATTTCTTCTTGTGTGAGTTCAATTGCTTTAAGAATTGAAATCCTTCCAAGAAAAGCCACAGATTCATAATGCATTTAACTGCCTGCAAAACTTAGTTATGAATGACAAGGTTGTGAAAATAATCACATCTAGACTTACAAAATACTTGGAACTGCATACTAATCTTTGTGCTTTGTTTCTCATGGAAACTAAGCTGTCTTTCAACAAGTTCCAAAGTCTTTTGGGTCCAATGCACCTCACAAATACCTTAACATTTGTGAGACACTGATGCATTAAAAAAAGAATGAGAGAGAAAAAAAAAAAAAAAGAACAAGAGGGTGAATTTTCACATTTTCCCCATGATGCTCATTTCCAAGGTAAGTATAATGGAGCACACAATCTAGTAATAGAAATGTACCCGATATTGATCAGTGGTAAATATGTGCCAGACACTGTGCTAAGGGCTGGGCATGCACTATATCCATCCACACAGCAATCCTATGTGGAAAGTAGTAGTATCCCATTTTATAGAGGAGATCAAGGCTCAGAGAGAAGAGATACTTGCGCAGAGTCACACAGCTAATAAATGAGGAAGACAAGTTTCAAACAAAGTCAATCTGATTCCAAAGCCCAAGCTTTTAAGCACTTGCTATATTTACCTAATTTTTCTGTTTACTGCATTTAGCCCAATTATCTCTTGAATTTAGAAGGTGCCTGATTCTCTGTCCTAGGAAGATCAGTATTTTATTTTAAACTACATTTCATTTTCTACCCTCCATATGTAAATATTTATTCAAGAATTATGCTTCCTCTGTGTGTAGGGGTGCCTTCCTTCTCTAGGTGAGAATGAGTTTTGTTTCTTCCCTCCATTTTTAGAACAGCATCTATCCTGTTCAATCCTGGACTGTTTTCTTCTTCCCTCAATTTCATTGCCCTGTATTCTCCATTGCTCTGAAGTTTCCTGGACCTGAACTAGGATTGACTTTGTCCTGTAATTCATTTGTCTTTGTCAGCTCCATCTGCTATAACAAAGTGCCATAGGCTGGGTAATTTATACGCAAGAGAAATCTATTTCTCATGATTCTAGAGGCTGAAAGTCCAAGATCAGGGTGCCAACATGATCAGGTTTTGGTGAAGGCCCTCTTCTGGGTTGCCAATTTCTCGTTGATCTTCCACATGGCAGAAAGAGAGTGAAAGAGCGCTCTGGGTCCCTTTTATAACGGTACTATTTCATTAATGAGGGCTCCAGCCTCATGACCTAATCACCTCCCAAAGACCCCACCTCCTGATACCATTACCTTGGGGATTAAAATTTCAACATATGAATTTGGCAGAGGAGGCGGCAGTTGTGGGGCAGGGGGAGCACAAACATTCAGTACATTATAAATAGAGAAATATTAAATTAAATATTATTTAGTTAACCATTTAATTATCAGGTGATTCTGAGCAGCATTTCACTGAGAGAGAGCATAATATAAGATGAATCTGATGTTCTCTCAATTGTTCTGAGTGTAGCATCTAACAAGGTGATTCATTCATTCTTTCAACGAATGTTTACTGAGTAATTACTATGTGCCAGTGCTATTCTCGGTTCCAATGATACAATAAGTAAGATAAGATCATTTGGATACTACTAGAGAGCTTTATACTCTCATGAAGCTTATGTTATACTGCAGAGAAGCCACAATGAATAAATAGTAATAATAATGTCTGACCGGGTGTGGTGGCTCACACTTGTAATCCCAGCACTTTGGGAGGCTGAGGTGGGTGGATCATGAGGTCAGGAGATTAAGACCATCCTGGTCAACATGGTGAAACACTGTCTCTACTAAAAAAAAACAAAAATTTGCTGGCGTGGTGGTGGGCGCCTATAATTCCAGCTACTTGGTAGGCTGAGGCAGGAGAATCGCTTGAACCTGGGAGGCAGAGGTTGCAGTGAGCCAGTATGGCACCACTGCACTCCAGCCTGGCAACAGAGTGAGACTCCATCTCAAAAAATAAAATAAAATAATAATGTCTCATAGAGGTGAGTGACATGAAGAAAATAAAGTAATGAGACCCAGAATAGCTGATGGGAATAGTAGAGATTTCTTCAGAAGCTTTGTAGGAAAGGCCTCTCAGGCTAAAATGTGAATGGCGAGAATATAGCCATGTGGAGAAAATATGTGCAATGAACACTCCTAGTGAAAGGAACCACCAGACTAAAGACCTTAAGGGAGGATATGTGTGGTTGGAGTATAGAGACTAAAGGAGACAGTAGTTCAAAATGGGGGTTAAGTGTTCTGCTAAGTCCTGATCATGGAGGCTGTGGTATGAGTTTGAATTTTATTCTAAGTACTATAGAAAATCACTGGAGATTTGTTTTATTTTTCACTTTTATTTTGAAATAAATATTAGATTTACAAAAGTTGCAAAGAT
Organism: Trachypithecus francoisi; assembly: GCF_009764315.1. NCBI lineage: Eukaryota > Metazoa > Chordata > Mammalia > Primates > Cercopithecidae > Trachypithecus > Trachypithecus francoisi. Next base: position 106,958,870 of record NW_022681471.1, read on the forward strand.
AGTACTGAGAGTTCCTGTGTATTCTTCACCCAGATTACCCTAATTTTAAAATCCTACATAACTATGGTACAAGAATCAAAACTAAGAAATGAACATTGGTACAATACTGTTAACTAAACTATACATATTCAGATTTCACCCATTTTTGAGCTAATGTCATTTTTCTAGTCCAATTTCCAATCCAAAATATCATACTTCATTTAGTTATGTCTCCTTACTCTCCTCCAATCTGCGACTGATTCTCAGTCTTTCTTTGTCTTATGTGACCTTGGCACCTCTGAAGAGTACCAGTCAGGTATTTTGCAGTGTGTCCCTCAAGTTGGGTTTGTCTGAAGTTTTCTCATGATTAGATTGAAGTTACAAATTTTTTAGAAGAATAACACAAGGTGAAATACCTTCCCCATTGCGTTATATCAAGGGGCACATGGTATCAATGTGTCTTATCACTGGTGATGTTAACCACAATCACTTGGTTAGGGTGGTGTCTGATTTCTTCACTGTAAAGTTACTTTTTTTTTCCGCTTCCACATTCCACTCATTAGAGCGTGTCACTAAGACCAAGCCACATTCAAGGAGAGGGGAGGATAATTAACTTCCACTTCCTGGAATATCAAAGACACTGTGGACATCTGTCAGCAGCAACACAATAATCAATAAATATTTTTGGAAAGATACTTTGAGTCTACGCATATATACATATGCATATATATACTTAAAGTGAAGTGGCATAATATTATTTGAACATGGAATTACATTATTTCAAAATGTATATAGTATTATATATGTGTGTGTTATTCATCCTGTTTGGTGTTCTCTGAGTTTCTGGAACTGTGGTTTGGAGTCTGTCATTAATCTTAAGAAATTCTAGGCCATTGTTTCTTCAAATATTTCATGTTCCTTGTTGTCTCTCTTTTGTCCTGAAATTCCAGTGAAAGATATGTTGAACCACTAGATATTGTCCCACTGCTTCTGGATATGCTGTTTTGTGTTTTCCCTTCTTTTTTTCTTTGCATTTTGGTTTGGATGATTTCTATTGACCTATCTTCAAGTTCACTGATTTTTTACTTTGCTGTATCAAGTCTACTGATAAGCCAATCAAAGGCATTGTTTGCCTCTGTTACTGTGGTTTTTATCTCTAGCATTTCCATTTGATTCTTTTTTATAATTTCTATCTCTCTCCTAAAATATTGCCTTTTTCCATTACAACCTTTAACATATTAGTCATAATTATTTTTAATTCGCCATCTGATTTTTTTTAAACATATGTGTCACATCTGAGTCCGGTTCTGATGATTTCTTTGTCTTTTGGGAAGGTGTTCTTGCCTTCTGGGGGGCATGCTTCATATTTTTACTCAAAGCCTATATTTCAAACAGGACAGTAAATAGTGAGGTAAATATTTTTACACTTGGAGCTGAGCACACCTTCTACTAAGCCTTCAGCGTGGAGGTTTGTGTTAACCTAGTCAGGGTGTGAGATTTGTTGTTGCTATGGATACCCTCGGTAAAACAAAGGCTTCAAATTCCTCTGTGATATTTAGTGTTTAGGGTGTGGGCCAGGTTTGCCAGAGGTTGCTTTCTCAATGTTTCCTTTTTTTCACCTTAAGTTTTCCATTGGTGCTGCACCACATTGAGAGTATAATACGTCTCTTGCAGCTCCTCAGTTCTGTTCTACTCTTATTTTCCCCTGATGCTTGTTGACTTGTGGTAAGGGCCAGGAGATGGGAGGATTCTAGGACAGTCTGACTAAGCCTCAGTTTAAGCAGAGGCTGTGCCACTGAGTCTCAGGGGCATGGCCTTCACAAATGCTCCTGCCCTGCCTCCAGCTGTAGTTATGGTCTATCACATGTTTCCACCTTTCCTTCAGAAATAGAGCTTTTTTTATTCAACTGTCTTCCCCAGCTGCAGTGGGTTTTCACCAGTGCCCTAAGATGTCTGTTTTTGTTGTTCTTACCCCTACACATTTAAGCTTTTGTTCCACGGAGGAGGTAGGAGAGCTGGATTGAGCACAGTTTTAGCAGTGGCTGCTGTTCCCTTCCCCAGCCAGCACCATGCTAGAAGCTTTATCAGAATTCTACCCAATCCTTCCTATGAATGCCTGGTGGGGTTTGCGGAGGAAAATCCTGCAAGAGGATAAAGTCTTCAAACTAGCCCACACTTGGCCCTTAGCAATTTATTAAAAGCATTTAGCTGAATCCTCTTAGCAGCTTATATGGAATCCAGAAGCAGTTGTTCCAGATTAGCAAATGTTCAGGTCCTGTATCTCCTTGAAAGAATCTGGCTTTCCTTAGATTTTGGGTTATATGGTAGTGGCCCTATAACCTTGGTTCTCTGATTGGTTCAAGAAAAGTCATTAATTTGCAGTTTGTCCAGATTTCCCTTGTATGAATAGGTGGGAGAGACTCCCTTTCTAACTCTCTACCTCTCTAAGCTGAAACCATAAGTCCTTATTGGAGGGTTTCAAGCAGTGTAGTAATGTGATTAGATTTATATTAAAGCTCGCTATGACTATTGTACGGAGAATGGATTGTAGAGGTCTAGGAAGAGGGCAAATGGGACAGTAGTAAAACTAGATGGAACGCTATTGCATTTATTCAAATAAAATATGCTGGCAGCTTAACTTGGCTGCTAACAGTAGAAATGAGAATGGGTGGGTATTTCAGAACAAGTTCCCAAGGCACAGTGGAAAAGAATTGATGGTTGGGCTATATTTGTCAGGATTCAGTCAGAAGACTGAAAACACACCAGTAGTTTGAACAGGGAAGATTTAATATAAATACCTATTAACTAGTAATAGAATTAACTACTAGGAGATGGAAACTAACTCTACAGGAATAGCAGATGAAGGAAGCAGCCACTATTTCTAGGGCTGAGGGAGAGCAGTCTAAGAAGGAACAAACTTGAAAGAGGACACATTCTTACCACCAGGGCCGAGGTTTAGACCTCGTTGGAGATGGTGTAGCTGTAGCCCAACGGAGGGTAGAGAAGCTCACTGAAGGGTCAAACCAGTGTCTGGGGGGCCAGAGAAACTGACTAGAAAGCTGCCTGCTAAGGTAGTGGTGAAACTCGCTGGGAAGCTGCCTGCTGTGATGCTGGCAAAACTCACTAGTTCTTAGATTTGGTGGTTAAATCTGAGAAATATACTACCCTTTGGCCCAGTAATCCATTCCAGGTATTACTGAAGAGAAATGGAAACATATGTCTACAAAAAGGCATGAAAGAACTTTCTGGGATGCTGGAAATATATCTCAATCACAGTGGTGTTTACACATGTGTATACATCTGTCAAAACTCATTGAACTTTATACTTAAAATTAGTGTCACTACAGGAGGGGCATTGGAGAAAGAGAGAAGAAAGTGTGAAGTGATTGTCTCAGATATGGAAAGTAAATTTCCAAGAGAAACATAATAGAATAGCCAGGAGTGCTGAAGGCCTATTAGAGATTTGTCGTAACAAGTTTAAATTGAGAGTGCTCGGATGGGTTGTGGTCATTTTCTACAGCAAAGCTTAGCTTCTCCAATACTGATGCAGAATAGGATTATTGGCTATAGCCAGGATGAGAAAATTGCTGGGGAGCATGATTAAGGGAGAGGTACAAGGGGTTCAGCTCTGTGGGTCTTCTGCTGGTCTTGCCTTCTGCAGTCTCAGTCACCTAGTACCTCAGCTGGGACTGAATGGTCTAAGATAGTCTCATTCACATGTCTGTCAGAGGGTATGGGCTGGGCCACATGTCTCTAGCTGATCAGCCTAGATTTGTTCATATCAAAATTGGATTCAAAAAGCAGCATAAGAGAAGGTAAGCCCCAATGCACAGGCACTTGACTAGTATCTGCTTGTGTCACATTTGCTAATGTCCCATTGGCCAAAGGAAGTCACATGTCCAAGCCGAGTGTCTGTGGGGTGGGGGTGGGGGAACTACACAAGGGCATGGACAGGGAGTTGCAATGTGGGGAGGGCCAGGAATTTAACAATCAATCACAAGGAGATTAGGAGCAGTTCTCTCTTCCTACAGCCAGTAAACAACAGCTAAAACAAAACAGAAAAGTGAGCCAGTTACTCTCCTGGAAAAACATCATTTTCCTAAGAGTCTTATAACCTAGGCTAGGATGCCTGCAATTTTTCTCAATGTCATGAAATTCTAAAGACAATCAATTTGAAAAATACATGTGTTATTGAACATTTTGGGAAGACAGCAGTCATACACTGAGATAATGATAGTGTTTAGAAGCTTCCAAAACTTGTTAACTTGGCCCTTCTGTTTTGAATGAGCGTATTCGTAGACAGGAGATTGAACCATATAACCTTTAATATTCTTTTCCACTACTGAGATTTGGTTATAAACCATTTAGTAATCAGTCTGTTACAGCTCATTCTGTCTTGGCTGAGAAAATGTCCTTTTTTCTTACAAGCACATACACATATGCCTCTGCATAAGGCAGAACTCTGAAACAAATGCCAGTCCTGTTTCATAATATTTGTCTCCTGATAGAAGAGGACCAGCCCTTGAGTTATTTTTGCCTCATTAGCAAAAGTAAAAATCATAGACAACTCCCAGAATTATGGGAATGGAAATATTGAAACTTTCTTTTACGAGGGCTATTTCTGATTTTTAATTTTTCTTTGAATCCCAGAAACTTGGAGTTCTTAACCCCTATTCCTAGATTAGTGGGAGGAACTCCCATCCAGCGTTAGAAGGAAATGTTGAAGGTTGGATGAAAAAAAAAAAAAAAAGGCATAAAGAAAAAGAAATAACCATTATGTTTCTATGGTGATTAGAAAAAAATATATAAATATATTTATTGTTCTCTAAAGAATTCCATCTTACAGGGAAAATCCTTATTTCATATAAAAACATGAAAAGAGAGCTTTGCTGACCCAGAGTTAGATCCTCAAGTATTTTTATTTGCTCTGCTGGCACAGCAAAGCTTACGGGCAACTTATAATTGCCTGAGTGCCCAAAGGTTATGGATCAATCACTCAGACTGCCAGTCATGCCAAGTTGCAAGCCAGGGAACAGTCAGAGAGGCTTGGGATCTTTTTTCACCAAGGGAAAATGGCTTATTGTTAGATTCAGAGGAAAAACAGAGTGAAAAGAAAATGCTATTGAACGTACTTAGTGAGAAACATCATTTATATCCGACAGTAGCACATTTTTAATAATGAGACCAGCAGGAAAAGACAGATCTGGAAAGACCTTATAGCAAGAGCTTTGCTCAGTGAGCCAGCTTAGCTGTTGTGAAGTGGACCAAAAGTCCACAGGGGAGAAAAGAATACTATATTTTAAAAATGCAGTGTGCAGCATTTACTTTTGTTTTAAGCAGAAAAATGCTTGAGTCAACTCCACCCACTGATTGATCTCATATCTACAACTTATTATTCTTGCTAGCTAAAATTTCTTGGTTAGACTCATCTGATTTTTTTTTTTTTTTTGAGACAGAGTCTCACTCTGTCACCCAGGCTGGAGTGCAGTGGCATGGTCTGGGCTCACTGCAAGCTCTGCCTCCTGGGTTCACACCATTCTCCTGCCTCAGCCTCCCGAGTAGCTGGGACAACAGGTACCCGCCACCATGCCCAGCTAAGTTTTTTGTATTTTTTTAGTAGAGACGGGGTTTCACCGTGTTAGCCAGGATGGTCTCGATCTCCTGACCTCATGATCTGCCTGCCTCAGCCTCTGAAAGTACTGGGATTACAGGCTTGAGCCACCGTTCCCAGCCACATCTGAATTTTTTAAACTAAGCTTATTTTTTCAATTATGAAAATATTCTACATTATTCTTTAATAAAAGGGAATTTAACTTTTGCCACAAGTTAGTATCAGGATGAATCACATGGAATTGCCAATATTCTACTATTTTTGACCCTAAAACTGCAATCCCGAATTGTTCAGCCTCAAGCAGTACCTATGAATAATTAGTATATGATACATTTGGTGTTTTATATGTGTAGAGATTGCTTAATAGATGGTCCTATTCCTGGAACTATTAGACAAGTATCTGGGACAGATTAAAGAGCCTTGCATCAACCCATACACAAAAATAAATTCCAGATATTTATTTGTAATTGAATGTTAAAATATAGAAAATTAAGAGAATTTGTATAAATATTCACGTAATTTAGGGGGTACAGTAAACATTTCTTATCAAAAAAGCATAGGAGAAAAGTCATGATAAACTTAAAAAAAGTTTAAGTGCAAAAACATCAATACATTTCTTTTTAAAACTCTGTAAAGAAAAAGCACAATTTTAAAACTGGGGAAAATACTTGCAAACTATATGACAGTTTAAAAAGCTGGGATCCTTAATATGTAAAAAGCTCTTATCAATCAATTATCAATGAGAAAGAGATAAACACTCCAATTAAAAATAGATAATTTCCAAAAGGAGACATAAAAACCTCACAATCAAGGCTAATGCAATTGAAAACATTAATGAGATACTAAGTGTCATCTTTCAAGCTAAAAAAAGAATGACAAAACAGGCATTGGTGAGGGTATAGAGAAATAAACATTCTCATACCTGGCTAGAGAGATGGGGCAATTGCTAATTTGTGTTAGAAAAATCTTAAAACTACTCATATCTTCTGAATCCACAATTCTACCTTTTCTTAGTTATCTTAAGGAAAACCACAAATATGCCCAAAGTAACATTTATAAGTATTTCATCACAGTGAAAATTGGAAACTAAAAGTTCTTAAATAGTGGAATTGTTCAGAAATCATGACATCTATAAAGAAAAATACTACACCAGCTATAACACCATGTTATAAAAAGAGTTCTAGGCTTGGAAGATACGCTATTTACGTGAAAAGAATAAAAGGCTATCAACCAACACGTACCCTGTACACCGCAGGGTGGTGGTGAATTCACACACATCATTTAAACTGTATACAGTGGCACTTGTGCCTTATTCCCTAGTCTTGGTTAATCACCAGATATCCAGTAGGTACTGAGATGCATGATGGTGATGTCACTACCTACAGAGAACGTAATTAGATCTCAATGTAGCCTCCTTCCCCAGAATGAGGAGTGGATCATCTAGAATCATTTGACAGTTCTAGGTTGTCATGTTAGTGGTGGTGTAGGAAGGAGTAAGATAAATCCCACTTTGTGGGCCCAGTGAAATCTGGCTTCAATAACATTGATACTAACAATAACTTGTTATTACCCTAGTGACACCTCCCTGCCTGTCCCCAACACTTCTCCTTTATCCTACTTTTTTCCTTCTGCATGTACATCATCTCCTAGTACTTTCTATAATTGAGATATTATTTTTATTGTCCTTCTCCTCCTCCTGGTACTAAGGCAGAGATTTTTGTCTGCTTTATTCACCACTATATCCCCAGCCCTAGAATAGTACCTGGCACACAGCAGAACTTCAATCAATATTATCAAATGAAGGACTGAATAAAAGCTATATGTATCCCATGCACCAGGAGCTTTAATTCAATTAGTTAAGGATGGATTTTAGGGAAAATGGATCACAAATGGGCAACACAAGAGGCATAGCTAAAGGGGATAGTGGGAGCTTACCCTCTTTGCCTTGCTAGTGGTTGTGAGGGTGCTGGGTAAGAGTTGAGTAGTGGTAAGTGAGGCAAATATCTCTTTTAATGTAAACTTGAGGAGCTGCCTCTATCGCTCTCATGAATTGTCCCCAGAGACACTGCCCACTGGATCCACAGTGAGGGACCCAAAATGAGAGACCTAGGAACACTCTTCTCCTTCACTCTCTTCTAGGTTTAAAGCTCATGGGCCCTTCTCCAACAATCAAGAACTCTGAATCAGGAGTTGGAGGAGTATGTGACAAGACAGTAGCATTAAATTATGTCTCAACAAGGAGAATAATTGGGAAACTAAGCAAATATTCACAATGATATTCATTTCTAATTTTTTTTTTTTTTAATCTACACTTTGGCCTCACTACTTAGAATCCTTCTTTTGCTTTCTGTATTCAAATTCATCATTCCCAGAAGGACCATACTTTTACTCTAGAAAGACTAGCTCCTTGAATCATACCCCATAATCGTGTTCATTCTGTTTTCCTGATGAACAAGATCAGTTTTGAGCTGCACTCCAGCCTGGGTGACAGAGAGACTCTGTCTTGGGGGAAAAAAAATGTATGTCCTGCCCTTCTTTTCCTCTCCTCATGTTATCTGTCATAGCCACTGGCTTTTGCCTCTTTACTGATCATTAGTTTGAATGTGCCTACTATGAATAAAGCCTTCGTTTTTATGTTTTAACAAAAGAGAAAAAAAGATGTCTCCCTCTGCGAGTACAAAGCAGCCAGGTTTCACAACATGAACAGGAACTTCAAAATTATTGCCAGTTCCTGGCATGCAGATAATTCTTCCAGAATTGCAGTTTTTTCCAGTCCAAATTATACTTGAAAAAATACCAGCTCCCTAGAATAAACTCTATGCAATGTCCAGCTCATACCACCCCCACAATAACAGGAAGAATACTGCTTCATATTTCTCCCTTGAAAGGCAATGCACTCTAGCTGATAAGAGATCAGAACAGATACCACAAAACCTGGCTGTGTTTATGACTCTACTTCTTAGAGACTGTGTTTTTTTCTTCTCTCCTTCTCTCCTCTTCCCTTCCCTCCACTCCCCTTTTTTTCCTCTCTTCTCCCCAACTGCTCTCTCCTGTCCTACCTTCCCCTTTCCTGACATTCCCTTCTATCCTCTCCTCTCCTCATTTTCTCATCTTCGTTCCCTCTCTCTCTCCTTCTAAAATTAAATATTCGCAGCCAGGTGCGATGGTTCACGCCTGTAATCCCAGCACTTTGGGAGGCTGAGGTGGGTGGACCACAAGGTCAGGAAATCGAAACCATCCTGGCCAACATGGTGAAACCCTTTCTCTACTAAAAATACAAAAAAAAATTAGCTGGGCATGGTGGTGCATGCCTGTAGTCCCAGCTACTTGGGAGGCTGAGGCAGGAGAATTGCTTGAATCCGGGAGGCAGAGGTTTCAGTGAGCTGAGATCATGCCACTGCACTCCAGCCTGGTGACAGAGCGAGACTCTATCTCAAAATAAATAAATAAATAAATAATCGCTATAAATACACTTATACTAGGGCTGACAATACCAAGTGTTGGCAAAGATGTGGAAGAACTAGACATACATTGCTGGTGGAAGTGTAAAATGGAACAACCACTTTGGGTAAAGGCTTGACAGTTTCTTATAGAGTTAAAACATGTATCTACCCTATAACCCAGCATTTCTGCTCTTAGGTATTTACTCAAAGCATATGTAAACATATGTCCACAAAAGACTTGTACAAGATGTCATAGCAGTTTTATTCAGAATATCCCCAAAACCAGAAACAACCCAGATGTTTATTAACAAGTGAATTGTTACACAAATGGTGGTGTGTTCATACAATGGATTATTACTCAGCAATAAAAAGAAAGAAACTGCAGATACGTGCACTAACCTGGATGAATCTCACCAATATCAAGTTGAATAAAAGAAGGTAGACACAAAACAGCACATACTCTATGCTTTTTATTTATATAAAGTTTCAGAACAAATAAAACTATTTTATGGTGATAGAAAGAAAATCAGTGGTTCCCTGGGGCAACAGGAATGGTAATGGTGAAGGGATATTAAAGGAGAATGAAGGAACTTTCTGGGTACAGTAGAAATGATTTATATCGTGGTTCTAAGCCTGTCTGTAATTGTCAAAACTCATTAGACTATACATTTAATAACTATGCATTTTATTATGTGTAAATTATGCCTCAATAAAGTTGATGGAAAGATTCATACTGATGTCTAAGAAAGAGTTTAGAAAATATTTATTTCCCAGATTACAGGGATAAATCTTGCATCAGACTCTCTGTAAATTCACATATTCGGTAGGCTAGAGGAGGTGGGTTGAATCAGTGAGGTCATGAGTGTATTGGTAAAACTTCTGCTATCTGCCTCATTAAATTCAAGAGATAGTCACTGAGTGCTTCAATCTGTAGTATGATATGTTAGGCTTTATTGGAGATATAAAGATGAATAATTCAGAATTTATACTCTCCAGTTGCTAATTATTTTTGGCCTAATGGTGATTTAAAAAACAATGGTCATGCACTCAACTAATAACTGTAAAATAAAGAATAAGTGGGGAGCATAGGGTCCTGCTTAATGCACACTTAATAGGAACGTCACAACAAGCTGTTGGATATCTTATTTATACATGGTTTCTTTTTTTTTTTTTTTTTTGAGACGGAGTCTCACTCTGTCACCCAGACTGGAGTGCAGTGGCGCGACCTTGGCTCACTGCCAGCTCCGCCTCCCGAGTTCACACCATTCTCCTGCCTCAGCCTCCCGAGTAGCTGGGACTACAGGCGCCCGCCACCTCGCCCAGCTAATCTTTTTGTATTTTAGTAGAGACGGGGTTTCACCGTGTTAGCCAGGATGGTCTCGATCTCCTGACTTCGTGATCCGCCCGTCTCGGCCTCCCAAAGTGCTGGGATTACAGGCGTGAGCCACCGCGCCTGGCTTATACATGGTTTCTAAGCCCTCTGGAAAGAATTTCGAGGGGGACTTTGCAGCCCAAGAATGGATTAGTAAGCACTGGGATTAATACTCTTCCACCAGAAACTTAGGACAGGGTTATCTTCCTTCCCCTGAAAAGGATGGCCAGGAACATAGGGGACAAGCTTAAGATGACATTGAGTCAAGGGGTGAGCACCTACTTTGAGACACAGGGATGGGAATGATGGAAGATAGTTATTAGAATTGTCAAGAGCAGGGCTATCTAGAACAGCTTCACGTGGTCTTTGGCTAGGTCTACATTAAAGAAAGTTGCAAAACTAGAAGGGTAGGTATATTAGAGTAAGTCATCTCAACAGTTTTACACGATAGAAGTTTATTTCTTCCTCCCTCAAAGTGCTGTGTAGACAGTCTTGTTTGAGCAGCTCTCTTGGGCCTCCAAGTGATGACTGGGATCCGGATTCCTCCATTTTGTGACTTCAGAGTAGCTTTGGTGCCATCTAGCACCAAACGGAGATGGAGAAACACACACATAGGAGATTAGGTGGAATGTTTTATGGTTACACCTGGAAGTGACACACATCAATTCAGTCCACATTCCAAGGACCAGAAGTCAGTTACACAATCCCACTTAGATACAAAGGTGGCTGAGAAATGTAGTTTAGCTGTGTGCCCAGCAAAGAGGACAACCAGATTGGTGAATGCCAACAGTCCTGACCACAGCAATTTCAGAACTATAAATATGCAGTGTTCAATTACTCAAGAGTAGCTGAAAGAGATTCCATAAAGCAGGGGATGGGGAGTAGCATTCTACTCTTTGAGCAGAAACTGCTGTGCAGGCAGGGCATGGTGGTGATTCATGCCTGTAATCCTAGCACTTTGGGAGGCTGAGGTGGGAGGATCACTTAAGGTCAGTGTTCTAGAGTTCCAGACCAGCCTGGGCAACGTAGTGAGACTCTGTCTTTACAAAAAAAAAGTTTTTTTTTAATGCTATGTTCCGTATTGGGAGTAGGCAAGCAAATCATCATCAGTTGAGACCAAAAGAACAACCCTGTGTGGCAAACGTTAGGTTATCCAAAAGCCAAAGAAGAAGGAAAAAAAACAAACAAACAAACAAACAAACAGAGAACAGCAGAGGTCTGAGATCAGAATAACTCTGTCAAAAACCTGATAAAATGGCTGCTATGCTTTGATGACCCCAAGCCTGGAGTTGGTGTATGAGCTAGATGTGGTGACTCATACCTGTAACCCCAGCATTTTGGGAGGCCAAGGTAGGAAGATTGCATCAGTTCAGGAGTTTGAGACCAGCCTGAGCAACATAATAAGACCTCATCTCTACACAAATTTAAAAATCAGCCAGGTGTGGTGGGGTGCACCTGTAATCCCAGCTACTTGGGAGGTTGAGACAGGAAGATCACCTGAGCCCAGGAAGTTGAGGCTACAGTGAGCCATGATTGCACTACTGCACTCCAGGCTATGTGACAGAACGAGATCCTGTCTCAAACAAAAAGAAAGCAGAGACTCAAATAGATACTTGCACATTAATGTTCTTAGCATTATTCATGATAGCTGAAAATGGAAATAACCCAAATGTCCATCAACAAATTAATGAATAAACAAAATGTGGCATATACACACAATGAAATAGTATTTGGCCTTAAAATAGAATAAAATTGTGATACATGCTTCAACATAGATGAACCTTAAAATCATTGCTAAGGGAAATAAGTTAGACACAAAAGGACAAATATTGTGTGATTTCAGTTATGTGAGGTATCCACAACAGACAAATTCATAGAGGCAGAAAGTAGAATAGAGATTACCAAGAGCTGTGTGGAAATAGTAATGAGGAATTATTGTTTAACAGGTACAGAGTTTCTGTTTGGGATGGTGAGAAAGTTCTGGAAATAGTGGTGAGGATTAGATAACATTGTGAATGTACTTAGTGACACTGTACACTTAAAAATGGTTAAAGTTATAACTTTTATGTTGTATATATTTTACCACAATAAAAAAATTTTCAGAAAAAATGAGGGACATGGGCTCTCTAATAGAGAAACAAATAATCTGTTAAGAGCCAGACAAAGATTCCAGTTGGTGGATGGGGATGGGAGGAATCTAGTAAGCCTTCATAGAAGACAGAATTACTTCAGCTGGGCATTGGAGAATTTCAAGCTGGATTTGGAGAGGAAGAGGACAGAGGGAAGATGTATTTCAGGCTGCGGGGAAGTGTGAACAAAGGCAGAGTAATAAAAGTATGTGGTATATTAAGAAATGGAGATTAGCCTAGTTTACTCAACACGTCTCCTGCTTTCCCTCGCTAGGGTTACTGATGGTATTCCCTTGGAACTATGTTGGGTGATTGCTAGTTGCTCAATACTTCCCAGCACCTGGGGCACAGAATACTCCTGCCTGGCTTAACAGGAGCAGCAACAGTGACCCTCAGTCACTTGACATGAGTGTTTCTACTTTGTTCACACGAGAGGAGTTTATGTAACTATGCAATAAACATCTATTACCTTTTGCAAGGGAGCATCATTGTGTTCTGGAGAATTTCATCCACAAAAATCTATTTATATATTGTTAGGTGCATGGACAGATAATATTTCTGAAATGTTAATTAGTATTTTTCTTTCCTCCCTAATGCTGTCTCCTCTGTTTCTCCTTGTTCTAACAGATAGGTGAGTTCGTACGTGCTGCCTCAAAGGAGGAATGAGACAGGGTGGTGTTTTAGATTGCTACAAAAGCTAGACATGACTTCTGTTCCCTAGACTAGGCATCATTTTTTAAAATAATTTTTTATTATACTTTAAGTTCTGGGGTACATGTGCAGAACATGAAGGTTTGTTACATAGGTATCCACATGCCATGGTGGTTTGCTGCACCCATCAACCCGTCATCTACATTGGGTATTTCTCCTAATGTTATCCCTTCCCTAGTCCCCCACCCCCCAACAGGCCCCAGTGGGTGATGTTCCCCTCCCTGTGTCCATGTGTTCTCATTGTTCAGCACCCACTTATGAGTGAGAACATGCAGTGTTTGATTTTCTGTTCTTGTGATAGTTTGCTGAGAATGATGGTTTCCAGCTTCAGACATGTCCCTGCAAAGGACATGAACTCATCCTTTTTTATGGTTGCATAGTATTCCATGGTATATATGTGCCACATTTTCTTTATCCATTTCTATCATTGATGAGCATTTGGATTGGTTCCAAGTCTTTGCTATTGTGAACAGTGCTGCAATATACATATGTGTGTGTGTGTCTTTATAGTAGAATGATTTATAAACCTTTGGGTATATACCCAGTAATGGGATTGCTGGGTCAAATGGTATTTCTAGTTCTAGATTCTTGAGGAATTGCCACACTGTCTTCCACAATGGTTGAACTAATTTACACTGCTATCATTTTGATCCTTTAAAAATCAACAAGACAAGGCTGGGTGCAGTGGCTCATGCCTCTAATCCCAGCACTTTGGGAGGTCAAGGTGGGAGGATCAATTGAGCCCAGGAGTTCAAGATCAGCCTGAACAACATCGTGAGACCCCATCTCTACTAAAAATAAAAAATTTGCCAGGCATGGTGGTGCATTCCTGAGTCCCAAATACTCAGGAAGCTGAGATAGAGATTGCTTGAGCCCAGGAGGTTGAGGCTGCAGTGAGCTATGATCGTACCACTGCACTCCAGCCTGGGCAGTAGAGCAAAACCCTGTCTCAAAAAAAAAAAATCAAGACAGAAGTTTCTGAACATCAGGAATCAGGTGTGTTTATTTGTGAGTGTGAGTTTTATAATAACTTTTTCTTCCCTGTCCAAGATAATTGTAAGTGACATCAATAGTATATTATCTCTTTAGCTGCAGTTTCTACCCTTCTGCTGAAAATGAATTTTACCTTCTCACCTCTGAGCTGCTCTGGGTCAGGAGCTGCTTTAGCTCATCTGGTCTCAAGAATGGATTGACCACATTCCACAGCCAAGCCCTGTAGGTCCGCCCGGTACATTCTTTGAAGGAGAGAGATGTTCTGATCATTTTGTGGCTTATCCCGGGGCAACAATGAAGAGCTAGAGGGACAGCCAAACTGATCTTCATGGCTGATCAAGTGCTAGTCTCTCTCTAGTGACTGCATCAAACAGGAAGTGAACATAAGTTCTAAACACATCTTTTTGTAGTAGAAAAAAATCCAACCATTGTCTAGCTAAGTGATCAAAACTAACACCACCAAAAAAGGGCAAGCAGATATGCTGTGCCTCCAGATGAGATACCCTGGGTAGGATACAACCTCACTTCATTGCTCTAAAGTGACAAACTTAACCTTAAAGATATCCACTGATTGCTTTCAGGAAATGTGGGGCCTGCTTGTAGTTTTAGTTCCCTTGGCAGAAAGATGTACCCTCCCAGGCCAGGCACGGTGGCTCACGTCTGTAATCCCACCATGTGGGGAGGCCAAGGTGGGTGGACCACTTGAAGTCAGGAGTTTGAGACCAGCCTGGCCAACATGGTGAAACCCTATCTCTACTAAGAATACAAATATTAACCGGGCATAGTGGCGGGCGCCTGCAATCGCAGCTACTTGGGAGGCTGAGGCAGGAGAATCGCTTGAACCCGGGAGGCAGAGGTTGCAGTGAACCAAGATTGTGCTACTGCACTCCAGCCTGGGTAATAGAGCGAGACTCATCTCAAAAAAAAAAAAAAAAGAAAAAGAGAAAAAGAAAAAGAAAAAAGAAAAAAAGAAAGATGTACCCTCCCTATATCCATCCCAAAGCAGTTCTCAAACTTTAACAGGCTTGCCAATCACCTGGAGATCTTGCTCAAATGCAGATTCTGGTTCATTAGATTCGGAGTGATGCCCCACATTCTGCATGTCTAACAAGCTCCTAGGTGATGTGGCTGTTGCTGGTCTGCAGGCCAAACTTTTTAAGTAGCAATATCCTAACAGTGGTTGCAATGATTCTCAAAGTGTGGTCCCCAGACCAGAAGCAACAGCATCACTTGGGAACTTGTTAGAGATATAAATTATCAGACCCCACCACAGATCTACTTACTTATTGAATCAGAAACTCTGGGTGTGTCCAGCCAGAGCCGGGACTAATGTTAGGAAAGGGAAGTTGCCTAGGGCACAAAATGTAAGGGGGCACCCACTCAGGGTGGTGCAAGTGCAGTGTGTGAGAGTGTGTCAGCCCTGAGACAGAAATCTGTTTAACAGTGCCTCCTGGGGATTCGGATGCCTGCTAGAATTTGAGAACTCTTGTCACCTTTCTTGTCAGTAAATCACCTCACTGCTATAGCAGCCTAATTGTATCTATATCATCTGGGCTCCAATTGAGACCTATTGAGTCAGAGCATTTGGGAGTAGAAAAATTTTCATCTGGTTAGGGAATGTGAATAAGAATGCCCGTCAAAGAGCTGTTTGTCACAACAAGGATATGTAAAGAAAAACAAATATCAACTATGATGCATTGGATAAGCAAAATGTGTGGAGGCATATGGCAGTTAGAAGTACAAAGCCACATGTATCATAGAGCTATGCAACAAGATCTTAAAGAGTTGGACAAAAATGGCAAGAAACATGATTTAAAGCAATATACCATTTATCCAAATTGAAAATTCATATTTTTAAACACTATTTTAATAAAGACACATAAATAGGGTACCAGAGGGGAAGTAGAATGGGAGTGGAACCAAGGATAAGGTCCCCTTTACACTTTGCAACCCAGTAATCCAGTAAATATTATGAAGTTTCCCACCCCTAGATCTTTATTCATGCTGTGTCACTCTTTTGATCTTTCTTCACCTGGCTAACTCCTCTTGATTCTTTTCAATTCAGCTCAGGTGCTATCACATCAGGACAATGTCTCTGATCCCTCTGGCTGGCTTAAGTTTACCCATTGGCTTTCATAGCACTGGGCTATTTAGTTATATGACATTTTATTAATACTAGAATCATTGATCTGTGTGTGTTTAAGCCTCTCCAGCCCAAGAACCTGCTCTTACCACGTTTTATAGCTTAGCACCTGTCAATATTGTACCTGCAACTCAATAGGTTCTTGAATGTGGTAGGGCTTAACCTTAAAGCAAATGTAGTAGGGCTTAACCAGCACTAGGAATGTTATTTAAACCACTTACACAAGACCTTGTACTGAAAGGACTTAAGGCAGCACTTGAGAACTAAACTTCAGAGAAGGGGAAGGTGGAATTTCACTGTAACAAGTCAGCAGCAAAAGCAGTCCCCTGCAGCCACAGGGATCCATCATGGCTGCCTCTCTGGACAGATCATGATCCGGAGTCCAAAGCCTGCAATTCTGGCTGTGGCTGGTTAGCAAATGATCTTCATCCCTGTCTTCTACTGCCATCTCCAGGGGACTGGTTGATTTTCACCCAGCTGCTGGCCTCCAGCTGCTGGGAGAAAGTCACAGCTCTGAATTAAAACCACCTTCATCGATGCTAACTCATTCTAACCCCTTCTCTTCCAGGTCTCTGAGAGAGGTATTACAAACCCCACGTCTTCCTGTCAGGTAGAGACAAGAAGACCATTTTCTACTGTCTACTCTTGTACAGCAAATAATTTCTGAATGTATAGCCTCATAAGAAAACTCCTAAAATATAAATTGCCATTGAAAACCAGGGAGTTTTTTGAGAGATTAATGTAGAGAATTGGAAAGTCCACGTCTTAAAAGATTCACAAACCTTCCCTTAAGAAAACATTGCAGTTATAGTTACGTTTCCCTCCCACAGAAAGGAAAATAAATGTTTTATTTAGAGCAATCTTAGAATAAAAAGACACCTGAAACACTCAGTCTAAAATGAATTTACCTATTTCCTGAATTTTCTTCAGTTTATATCATGTTTCTAGAAGAATCATAAAGTTTTGTGTTTTTTTTTAACATAGAAAGTTATTCTTGCTTAATAATAGAAAAACACAGTTTGGTAAAATCTAAATTCAGTTGGCTAGAAAAACCTTTCCTATACCCTGTAAAGTACTCTTTCAAAATGAGTCAAATAATAATCAGAAGAAAAGAATGGGATAATCACTAGAACAGGATTTCCTAGCTTCAACACTATTGATATTTTGGGTAGGATTACTCCACCTTGTAGAGGTAGGGAGAGAGAGCTTTTTCATGCATTGTGGGATGTTTAGCAGAATCTCTGGCCTCTACCCACTAGATGCCAGCAGCGCTCACCCACCTCCAGTCATCAACAATGTAAATGTCCACTGGATGAGGGAGTTGAGAACCACTACACTAGAATGAGACACAAAGCCATTCACGGATAAGATGGGGTCTGTAAATTAGAACGTGAGACAATGCACAAACCTTTCCCCTAATCTAAACCCCAAGGATTTGACTTTCCAATTTGAAAGTGTCAAATTTGTCAGAACTGTATTTGGGAGAAAATCCTTTTTATTATATAATTACTGTTCAAAATCTAGCCGAGAGACACCTAATAGAGGAAGAGTATTTTTCAATAATTATATATTCTTTCACGAAAAAAAAAAAACAAAAACTGACCCTTCGATTTTGGCTTCTAACAAATACTATCCAAGATGACAAAAGAGCTATGTTGACCTCAGTGAACAAGCTTAGCCATTCTTGAAAAGAAATAATTAGAAATTTTAAATGCAGTAACTCATTATAAAGTGTCTGTGGTAGGCAGAATACTGCCCCTCCCGCCAGCTAAGATGTCTGCATCCTAATCTCCAGAACCTATAAGGCAAAAGAGACTTTACAGATGTAGTTAAATTAAGGAGATGGTAAGATTAGCCTGGATTATCTAGGTGAGCTCAATGTAAGCACAAGAGCCCTCATAAGGAAAAGAGGGAGGCAGGACAGTCAGAGAAGATGTGATGACAGACACAGAGGCTACAGTGATGCGATTGCTGGCTTTGAAGATGGAGGAAGGGGCCATGAGCCAAGGAACGCAGGTGGCTTTGAGAAACTGGAAAAGACAAGGAACAGAGTCTCTCCCCTGGAGCTTCCAGGAAGAGAATTCAGCCTTGATGAAACCTTAAGTTTAGCCCAATGAGACTCTGACCACCAGAACTGTAAGATACTAAATTTGTATATTTAAGCCATTAAATACATGGTACTTTGTTATAGCAGCAATAGAAAACTAGTACAGTGGCTGTCTATGAGCACAACACCGTCATGGGGAAAATCTAACAGGATTATTTTGTTTTGTGAAGCCAGGAAAGGGAAGCCATTTCTTAAGTTTTATAACCATAATTGGTATTGTAAGCCATAGAGATCTCATACAATACAATGATGCACCATTTCACCCTAATAATAGCTTAAATGTATATAGGTTTTAGACGTCAGACAGTAAACTAAGGGTTTTAAATGCGATAATTCATTTAATTATCACAACAATATGATTAAAATACCTTCATTATCCTCATGTTGCTGATGAGGAAACAATCTCGAGCTCACACATAGCTAAGAAATGGCAGCACTGTTTCAAATCCAGGCAATTGGGCTCCACAATCCAAATAAATGCCACCCAGAGGAGATCTATGAAGTTCAGGTGTGGAATGTTTAAAAAGCAAAACCCTGGACTTCTACACCCAAAGAAGATATTTGACCATAAGTACTGTGGCATCTGTGTTTCCAAGTGCAAGGATATCTGCTGTTTTTGCCACCCAACGTTTTGACAGTAGCATCATAAGTTTCCCTTGGGCAACCCTTTTCCACATTGCATACAGTCTCCATGGGACTGTCAATCAAGATGTCCCATCCTTCACCTGGCCAGTGCAATACAAGCCAGACCAAGGAAATCCCCACCTGCCACATCTAGAAACTGAATCTTGAATTTTCCTTAATTCCTGCTGCCTGATCCCTGGAGGGTCCCTGGTTCCTGTATGTTCTAACGCCTACTTGTTCAGCTTTTTCTCTGATTTTGTGGGCAATCCCATATCCTTCCAATAAAGCCCCTTTTCATATAAAGGTATAAAAGTATGTTACTTTCTTCACACACACACACACACACAAAATATAAAGTTGGCATTCCAAGTGTCTTATTTGCTGAGAACCCAAACTGGATGTTACCTTTCCCACCACATGAAAAGAGGCTGGAATGTTCATTTTATAGGCCTAGAAGAGGCAGAACACAGGAAACTGATTAGATAATAGAGCTTATAGTGAAGGAGGCTGAAGACTGCAGGGCCTTGCAAATAAAATGAAGCTGCGGTTCAATAATCAGTCAGGAACAGATTGGAAAGTAGATGATTTTCGCTTAGTAATTACTGTTGCATAGACTATGTATCTAGAGTAAACTATGAGCAATGATTCAACCATCCCAGCATCCACTAGTATGGGCACAAACAGTAAGGGATGCATTGAACCTAGATAATGCAAGCAGTGAAATGAGGATTTCGCTGGCGTAATGAATGCTTTTATTGTCTTCATGCACTGCTGTAGGTAGCTATCTCAATCCATTGGATACTGTTATTGACCATCGTAGCCAAGATGTTGCTGACAGAATTGACAAATCAAATAAAGATTACTTCTAACAGAATATGACCTTAATGGGGTTCATTTATCTTACAGGTACATATAAAAGTAAGACATGAATAAAACTTATTTGGGATTCCCTAAGCTTCTGCAAGTCTATGCATTGTTGCAATCTAAAAATGTTACTTTGACATAAATTTTCCCTCTGCAGTATCTGTTACACATATAGCTAAAAAGCCACAGCCTCCAATCTCTCTGTGTTAAGATTAAAAACTTTGAGATGATAAGCAGCTTTGCTGACCTGATTTAACAGGTCCTAAAGTCACTTTCACTTGTCAAAACTTTTTTAATTACAAAAAGCTACATTTTCCCAATAAATGAAATGTCAAATGCTTTGAGATTGCCTGAGGCAGACTTTTCAAAGTGTTGTGGGTATTTTTTTTTTTTTAACTTTCCATTCGTGACTGATTCAGGCACATTAAAGTCCTTATGTATATTGTCATCACCTCCTCATCTTTTTCAACAATTTTGTCCTAGATTCAACCTGTGGAAGACAGGTTTTACTGTCACTCTTTAAGAATGTCACTAAGAAGTCACTCTACTTTTCTGAGATAGCTAACTCCATTCTGGGTAGATTTTATGAAAAATTCTCCACTTTAGTCTTTTGACTGAATATGATACATTTCTAAGGACATTAAGAGAACAAGAGCAAATTGAGAATGTATTCAGATTTCAGTGTATTTTGTTTTATTACAAAACTATATTACAGTTGACCTGGACTCATAAGTCACCAGGGCAGACTTCTAATCACAGCATACCCATGGATTAGCTATGTCTCTGGGATAGATTGCAAAAAATGTCCTCAGTCCTTCACCTTTCTCTGTTGTAGCTTCCTTCATCCAAAGACGGAGTTTATTTCCCCATTCTTAGAATAATAGCCATTCTTGTGATTTGCTCTGGCCACTATAATGCTGCTGTGATGTTGTGTGAGTTCTAAGTCTAGGCCTTGCAGCTTCCACACTCATGGCTCTTGAGACCAAACACCACTTTGTGAATAGACCTGAGCTTGCCTGCTGGAGGTTATGAAGCCATGTGCCAAGAGGATCTAGCTGTCCCAACCATCCCAGCCAAGGCCCCAAACATAGAAGTGAGCCCAGTCAGGATCAGCTGAACCTGGTTCAGGATATAAGGATGGCCATAAGAATTATGAGCTAAATCAATAGTTGCTATTTTAGGACACTAAGTTTTGGGGTGTTACACAGCAAAAGGTAACTGATATAGTAGCACTTAAGCTCTGTGGGTCTGTAAAATGAGGGGATTGAAGTAGCACTACAATTCTCTCATTGTAAAAACATTCTCAATAATATATGTGTGATATGGTTTGGCTCTGTGTCCCCACCCAAATCTCATTTTGAATTGTAATCCCCACATGTTGAGGAAGGGGCCTGTAATCCTACATGTCGAGGGAGGGAGGTGATTGGATAATGGAGACGGTTTTCCCCATTCTGTTCTCATGATAGTGAGTTCTTGTGAGATCTGATGGCTTTTATAAGTGTTTGGACGTTCCTCCTTTGCTCTTCTCTTTCCTGCCAACTTGTGAAGAAGGTGCTTGCTTCCCCTTTGCCTTCTGCCATGATTGTAAGTTTCCTGCACAGTCATGCAAAACTGTGAGTCAATTAAACTTCTTTCTTTATAAATTACCTAGTCTCAGGCAGTTCTTTATAGCAGTGTGAAAATAGACTAATACAATGTACCACCCTGTTTACTCCTGAGCACTCGAGTTGTAGGAAGCTAAAATGGGATCCTCATGATTATATGCAAGGATTCAAGGTGTATAGTATAATACATAAAAATGCTTGTAAACATTAAAGCATTATACAAAGTTAAGCTGTAATTGTAATTACACACAATTGGGAGTACAAAGTTAGTCTAAGGAAAATAAATTAAGACCAGGGCAAGACTATGTAGGGATGCTCCATCTCCTAGGCAAGCTGAGAAATGGCGAAGAACTAACAGTTACTGAGCATAGGCAACGTTCCCAGTTATTTATGTACTATGCATTAGCTCATTTCACCCTCAAAACGATCCTGAAAAGTACTTGTTATTATCAATCCCTCTTACAGGTAAGGTAAATAAGGCTTGCAGATGGTAAATAATTTGCCTAAGTTCAAACAAAATAAGATACAATAACCAGGGTATGCACACAGGTCTTTGGACTTTAGAGCCTAAGATATTTCTTTCCTATCACTACCTTAGTTGTTGACATGCCACCCAGCAGAGTCAACTGAAATTAGTTATCATTAAACATTTTTCTTTTTATTTCTCATATTTTCATCTTATGACAGAAAGATATGCCTATGGGAAACACTGGCATTAAAGTAGTATCCATGCTTGCAAGATCCTATTGTCTCAAAACTACTACTGTTAAATACTGGACATATATTCCCATGTACTTTCTCTATACTGGGTTTTCTTAATTAAGTAAAAGAAGCATTTTAATTATTTTTTTAAAATCATGCCAATAATATATGAACAAGTGTTTATTATAAAAAATTAGGCAATCTAGTTCAATACCAGCCCAGTCAACATAGAGAGATCCTGTCTCTACAAAGAGTAAAAACAAATTAGCAGGGTATGGTGGCAGGCACCTGTAGTCCCAGCAACTGGGAAGGCTGAGGCAGGAGGATAGTTTGAGCTGAAGAGTTCGAGGCTGCACTCCAGCATGGGTGACAGAGTGAGATCCTATCTCAGACCAAAAAAAAAAAAAAAAAATTAAGCAAGCAAAAAATTTGTAAGACTTTTTTTAAAGTATCAGTTTGGTGTGTACCCTTGCAAATATATTACAAAAAGGATTATACTGTATTATATGTATCTTACTTACATGCAGACTTTTTTGTTTCACATAAATGGGATAAGTCTAGCTATATTTGTTGCAAATTTCTTAGCAATATGTCTTGGAGATCTTTCTACATTAGGACATGTAGATCTGCCACATTTTTTTAAATGTGCAAAAGGTGCATGTACCATATTTTATTTAACCCTTCTCTTATCTGTGAGTATTTAGGTTGTTTCCAATATGTTGCTACAACATAATTATGAATATCCTTTCTTTTAAATTACTGCAACAAATGTAATTATACATATAGCATTTATTACATATACATAAATTTCCCTGTATGTTGACCTCACTCCTTCAAGATTCAAGGTGTGTAGCCTCATTGGCTGAACTCTTGTCATGTGCTCACTCATTCCCTTCCTAGATGGCAAAGAAAGGGAGAATTTCCCTCCTTTATTTTCTTTTTTATAAATTTATTTTTGATTTATAATTGACATACAATTGTACATATTTATAGAGCACAACATGACGCTTTGATACATGTATGCATTGTGTAATGATCAAATCAGGGTAATTAGCATATTTATCACCTTAAACATTTGTTATTTCTTTGTGATGAGAACATTCAAAAACCTGTCTTCTAGCTATTTTTGACATACGGTACAATATTGTTTATTCTTGTCATCCTCCTATGCAAGAGACCATTGGAACTTATTCCAACAACTGTAGCTTTGTACCCATTGACAAACCTCTCACCATTTGCCTCTTCCCCCTAAACTCCCCATCCTCTGATAACAACTGTGGAACTCTACTTCTATGAGAACAACTTTTTAGAATCCACATAAGAGTAAGATCAAGTGGTATTTGTCTTTCTGTGCCAGGCTTATTTCACTTAACATAATGTCTTCCAGGTTCATCCACATTGCCACAAATGACAGGGTTTCATTCCTTTTTAAGACTAAATAGTTGCATATATGTACTACATTTTCTTTACCCAATCAACTTAGGTTGATTTCATATCTTGGCTAGTGTGACTAATGCTGCAATGGACATGGGTGTGCAGACATCTCTTGGACATACTGATTTCATTTCCTTTAGTTATATACCCAGGAGTGGGATTGCTGGATCATATGGTAGTTCTTTTGTTGTTGTTTTGTTTTATTTTTAATACTAATTGTAGATTTTCATGGGGTATAGTGTGATGTTTTGATACATGTATACATTGTATAATGATCAAATCAGAGTATTAGCATATCCGTCACCTCAGACACTTATTTTTTCTGTGGTGAGGACATTCAAAATCTTCTTTTCTAGCTATGTTGAAATATGCAATGTAATATTGTTAACTATAGTCACCCTCCTTTCTTTTTCATAGTGGTTGCACCAATGTTACACAAAATAGATCCCTCCCAAATAGAATGTTTTATTGGATGTTCACTTGTTATATCTCTCCATTTATTCAGGTCTTCTTCCAGAACGTAAAGTAAAGTGTCGTGGTTTTTTTCCATACAAGACTTGCATGTTTTTGTTAGGTTTCTATTATTAGTCAAGAATCTCAATTGCAGGTGACACAAACCATAACAAATGAGCTAGAAGAAGAAAATAAAATATATTGACTCAGATATTGAGAATACTAGAGATGCAGCAAATTTAGAAAACCCAGAAAAATCCTTTCCTCTCTCTCTCTTTCTCTCTCTCTCCCTCTCCCACTCCCCACCCCACCCTTACTTATGATCTCATAGTTTATTTTTATTTTATTTTATTTTATTTTTTGAGAGAGAGTTTACTCTGTCCTCCAGGCTGGAGCGCAGTGGCACTATCTCAGCTCACTGCAACCTCTGCCTCACGGGTTCAAGCGATTCTCCTGCCTCAGCCACCCAAGTAGCTGGGATTACAGGCACGTGCCACCACGCCTGGCTAATTTTTGTATTTTTAGTAGAGATGAGGTTTTGCCATGTTGGCCAGGCTGGTCTCAAACTCCTGGCCTCAAAGTGATGCACCTGCCTCGGCCTCCCAAAGTGCTGGGATTACAGGTGTAAGCCACCGCGCCCGGCCTCCTAGTTTATCTTTTACCTGCAATCCCTCCAATAGCAAAAGACCTTTGTTTGTGAGATAGGGAAATGTGTGACTTATCTGCACAAAGATAGTAGGTATTAAATTCACAACCCAAAAATCTGAATGCATAAACATTTAACTTTCAAATCTGATGTTTAACTATTTCATTGGAAATCAGAAAACTCATAAATTATGAGACAATTTTTATCATTTAATCACCATAGAAATCCTTAAAATAATGTGCTTTATATATATGTTACTTAAAAATCATTAAACTTTCAAAGAACCTTAAAAAGTGTAACTTTCTTTCTTTCTCTTTAACTGTACTTAACTTAGTTATTAAGCTCACAAAGTAGTCAGCAGTATAAAACTTAATTTTGCCAATTCAAGGTAACTCAGCCATTTCTAGCTTGAAACTTAGACTCTTTTGAGTAACTTAATATTCCTCACCGCTTCTCCTCCCCAGGAATGAGCTAGTTTCCTTCTGGGTGGCTTACTACAGATCAGACTTCAGCATGGAAAGGCTTACATGCAAGGCTTGTCTTTTACCAGAGTTTATTGAAATTTAACTCGCTTATCTGGTCTTTGTCATTAAGTTCTGGCATTTATTTCCTTTGGTTATACACCCAGTCGTGGGATTGCTGGATCATATGGTAGTTCTTTTGTTGTTGTTTTATTTTATTTTTAATACTAATTGTAGATTTTCATGGGTTAGAGTGTGATGTTTTGATAGGAACAAAGTTCACTTTGTTTCTGAAGTCCATAATCCCTTCATGGCCTGTGGCCACCAGGACACAACTTTGATTCTTCTTTATCCTGACCCCAGGCACCCTCAGGTCCACTGGTGCTATCTTAGACTCTCAGAGGTTTAGGAACACTCGGCTACTTTCCCCACACCAGGCTAACGTGCATGAGGTCCCGTGAAGCTGACATCAGGTTGATCTGCTTGGGGACCTCTCGGTCTCAGTGTCCTCTGTTCCGGTGCCTTGCTAAATGAGAGGCTTGTCTTAGAGGCTTTCAGTCTCCTGGTTACAGTGGAAACGTGTGGCGCAATTCCTTCCACTTTCAGATCCCCTAAAACCCATCTGAGGCTCGCATCACCCCCTCTCACTCCAGATCCATTCCAGAGAATGGGGACTGAGTCCACGTACTCTGAGGGACACTCACTGATCTCAAATGTTCTCATTTTCTCTCCAAATGTGAACTCTTCCTATCCCTAATGGAGTCATCACCCGGTATGGGGCAGGAATTACTTTTACATCACTGTGCATTCATACTCACTTTGTTGTTTATGGCTAAACCTCATGTTCTACTTCAATTAAGAATTTGTAAAGGGTGTGAAATATAAAAAAGAAAAAAATGCTCTTTGAAAATTCTAAACTTCTTTAAAAATATAAGGTGGCATTTCAACTAATGTCCTCATAATGGATAATGCCTACTTAGTTTGAACTAATGTGTCTTTAAACTTGGGGGAGGGGGAAGGGAATAAGCAGTACACAATTGATTATCCCAAAATCTGAATTTACAAAGTTGCTTGGACATGGTATTCTTTAACAAAATACTCTATCTCTCTAGGGCATGATTCTCTTTTGCAGAAATTTGCATTAGCCACAATAGCAGTTGATTTTTATTCTAGGCATCAAAACTAGTTTTAGACTTTATTTTTCTTGCTCTTTGTGTCATATGCAATTAATTTTAAGATGACTCCCTCAAAACACATTGATCACACTATTAATATATTCAGGTTAGCCCAGTCAATGGTATAGAATTAAAATGGTGAAGAAAATGTGTGACATTTAACTTGAAATCAGAAATATGGTGCCCAAGAAGTATCAGAGTATTCTACACATCAAGGGACATTTTCATAATCTTTTCTCATTCTCGATCATGCATCAGGCCATTCTTAGGGCAGTTGAACCACAGTGCCTGATATTTTGTGATTCTTGTACTTTAAACAATTTTAGCCTGATATAATCTGATTTTTAAAAATTAGAGGCAGCCTTAAAGAAAAAAAAAAATGTTACCGTGAAGAGAGTATATGGAAGGGAGAAGGGCTTGTTGCATCTACCTGTTTTACTTTGATGATGGCACCCTGTAATAATAGTAATATTGATCACATATTGAAGGCAAGGCACTGTGCTAGACCTCGCACTTACACTATCCGATTTAATAATCACAACAACTCCATGAGGTAGACACTCTCGTTAGCTCCATTTTATAAATGAGAAAACTAAGACCCAGAGGATTTAAGTGACTTGCTCATGATCATCACACAGATGGAATATTGGGATAATGAAAGCACATAACTCATAAGGTTGGTGGACCATGAAATAAAATATTAGAATATTGTAGAAGCTTAATAAATATTAGCCATCAGGATGAGAAAGAAAAAGAGAAGAGAGCTGATCTGTAATGAGAGGAAAGTCCAGTCAATACAAAGAGAAAAGTGAAGATAAAATTCAGGGAGAGAAAAAGAAATATTGGCAATCACACCTCTGGTTCCAAATATTCCTGAGACCCAGGTACATCCTGGAACTATGTGAGCCAATAAATGCTCCTTTCTGATTGAGCTATACTTTGAGTAGTTTTCTGAAGTTCGCAACCAAATCCAAACTGTGCCTTCCCCTTCCTGCTTTCCTACCTGAGTGTAAACTCAATTCCAAAGACCATAGAAACGGCTCACTCAGGCCCGACGCCGTGGCTCATGCCTGTAATCCCAGCACTTTGGGAGGCTGAGGCGGGCAGATCACTTGAGGTCAGGAGTTTGAGATTAGCCTGGCCAACATGGTGAAACCCTGTCTCTACAAAAAATACAACAACTAGCTGGGCGTGGTGGCACAAACCTGTAATCCTAGCTACTCAGGAGGCTGAGGCAGAGGAATCGCTTGAACCTGGGAGGCGGAGGTTGCAGTAAACCGAGATTGCCCCACTGCACTCCAGCCTGGGTAACAGAGTGAGACTCCGTCTCAAAAAGGAAAAAAAAAATGGGTCACTCATTTAGGATTTAAATAGAAGAAACTCATTAAATGGGCAAGAAACAAATATGTCTTTAAACCCCTAAGTTTACTTTTGGTATTAACTTGGTGATTATAGGCAAGAAACGTATTCTTTGTAGAGGATCCATCATTGTAAAAACTATTTGCATAAACCAAAACTGGGCAAAATAGATGTTTGAGCTTGGGTTTTCCTAAAAGTAGACCCCATGACAAGGATTTTAATATGAGTTGTTTATTTGGAAAGTGGTCCCAGGAAGCACATGTGAGGAATTGGGAAAAGTGAGAAAAGAAAGAGAAAAAAGCCTACAAAATATGTGTTCATAAGGTTGTCATTATAGGCAATTAGGGCTCAGTCCTGCTGAAATTATCTGAGATATGTATGGAATGCCCCTCAAAATTGCCCCAGCGCAGGTTGAGGACGCTGAGGAATTTATGCTGCAACTCTTCTCTTCCCTTGCTTGAGAGTTGTCTCCAGGGCCATAAACTACTCTGCAGAAGTTGCGCCTACAGGAAGCTGAGCAAGCTTTTGCAGTGCCAGAGAAAGCCCTTGGCACAAGAGTAGAGATACCCAGATACTTTGCAGTGGGAAGTTGTTAGCTTGCTGGGAGTGTCCATAGCTTCAAGTGACCCAGGCAAGACAAAAAGATCTGGAACAGAATATGAATGGCATCTATTATTTTAGATACCCTCTCTTCCCTAATGGCTCCTGGAACTGTTTCAGTGTCTCCAAGGAAAGCTCTTTCATCCTTCCAAATTTAATTTATCCACATTTACTTATCTTTCTCAATAACTCAGGAAGGCCACAGTTAACTCCCACCCCCACGATTTTCTCCAGTAGACACCACACCTGAATTAGTAGAAAAGTATTTTTCTTTACATTTAAGGTCTTCTGGAGGAAATTTGAGTTTATGGCTTGAAAACTTAAATTTCCATTTCCAGCCATAGTGGAGTAAGTGGGGCTTAACATATTCTCCCACCATAAATAATTACAAAACTGCTCAAAGTATATGAGACAATTTGTAGATGTTGGACAACAGGCAGTACAGGACCATAAGGACGTAAGGATGGGGTGAGTTATACAATCACCCCAGTTTTCTGCTTAGAGGCAATTTCCAAACCTTGAATCCCAAGCAGAGCAAGGAGGTGTTGATGAATTGAAGAGATGGCTATCAGTGCTCAGGAAGACTTAGATGACTGGAATTTATAGGATAAAGTACCAGGGAGGAGGGAGATGTGCAGAGAAATAGATCCAAAAATAAACGTAGAGATTCCCTTGAGTCTGTTGCTGAATACTAAGCTGCACGTGCATAGAGTGAACATGCTTGATGTTGGGCAAAAGATAAATTAGAGCTGTAATCTGAACAATCCCCAGAGACCACACAGGACTGTGCATTGGTTGAGTTCTGACTAATCAGAGAAGAAATTTCATGCTGAACATCCAGGCCTTCAGTGAAGAGCTCAGAGGATCACTCTTTATGAGAGAAGCTAAACTAGTCCTGGAGTAAAGGCTAATCTATACCCACCCTTAAAAAGCTAGGAGAATGGGAAGTTACTGTTTGATGGGTACAGAGTTTTTGATGGAGACAATAAAAATGTTCTGAAATGGACAGTGGTGATGGTTGCACAACATTGTGAATGTACTCAATGCCACTGAATAGTAGACTTAAAAGTAGTTAAAAGGGTAGATTTTATGTTATGTATATTTTGCCACAATAAAAAAAAGGTATCAGAAAATGAGAGACATGGGAATACATTGAGAAATTACACAATACGTCTGATAGGGTTACAGAAGAAGAAAAAGGGGAAATAACAAAAAGAGTAAGATTTGAAGAAAGGTTTTTCCTGTATTAAAGAAGTAATAATTAATAATTGTCCTGTATTAAAGAATTCTCTTCATTTTTTAAAGTACATCTTAAGCACCAAGCTCAATACATATAAATCCACAGACACATTGTGCTTAAAACTGCAAAACATCAAAAACCAAAAGAAAATCTTGGTTCTTACTCTCCTACTCAAGTAAAGCTAGATGCTGTAGCAGACAACACTCACATCTCAATGGCTTCACAAAATAAAAGGTGTATTTCTTGTTCATTTCACAGAGCTGTTGAGTACTTAAGAAAAGACTTCCATATGACTTTCCAAAGACCCAGCCTCTTTCTAGTTTTCAGTCCTTGTGATCCTTGTGGTCTTCCACTGGAATCACTACATCCAGCCAGGAAATGAGGAAAGAGAGTGTGTGGGTGAGACATACACACCAGGAATATGTACACAATGGAATACTAGTCAGTTATAAAAAGAATGAAATTATGTCTTTTGCAGCAACATAGCTAGAACTAGAAGTCACTATCTTAAGTAAAACAAGCCAGGCATAGAAACACAATATTATATATTCTCAGTCATAAGATTGTTTAGTGGATGCTAAAAATGTGTTCACATTGATGTAGAGAGTAGAATGATAAACGAAAGAGACTCAGAAGAGTGGGAGGGGGTAGGATGATGAGAGATTGGTTAATGGGTACAATGTACGTTATTTGGATGATGGATATGCTAAAAACCCTGACTTAACCACTACACAATCTATGCATGTAACAAAATTGCATATGTACCCCATAAATTTCTACAAATAAAAAGGAAAAACAAACACACACCAGCTCTCAACTGCCTTATATCAGAAGTGACACATTACTGCCATTTACATTACACTGGCATCAATAGCTGAATAAATAAATGATTTATGGTACGTCAAAAAAGTAGAATATGGTTCAAATATTTAAATTACCCAAAGCTATTGATATATATATGTGTGCACATATAAATCTTAAAAACACAATATTAATAGAAAAAAGGAAGTTGCAGGACATGTACTTTATGATGATATTTCGATAAAGCTTTTAAAATGCAAAAACTACCAAATATTATATACATATAATATGCATAATACATTTATGTACATACATGTGTGGAGTGGTATTATATACATATTAATATATGATTTTGGCAAATCTAACATTTTGGCAAGTTCAGGAAAGTAGTGAACCTTAGGAAAGAGAGAGGAATCGGTTGGAGAGGGGTCAATACAGAGGGCTTTGTCTATCTCTGAAATGTTTTATTACTTACAACTGTAGCAAATATGGCAAAATGTTAACATTTGATAAAGACGAGTATTAGGTACACAAATATTTCTCATTTTATTTTTCGTATCTTTGTGTGTTTGCAATATTTTATAAAATGTTTCTAGCACCTAGAAATCAGTTGATATTTCCTACTATAAATTTCCAGACATGTTCTATGTTCTATGTTGTTGTTTTTAGACGGAGTTTCACTCCATTGCCCAGGCTGGAGTGCAGTGGCACAATCTCGGCTTACTGCAAACTCCGCCTCCTGGGTTCATGCCATTCTCCTGCCTCAGCCTCCCGAGTAGCTGGGACGACAGGCGCCCGCCACCACGCCCGGCTAATTTTTGTATTTTTAGTAGAGATGGGGTTTCACCTTGTTAGCCAGGATGGTCTCAATCTCCTGACCTCATGATCCACCTGCCTTGGCCTCCCAAAGTGCTGGGATTACAGGAATGAGCCACTGCTCCCAGCTATAATTTTTAACCACTTACATATTGTCATATATTTCATTGTTCCAAGTAGTATATTGTCATAATCAAAATAATAAATATTATTTTACAGATGCCTTTCAATTATATGATTATATTCTTCTAAAACAATCCTTAAAGTGAAGATGCTTGGATAAAAACGATATGCTTTTTAAAGTCTTGATACATATTGACAAGTTGGCCTTTTAAAAAATGTATTCAATTTTACCGTTTTAAGTGTGTCCAAGATTGTGTTTTTTTATATATATTTTAGCCTTTCCCGGTTTTAATCATCTTTATTTGTAGAGCTTTGAAAACCTGAACATCACAATTGACAGAGGGCAGCCAAGGCTGGTTCTCCATAAGCAGTTGTACGAAGAGAGCTGTATTTGCTTACATGTAAAATTTCTCAACAAACAATATACAATTATAATTTGCACATTGATGAGTGTTAGGAAATGTGACAAATCTTGGGAGAATACTATTCATACCCTTGAGGTCAGCACCATACGTTATAGGTATTTTGTACTCTGTAGACAGTGTACAGTTTTACTTCAACTGTTGACTTGTCATAAAGTCTAATTACCCTAATTGGATGGGGATATTAAAAGACTGAGAAAAATAATCAAGAGCAGGGTTTTCTTTTTTAAATTTCATTGGCAATTTCCTCCTCTTTCCTGAAATTGCCCTGAATACCCAAAGAAAGGAGCTTCCCCTTTCATGTCTAACAACAGACCATTGACAATTAAAATCGTGTTTCAGGTTTTGATAAATGTGGGCCTTGCCCTTCCAGTTTCTGGTTTGACAAGCACCATTGGGATGCAACAAAACAAAACAAAACATAGCCTTAACTAGGATAATGTGGTGTCATGTGAAAAGACATAGAGAAGAGGTCACCTTGGAGAAGGTTATTAAAGGTAACCCTTATTACAAACTTATTGCATAAGAATTGCTTAACTAAAGTAATAAGTTTTAAAATATTTTAAGTAAAAAAAAAAAAAAGCATATGTAAAACATGTCCTTGTTACATTATACAATTGACCTAAATTAGGCCTCTGTAACCACTAATGAACACAGTTTAGAGGACGTTATGAATCCGTATTTTGAATCTGGTGAATGAGACTGAAGCAGCATGCTCAGATTTCAGCTGACACCCAGAAAGTTTCCTTTACTCATCTTTCATAATCCAAAGCAACTGCTTATAATTTTATAATTTTATTAAGCCTCTTAAATTGCATTCCTGATCAGGCTTTCACACAGTATCATTATTTTTATGGACATTTCTCTAACTCAGCCCAAACTACAGACCTATTGGTCTGCTGATCAATGAATTTAAATTCAACGTCTGCTCCTACTTGAAAAACTATATGTGTGAGACTGTGCAGACAATATTTCACATAGGCATGAGCGGCCACTAATATACTCATTTATAATTTTTGCCAATAATCTATTAAGAAATATGAGTCAATTGCAGGTCTAATTGAATTGATTGCTCCTTAACCATTCACTGACAGATATGAATAACAATTCTGTGATCTCAATATGGACCACTTATTATTCATACTTACCAGACCCATAGCCTCAGCACTGTTGTGAGACTTGGGGGTCTGTCCTAATGGCCCCCTAACAGATAAATCAAAAAAATTTTTAAAACTTTTAGATACAGGCTCCAGCTTTGTTGTCCAGCCTGGCCCTGAACTCCTGAGTTCAAAGGATCCTCCCTTCTCAGCCTCCCAAGTAGGTGGGACTACAGGCATGAGCCACTACCCCCAGCCAATCAATGATGGGATTTTTTGTTTTGTTTTTGGCTTAGAACAACACAGATTTATTCTCTTAAAGGTCTGGAGGTCAGACAATCAATGGTTTAAGTGATGTAATATAAGACTGCATTCTACCTCCCTTCCCTTGCCTCGTATCTTGACTATTTGCAAACCTTTTAGATAACTTAGAATCATACCTTCTCACTTTAACTCCCATTGTAGAATAGAAAGATCGTCCTTTGTAGGGACATGGATGCAGCTGGAAACCATCATTCTTAGCAAACTATCACAAGAAGAGAAAACCAAACACCGCATGTTCTCACTCATAGGTGGGAACTGAACAATGAGATCACTTGGACTCGGGAAGGGGAACATCACACACTGGGGCCTATCATGGGGAGGGGGGAGGAGGGAGGGATTGCATTGGGGAGTTATACATGATATAAATGATGACTTGATGGGTGCTAACGAGTTGATGGGTGCAGCACACCAACATGGCATAAGTATATATATGTAACAAACCTGCACGTTATGCACATGTATCCTAGAACTTAAAGTATAATAAAAATTATATTAAAAAAAAAAGAATAGAAAGATCGCTATGTTTTTTTATCGACATGAACTGGCAGCAATATCAATAGGCAGTTCTGTTATCTAATTATCAGAAATACAGTAAATACTTCTTAAGATCAATTACTCTAAAACACCACAATTATTTTGGGCAAATAATCCTATTTCATGATTAGGATTGGCTGTGAGTGACAAAACCCCAAAGTAACATTAGCTTAAAGCCAATTGAAGTTTATTTCTCTTTCACCTAAGTGGAGTCCTAAGCAATCTTGAGCTGGCAGGGAGACTATTATCAGGGACCTGTGCTCTGTGTAATTTGCTGTTTGACCATCCTTAAAACAAGCTACCACATTTATGGCTCAAGACAGTTGCTTCAGCTTCAGCTTCAGTCTTCACATCCACTTTCCAGGCAGCAGAAGAATTGAAGGTATTTACTCTCCCCTTTATAATGGCGCTTAAACTTGTAGTCTGTTGACCAGAACTTAGTCAAAAGTTCACCTAACTACAAATGAGGCTGAGAAATTTAGTCTTTATTTCAGACATCCATGTGCCTCCCTAAAAATTGTTGTAGGTTCTATTGGTAAAGAGGAAGTAGAGAGTAGATATCAATGTACAGTCATGTGACATTTTCATCAATGATGGGCCACATATTCTACAGTAGTCCCATCAGATTATAATGGAATTGAGAACTTCCTATCACCTGGTGACTTCTCAGCTTTCATAACACATTGCTCATGTGTTTGCGGTGATGCTGCTGTAAGCAAACCTGCGTACCAGTCTTATAAAAGCATAGCACATACAATGGTGTACAACACGTAACACTTGATAATGATAATAAATGACTATGTAACTGGGTTATGTGCTTACTTGTTATTATTATTTTACAGTGTGTTCTTTCTACTTGTGAAAAAAATAGTTACTGTAAAACAGCCTCAGGCAAGTCCTTCAGGAGGTAGTACAGAAGAAGGCATTGTTATCATAGGGGATGACAGCTCCCTGCATGTTAATTGCCTCTGAAGAATTTCCAGTGGGACAAGATGTGGAGGTGGAAGAGAGTGATATTAATTATCCTGATCCTGTGTAGGCCTAGGTTAATGTGTGTGCTGTGTCTTGGTCTTTAACAAAAAAGTTTCAGAAGTAAAAATTAAAAAATTTAAAATAGAAATAGCTTGTAGAATAAGGGTATAAAGAAAGTACTTTTGCACAGCTGTACAATGTGTTTGTATTTTAAGCTAAGTGTTTTACAAAAGAGTCAAAAAGTTTTTAAAAATTAAGTTTATAAAATAAAAAATGTTTCATAAATTTAGTGTAGCCTAAGTGTACAGTATTTATAAAGTCTGTAGTCATGTACGGTGATGTCCTAAACCTTCACATTTCCTCACCACTCACTCACTGTCTCACCCAGAAGCAACTCCAGTCCTGCTAGCTCCATTCATGGTAAGTATCCTATACCGGGGTACTATTTTTTATCTTTTATACTGTGTTTCTACTATACCTTTTCTATGTTTAGATACAAAAAACTTACCATTGTGTTATAACTGACTACAGTATTCAGTACAGTCACATGCCATGGAGGTGTGTAGCCTGTGAGCAATAGGCTGTACCATATAACCTAGGTGTGTAGTAGACTGTACTATCTAGGTTTGTGTAAGTACACTAATCACCTTACAACACATTTATCAGAATATGTCCACATTGTTAAGTGACACATGACTGTATAATCTTCAAATACATACAAACACACACACACACACACACACACGTATACACACACCCTCTCTAAGAAAGATAAATCCAAAGTCCTATCCTGTTATTGCATCCACCTCATAGTCTTGGGGATCATATCTGTCTTGGCATACATTCCATACTATATCTTTTTCCACCACCAACACCTCCAATGCCACCGAGTGGACTGGATCTGTAGCGCTGATTGCACTGTACCCTGGTCTACATAGCCCTTTCAGGCTCTAGATTCACTCCAAGTTGGTAGTGTTTTGTGTCACCCAGTACATGCCTAAAATGCTATTCCTAGGGATGAAAAGTATTGTCTCCAGAACCCAAAGAGATCACCAGATGTTATGATTTCTTCTTTGTGGGAGGGATATAAGATGCAACAATTAGTTTACTTTACGGAGGATGTCCCAGCGTGCCCAAGCACTGGACCCTTAAAAATTTTACTGAAGTATAAAATTCCAGCTGGCCACCTCTTCCTCACTTTTCTCAATCAGCATAATGTCATCAATATAATGGATCAGTGTGATATTCTGTGGGACTGCCCAGATCTCTTTGGTCTATGTTATGACAGAGCACAGGTAAGTTAAGAAAGCCTTGTGGCAAAACTGTGACTGCATAGTTTGTACATTCCAGATAAATGAGAACTGTTTCTGATCCTCTTTCCTGACTGGGATAGAAAAGAAAACACATGCCAAATCAATGACTGCCTATCATTTACCTGAAGCCACATTAATCTGTTCTAACATGGACACCATGTTCAGTCTGGCAGCTGTGGATGGGCTTATTGCTTGGAACAATCTGTGATCATGCCCCAGGATCCATTCAGTTCCTGCAGAGGCCACACTAGCAAATAAAATAATTCATGAGATCTTTTTAGATTCTTAAGGGCAGCACTAATTCTTGCAACCCCCCGGGATGTGATATTATTTTTGAGTTACTGCCTTGGTAGGTTGGGGGTTGGGGTAAGTGATAGAGAAAGAGGTATGTTTCATCCACTTGGCCGTCCCTACTATGATAGCTGTTGGCCCTACACAGGCCAAGTACCCAATGTGGGGGTTAAATCAATTGCCAAGTATATCCATCCTAGTTACACAGAGACTAGGAAAATAACCACCAGGTGAGTCAAAAAAATCAGTAAGCTAGACTTTGGCTCCCATATGCCTCCACTCTAACAGGGGGCCACGATGATGCTTAGTGTGTCTAGACCTCAATGTCAACTAGGATCCAATAGTCCTCAAATTGTCTACATATTTCCCTTTCCCCAATGTAACAGTCATCTAAGTTAATAACAGTCCCTTTGGGAAAGGACTGGGGGAATTGTCACACTCTACACTGTCATAGTGTTTCAGTGTCCTTCCTCCTGGGGACCTGGAGACCTGGTTCCCTGATCATCTCTTTAGTCAATGGGTTTTGGTCCTAAAATCTGGCTCAGACCCAGGAAATGGGCAATGTGTCAGGATTTTCTATTGGATCGACACTCTAAGCCTTCTATGCGTACATTTTTGCATCCTTTTGATTAACCAGCATCCTGGTCGTATGCTCATTGGTTTTGCCCTTAGGGAGCTGTAGTTTTTAACCCTCTTCACAGTTCTCTGCTAGTTAGGCCCTTTGGCAGTCATTTCAGTCTTTCTAGTCATAATGATAATTGCACCCCCATGGCTTCTGGTGATTAAAGCCACCATCACCTGGCCTCTATTGCTTTTGAGTCCCATCATCCCTATTGCTATCAACAAACCAAGTTTTGTGACAGACTCCCTGATTTAACCCAGGCCGGCATGCAGCAGAAGCCACAACTAAATGTCTTAATGATGCTAATGGATGACCATCTCACCAGCACATTTCTGATGGCCTTGGCAAGTAGTGTGTCCTCTGCGCATTTCCATGGGCATAATCCACTGGTGGACCTTTTGGCCTTGCATAATATATGCATTCCTGTCTGCCTACTTATCTCAGACTCTATTCCTTGCTCTACAGTTTGTTATAGCAATTTAGATACTTCAATTTTGCTCAATTTAGGCTGCCACTTTCTCTGGAACCACCCAGCAGTAAATTTACCCCATGCCCGAGGTCCTTGCCAGCATGTCCCAAGAAAGTACCATCAAGTCAATAAACCCTCCCTTATCCAGTCATAGTTTTCAGCCCCATTAATCAATTACCCTCAAAATCCAGCCGATTGGTAAGTACTTCCCCAGCTCTTGTCAGTGCATGCTTGACAGGTCTTGCATGGTCTTACCCCTTTGGGGTAAATTCCCTTTCCTCCCTTATCAGACTCAGCACTTTCCCAATGGAGACATAACATAATCCTAGTTATTGCCATGGCAATCAGGAGATACAGTGGAGACAGATCCTGAGAGCAGCCTCTACAGCCCTGTGGGGAAGAAGATAGTGCTGGTGTATTTTTCTACACTGGAGGGTAAGAGGGAGCATGCTAGCTTGTAATAGGGAAAGGTGGGCCCCTGTGAAGGTTCTCAGAGTTTAAAGAGACTGGGGAGCCAAAATCATCAAGAGCATTCACCCACATGTCCTGATCCCATGTACCAGAGTCCAAGTTTGCCCCAAACAGGGCTCCAACTTTTGTATAATAAGCTCCCTCAGCTGAACACTCAATCATTTCTGAAGGTCAATGAATATAACTACTAATTATTGAGTTTTGTCCTCAGCTTTTTCTGCTATCCCACCCCTGGACATAAGGGCCTCTTTGTAAACTACCAAAGAGGACTTCTTGCCTTCACACCTATTTTTCAATTATTTACTAAGTTCCCTCAGTATTTCATTATCTCTCTGTAGGGTGTCATTGAATATCAATAACAACCAGGCAATTCCACTGTTCTTATATGTATTACGACCCCACACCTCCACTCCTACCTCCCCACACCATGGAATTTTCAATCCTTACACCAGCCAGAGCATTTCCCTCCATCAGATTTTTTTTCTCAAATCACTACCAGTGGAAGTTATAGCAATTAGACTGCAAGATTAGTCCAGGGTCCATCATACCTCCCAGCGTGGGTTCCTCATTGCCAATCAGGTGGTGAGTGACTCAGTCACAATTCCCCATCTTTTCTCCTGATTTCTCAGACCATTTCCAGTACCAACTGCATCTGTTCAGGTCCCCTGGGAAGTAAATGGTAAGATGGAATGAGGAGTGCAAAAAGTTTGTTGAGGGGTTTAACAGAAAAAAATGAAGAAGTAGAAAGCAGGATAAACATACAAAGCCTTAAGATGGTGATGCAAATCTGACATCTATCAAAAAAAAAAAAAGTGAGAGAGGAAGTAGAAATAGGCAGAGAAAGCCTCAGACTGCAATGCAGATCTGACAAAGACTCAGCCAACCCAGTGGGGAGCTCTGAAAAAAGATTGCCTGTTAATGAAGACCTATGTTCGGCAGAAATGGCCACGTCATTGTGGCCACATTATGCTTGCCCAGGAAGAGCAGGGCCTCACAATTACATGCTGAGGCAGATCCTGAAGACACTGTAGTTGGGGACTGTCAGATAACTGCACTCTGCAGCTGATTAACAAGTTTTTTCTTTAAAGAAGATGCAAATGGCATACCTTGTTTGCCACAGCAGGCAAAAACAACAGATGTCCACCTCATTTTCATCAGTAGTATGAATCTCTTCTATACTAACAAATAAGTCACAGAGACTTTAATTCTCATAGTTTATTTTTAAAGATAACTGCTTCACCTACAATCTCCACTGAGAGAAAAGCAGATAAAAAGTATAATCACTACTATTTATTAAACACCTGCTATTTTTAGAGACG
Source organism: Trachypithecus francoisi (assembly GCF_009764315.1). NCBI lineage: Eukaryota > Metazoa > Chordata > Mammalia > Primates > Cercopithecidae > Trachypithecus > Trachypithecus francoisi. The sequence continues at coordinate 106,998,094 of NW_022681471.1, forward strand.
AAACAAGGAGGCTGGCATAAATTATCTTTAACCTTTACGCTATTCACTGTCCAAGGATAACCTTAATCTTCAAGGATAGGCCATCCCACACCACTGGCAACACTGAATAGTACAAAAGCTGCCACATTCTGTGACTCAGGTTCACATTTCATCTTCGTCTCCTTTCTCTTAGCATTTTAGTTTTTGAACTCCAAACTTGTGTGTGACTTTGGCTGACACATGTTCTTGGCTTTATCTCTGGGTTTCTTCTCCTTTTGACTCCTCTTTAGATTTGCTACTCCTTTTTACTTTGTTTTCTTTCAAGGTTTCTCATCCCCAGATATGGTGACCTAGGCTCTGGTGCCTGACCTGAGGATCCAAAGGTTTCTACTCCTAGTCACGGGTGTAAAAGTACCCAACTCCAACTACCCAGGGGTTATCTCTACTTAGTCTCCCATTAGTTGGAGAGTAAGAAAAGATAATCAGGCAAGGCAGATATTATTATCTCGATTTTACAGATGAAGAAATTGAGTCCCAGAGAAATTAGGTAATTGTTCAAAAGCTAGTATATTGCATAGTTAGATATCCTAGCTATTGTTAAGATACATTTTTAAAACTTGTGAAATAAGGGAGGAAATTGGATTATATGACATTTTAATGTCACCCTGCAGTATTGACAGGATTACCTAATCATTATTTAATTTTCAAGGGAGATGTATCTGTGGGCAACTTTGCCATTTACTATTAATTAAGGCCTCAGACTCTGTAGTTATATGTTAATTTTTATGTCCAGTAGAAAATATAACCCCAAAGGAACGGTTTCATTGCTGTTTGGATATTAACACATTTTGTCTCTAACTTAGTACATTTATTTCAAAGTGGCTTTCCCCGTGACTATAAATATGCCAGTAGTAAAAATGCTCTTTGAACCACCCCTGGGAGTGGGTACAAAATTGTAATACCTTGGACTGTGAGTATCCTTTGCTGAGAAATTTACTTAAAACTGATCTTGAATTTATGAAATTTGCAAGGCCAGAGCAAAGACAAATGTTAAACCATCCAATTATAGCACCTCCTCAACCCAGGGCACACAGAGGACACTCATAGAAGTTAATTTCCACAAAATAGCATTTTGGTTAACTTATCACCTTATTGATTCCCTCATTCATGAATTGAATAAAATCTCTGACATATTTCCATTTTGTATTTGTATGAGAGTCATGTTTTTAACTTTTGAAAATCACTCTTTGGTGCTATAATGTTTGACTTCAAAGTCCTTGGTCTTTTCCCATACTAGATTACCTTTCAAGATGAGCATGCCAATATATATGGGACTAGGAGAAGAGCCATGCGCCCTGAGATTAATTTTCTCTGGAATTGGGAAAGAAATCTTATGCTGTGTCTCTCCTTATGTTAAGGCTATGCCTCCATCTTGGGCCATGTTTTGGGGAAGAGTTTTCCTCTTGCCAAGACTTCTGGTGAAAGGAACAGCTCAGGTAGATTGACCATGAAATCTGCCTAAAAAAATTATTCCAGAGATTGTTGAAATCTTGAAACAAAGCCTAAGTGCTTGAAACAGAGGCTAAAATTCTTCTTTGAGGGCTCTTTTGCTTTGGGAGGCCTGAATGGACTCTGCATAATGTGAAAATTGTTTTCATTGTGGGCAGGGTGACATGCTGAGAGTTTACAGTGCTTTAACTCACAGTAATTATTGTTGTCTGGAAAGATGTTAAAGTTCCTTTTACTCCTACCTCAGTGAAAGGCTAGATAAGGCTGAGGTGGGAGGACTGCTTGAGCCCAGGAATTTGAGAACAGCCTGGGCAACATGGTAAAACTCTGTCTCTCTCTCTCTATACACACACACACAATAAATATATATATACACATACACATATATATACATGTATATACACATATATACATACATACACACACACATATATATGTGTGTATATATATGTATATGCATGGTGGCACGTGTCTATGGTCCCAGCTACTCGGGAGGCTGAGATAGGAGGATCACTTGAGCCCGGGAGGTCAAAGCTGCAATGAGCCATGATTGCACTATGACACTCCAGCCTGGGCAACAGAGTGAGACGATATCCCAAAGAAAAAAAGAAAAGAAAAACGAAAGAAAGACATGCTAGATAAGTGATATGAAAAAATACTCTAAAACATAGTTGAGCTCAAAAGCAAATCTGCAGGGGTCAAAGCAGTGAGAAGGAATTGAGGTCAGACGGCTTTTGTAGTATTGGCCCTAGATATGCACCTCAAGGTGCACAGGTTTCTAACATAAGAATAGCACTGGAATTCAGGCTAAAGGAACAAGTCAAACCGGAAAACTGGACCTAGGTTCTCTAAATAAATGTAGGCACTAGGAAGGGGTTTCCCTGTCCTTTGTCAAAGAGTAGAAGTAGAATGCACACAAGTAGTGTACCCACACTGGGCCATTGGCAAAAATAGAACTACCTGCAAGAAATTGGAACCCTGAATATGATCTCTGCCTGGGAGTGGGTACATATTTGTAATACCTTGGATGATGAATATCCTTTGCTGAGAAATTTACTTAAAACTGATCTTGAATTTATGAAATTTGCAAGGCCAGAGCAAAGGCAAATGTTAAACCATCCAATTATAACACCTCCTCAACCCAGGACACACAGAGGACTCTCATGGAAGTTAATTTCCATGGAAGATGAGTTCACAGCAAAAAATCACAAAGCACATGAGGATATTTTCTTCCCTGAGTATTAGCAGACGCTGTTAATCAGCGAATCCATTGCAGGGAACCACCAAAGAAATCTAATAGGTGTAGGAGGAACAGTCCTCTCCCTTTTCCCTTATTCTTCTTAAAAAAAAAAAAGACAAAAACAAAAAAAACCTTTGCATCTTTACAAACATTAAGAAGAATTGTGCCTTAGTTTGATGTAGACTCTGAGATAAGAATTCAAGTACAAGTAGTTCTTTGGGAGGTAAAGAAATCACCTGTGTGTGGGAGTAGGGGTAGGGGGAGTAATGCAGAGAAGGAAAGGCAGATATGTTATTAAGCCAACTACTATGGGCACCTGGAACTTGACCGCACAGGACAACCCCATGGAGGAAAAGTGTAAAATATACACACATCAGAATTATACTACCCAAGGGGTGAAGGATCTGGGGTATTAATAATGAGATATAATTTATAATGGGTGATAACTATAATAAGAGTTTTTGGCTGAGGACTGCCCTCAGAGAGTTGATTCCCTGGCACTCCTAATCTGCTGCACCAAACAGAGTAGTCCTGCTGGAGGGAGAAGGGCTTGTAGGTCCAGAGATGCAGGTACTGGCCAGCAGAAGTCACAGAGAACACGTTGAAATGATGAAGGTCAAGGGGCCATGGATGGGGCACTGAGAGTGTCTACTACAAGCAACCTTTGACTCTGTCTCTGCCCTTTCATTCTCTTTGCCATACTCACAGTCCAAGGTATTACAAATTTGTACTCACTCCCAGGCAGAGATCATATTCAGGGTTCCAATTTCTTGCAGGTAGCTCTATTTTTGCCAATGGCCCAGGGTGGGTACACTACTTGTGTGCGTTCTACTTCTACTCTTTGACAAAGGACAGAAAAAACCCTTCCTAGTTCCCACCTTTATTTAGAGAACCTAAGTGGGGGTAGAGAGAGTGCATGCAGAGAATCGAGCCCCTTCTTAGGAACACATTTATAGGGTTCTTTTTCCCATGAGTCTCCTCTCTGCTAGTCCTGGGAAAACTTTATATAGCTTTAGGCAGCTATTATTGAGCTGGTCTTTTTCCAGATCTTTCTGTGTCTACCCTGAAGCCTTCAGGACCTTGGGTTTTGATACTCAAACTACTCAGGCTCTTGCAGCCCCAAAACCTTTTCTTTCATAAATATAAGTTCCACAAAGAGCTTCAAAGCCTATTTTGTAGCACAAAAGTAAATGATTCTCTTTTCTTTCTGTTCATTTTAATAAGGGGAGGGCTGTGGGGGTAAAAAGTAATTACCAATAATGAAAAACACATTGGTTTATATTGCAAAATACTATTCTGCTATATCACACATATAGGAAATATGGTATTGCTTTGTTTTCTATAAATCACCTTAAATTCTGTTTTGGGTCTCTATTCCCACTGGCAGATGATCCCAATCATTACTAGCCTAGCTCCTCTTTCATTGTTATATCAGAATCCAAGAGTCTTATAGAAAAAGGGGAAAGGAAGGGTCCTGTGTAGTAAGGAATTTGGCCTTGCTCAAAGAGTGTTCTGGCCTTTGTCCTGGCTTTTGAAGGTAACCACTAAAGGCTTGGAATTTTTGGAGAAATGGGACTGTCTTTGTTATCCATGGTCAGCCACTTGGACCACACCCAACAGTGCATGCTAAAGGGATGACTCAGGGTGGGGCAAGCCACACTAGATAGTCTTTTGGTGGAGGCTAGACATACCAGAAAGGTTAATTATGTGATGGGGTGGGAGCTGGAGATTGAATTTAACCACAACTCAAGCCTACACAATGAAGCCCCAATAAAAACTCTGGATATAAAAGCTGAAGTGAGCTTCCTCGGTTGACAGTTTGCACAGAATATTGTTGGCAATCCTTTGTGGGTATTGTTACACATTGATGTCATGAGAGTAATGCATCCTGAGAACAATGGGAGCTTCACATTTGGAATCCTTGGGAATCCTTCCACACTCTGCCCTATGCATCTTTTCCTGATTTTAATATATCCACAGAAGCACTACCTATAATAGTCCCAAAGCGGAAATGATGTTCCTCAAAAATAGAATAGATAAGTAAATTGTGGTTGCTATGGTTTGAATGTCCCCTCCAAAACACAGATTGAAATTTAATTGCTATTATAACACAGGTGGGACTTTTAAGAGGTGATTAGGCCATGAGGGCTCTGCCTTTGTAAACCATAAAGTATCTGAGACAAGTTTCAATCAATTTGGAAGTTTATTTTGCCAAGGTTAAGGGCATACCCATGACACAGCCTCAGGAGGTCTGAGAACATGTGCCCAAGATGGTGGGGTTACAGCTTGATTTTATACATTTTAGGGGGATAGGAGTTACAGGCAGACATCAATCAATGCATGTATAGCTTACATTGGTTTGGTGTGGAAAGGTGAGATAACTTGAAGGGGAGGTGCAGTGGGTGGGGGTGAGGGGGTTCTAGGTCATAAGTAGATTCCAAGATTTTCTGATTGACAAATGGTTGAGTTCACCTAAAGGCCTGGAATCAATAAAAAGGAATGTCAGGGTTGTGGTAAGGGGTTATGGAGATCAAGGTTCTTATTATGCAGATGAAGCCTCCAGGTAGCAGGCTTCAGAGAGAGAACATGGTAAATGTTTCTTATCAGACTTAAAGAGGTGCCAGACTCTTTTTTAATCTCTCCTGGGTCAGGAAAAGACCTGGAAAGGGAAGGGGACTCTCTACAGAATGTAGATTTTCCCCACAACAGACAGCTTTGCAGAACCATTTTTAAATACGTCAAAGAAATATATTTCAGGGTAAAATACTTTGATTTATTTCAGATCCTCTATCTGTCATGTATGTATCTTATCGCTACAGTCTGTTTGGTCAGTCTCAAGATCTCTGTTTTAATGGTAGCGCTGGTCAGTTGTGCCTCAATTCCAAAGGGAGGAGAGTATAATATGCCTGACCCTCACTTCCCATCATGGCCTGAATTAGATCTTCACATTTACTTTGGAATGTTCTTGGCCAAGGGGGTGGGGGGTGGTCATTTGTAGAGCTTAGAATTTTATTTTGGGTTTATACTTCCATGAATGGATTACTGCTGTTATCATGGAAGTGGGTTAGTTATCATGAGACTGAATTTGTTACAAAAGCAAGTTTGGCCTGATTTCCTTTCTCTCATATGCTTGCTTGCCCTTCTGCCATGATATGACACAGCAAGAAGGCCCTCACCAGAAGCAGCCCCTTAATCTTGGACTTCCAGCCTCCAGAACTGTGAGCCAAATAGACTCGTTTTCTTTATAAATTATCTAGTCTGTGACATTCTATTATAGTAGCAGAAAAGGATTAAGAGTGTGATATGGTCATATAATGGGATATATATAACAATAAGAATTGACCAAACTAGATAACATACAACAACATGGATGAATCTCACAAACATAATGTTGAATGAAAGAAACTGGAAATGAGATTGTAAATTGTATGTTTCCATTGAAATAATTTTAAAACCAGGTAAAACTAATCTAAAATGTTTTAAGTAAGGATAATGGTTATTCAAGGAGGTGGTGACTAAAAGAAAAGAGGGTTTCAGGGATCCTGAAAATATTCTCTTTCTTGATCTGGATATTACATGTGTGTTTACTTGGTGAAAATTTGTAGAACTGCACACTTATGATTTGTGCATTTTAAATTTGTATGTTATATTTCAATAAAAAATTTACACAAACATGGTATTCCTCTCCCCATTTACCTTTAAGAGCACCTCTCCTCAATGAGCTCAGGGTTTAGGAAAAAATTCAGATGGGAAGGATCTCGTACATGACTTCTGCTTAGGGCAACCAACTTGTCCTGGCTTGCCTGGGACTTTCCTGGTTTCAGTACCGAAAGTCTCATGTGCTAGGAACTGTTCCCCTCTCAAACCCCCCTACAAACCCTGAGCAAACTGGGATAGTTAGTTACCCTATTTCTGCCTACAAATAAAATACAAACTATCCTCTGGGAAGGTGCACAAAAAAAATTACTAACTTTCTGGAATGAAGGAGGAAAAAATAAGAAAAAAGAACATACATTATGATCTCAATACATTATCCTGCCACAATATTTATAGTTTACTCATTATCACAATCAACAAAAGTTCTTTCTGTTTGGGAAATCAAAGACACACTATATCACCTTGAAAAGTCAGAATCTATATTAACCTAAAAGCTCAAGGCACACATGCACGCTCGCGCACGCACAACCATCTGAACCTAGATCCAGAGGGAGATACTCAGTTGGAAAGTTTACTTTCTAAAAGGTCAAATTATTCTCCCTGAAGTTCCTGTAGACAAGTGATTTTAGAGATAGAGGCCCCTTGAGATCTAAAGGAAATGCTATGATAATACAAATAAACCTTCTTGCAACCCAGCTGTGACATTTGATACCAGAGGGAATATGACTGAAAATACACAGTGCCACTCTGACTTTTCTCAAATGAAAAGGGAATTGTCAGAGACAAGTATAACTTGCAAAAACAAAAACCAAAACATGAGAATTCCCATTTATAGTTCAAAGGATGAAGATGCTAAAGGGAGCGGCAATGGTGGGCTGTAGAATAACTACCAAAAGAAATAAAATATTGAGCTCAACCTTGGCCAAACATTTCCAAATGGAAAGCGAAAGAGAAGACGACGACCAGTTTAAATTAACTTCCCAGTCAATAAGTCTCTTAAAGTGTTGTTCCTTTGAAGTCTTCTATTACACAGTGATTAAATGTGCTCCTACTCTGATTAAAAACATTTTGTGGGGCTCATTTCTCCTATTCTAGTTCTATAGCACTTAATGTTCCCTCCAAATTGTTTTGGGGAAAGCAATCTCATGTCAGGGAAATGAATTCCAAAGTGCTTCCCTATAAGGCCTGAGGGAAATTCACACCTTCAGTGCACAACTTGGAAAATAGCAGGCTTTAGATTGCTTTTGGAAGTTCAAAAAATAAATTCAAGAAATCTGATGTTGAGTGAAGTAATCTTTAGACAGTTCACATACACATTTAGTCCTTAGAACTATTATTACCAATATTCTTCAGCAGAATATACTTGTTATCCAAGTGAACTATTTTAACAGCATGTTTTGTAAGCATGAGCTTTTATAAAATATCTCCTTTTCAGAGATGGTACTTTAACCTTTTGCCTTTCCAACTTTTGGACACACTATGTATTTAAACAATGAACATGCATAACTTAGATTTAGCCACAGACTAGAAGGGCCCCCTATGCAGCTTTCTGGATCTTTTCTGTCTTGCCTTCTTCCCTCCAGTCCTTTCTCCAATATACATATCTCCCTCCACTGGACAATCCTTCTAATGGAATTGTCCAGTGGACTCATGACCAATGATGTATGTTGGGACAGCTTGCTTGGCCTTGGGTCCACTTGGGAACAGACCCTTCAAAGCCTCTTTCACACATGGCTCTGTTATTCTTTCCTCCAAATGGATCCTCTAGCAAAAGCCATAGCTTAACACAATTCCAGTGAATACCATTCACGTATATGATAGAGGGATGCCACTCAACTAGAGTTGTGTGATGTCCAGACTCTGTCTCACCCCTCAGTCCTTATTTTTCTTCACCTGAAATAAGTATGGGTCACTTGTTCACATTCCCCTAAAGCTGTGGTCTCCATGCCTTGTTTACTGTTTACCCTGTGAATAAATAAGATTTTTGATGACACTTTCCAACATATATGCATACCTTTATTTATAAAATATATACATCTGCATATACATACACAGATACAATATATACATACTCACACATTAAAAAAACTTTTAAAAGTTTGTAATACAAACTAAATATGAAAAGAACTTCTGATAATTTTCGAGATCATCAGATTGGATGAAAAAGCAAGACCCAAATATGCTGCTTACAAGAAATCCACTTTGAATTTAAAGATGTAAATAAGGTTAAAAATAAAAGCGTGGGAAAATATATACCACACTAACACTAGTAAAAATAAAGCTGGAGTGGCTATACTAACATGAAAGTAGATTTCAGAGCAAAGAATATAAGGGATACAGATGGTCATTCCATAATGATAAAGGGGTCAATTCATGAGGAGTACATAATAATGCTAAGTATTTATAAACTTAATAACAGAGCTTCAAAATACATGAAACAAAAACTGATAGAACTGAAAGGTGGAATAGATAACTCCACATTTACAGTTGGAGATTGAAACAGCCCTCCCAGAGTAAACAGAAAAAACAAGTAAACAGAAAATCAGCAAGTATGTAGGAAACTTGAATAATACTATGAACTAAAGTGACCTAATTAACATTTATAAAACATTCTGTGTACCAAGAGCAGAATACACATTCTTTTCAATTACATATGGAATATTTAGCAAGATAGACCATATTTTGGGCCACAAAGCAAGTCCCAATGAATTTAAAAGGATCCAAATTTTGTGATGTGTTCTATAACCACAATGAAATTAAATTAGAAAACAATAACAGAAAGATCTCTGGAAAATCCTCAAATAACAGCTTTAAATAACTTACAGATCAAAGGAGAAATTAGAAAGAATTTTTAATTATATAAAAACAAAACTATAACAAATTAAAATTTGTATGATGTACCTAAAGCAGTGCCTAGAAGAAAAGTTACAGCACTGAACACCTATTTGAGAAAAAAGCAAAGATCTCAAATCAATGATCTCAGCTTGCATGATAAACTAGGAAGTTAAATGGTAACTTAAATGGTATACAAGCCATTGGGATTCCTCTCCCTCTGAATTCTCTTTTTGGAGGTTTTTTGCTCAGAATCTTTTATTTAGAGATGGAGTCTTGCTCTGTCACCCAGGCTGGAGTGCAGTGGCATGATCTTGGCTCACTGATACCTCTACCTCCCAGGTTCAAGCGATCCTCGTGCCTCAGCCTCACCTGGCTAATTTTTGTATTTTTAGTAGAGACGGGGTTTTACCATGTTGGCCAGGCTGGTCTCAAACTCCTGACCTCAAGTAATACACCTGCCTTGGCCTCCCAAAGTGCTGGGATTACAGGGGTAAGCCACCACGCCTAACCCTACTCATGACCTCTTTCTGTGACTGGTGATGACAAATGGGCCATATTCCTTCTTTTCCTCACTCATTCAGCTAAGAAAAAGACCTCTACTCCTACTTATACCCCTTAGACACTTGAGCAGAATTAAGTTTGGGCTCAGGAGAAAGAACACATAGGAAAGGCCCCTTAGGCTAGTTTCCAGTCTAGGCAAAAACAGTGCTCAATGCCATACCAATCCAGTCTATGTTACCTGGGCCGAGATGTCCACTTGGAGTTTTGGAGGGCCATCACTAAATACTCACATCATGCTGTCTCCTCTTTAGACTTGAAAAGACCTAATTCTCTTTTGACTACTTTAGTTAAATATTTCCAGTGTATTTTAGAATTATTAAAAGGAAATTCATTGATTTCAATGTATTAATTCAATAAATATTTATTGAGTGTGCACCAAGTACTGTTCTGGGCACCAGGTATGTAGCAGTGAACAAATAGGCAAAATTTCTTATATTTCTATTGGTATAAAAAACTATAGCAATATGCATTTCTCAAAGTCTATTGGCTTTGTCCCAGAACTTCTCAGAATAGCTATTATTCCCATTTTTAAATAAAATTGATATTTAATTTGTATTTTGACAGTGCAAACTAATGAAGGTATTTTTTTGTGCTAGAAATGAGGGAATCTGGAGTGCAGTTATCAGATGAAATGAACATCAAGAAAATGACATAATAAATAATATGAACATGCTGAGAAGAGAAGGAAAAATCTCTGTGACAATCATTAATTTTTATTCTCTTAAAGGTTTATTTTATAACGTAAGAAGGAAAGAAATATCATGAGGTATTTAGAATATGTTATAAGCTCCAAATCAACATTGAATATTTCTAAAAGGAAACAAAAGAATTTCAGAAGTAACTTCAGCAATCCGACAACCATATTGAAAAAATTATAATAGTGCATGGCTTTTCTCACCTTTATAGCTTTTAAAATCAGCAGGTAGCTGTTTTGTTAGACTTTCAAAATTAAGTTCTTTTTTATTTAGTTTTTGACATGACCCAGAAAGTCAGGATTTGCTAGTTATGAGATAATCTTTAGGCATCTATATCAGTCATATCAAAACTAGCAAAAATTTAGCCACAATTTTTGTTTTGGTGAGGAGGAGGCTGTCTGGGTTCCTTTTTACAGTGAGTCCTTTCATGCTGTATTGTATGGCAATCTGAGGGTGCCAGCTTTCTATTTTATTGGCCCCATGCCTTCTGCAAGTTGCTGACTCACTTTATGGAATGGAATTAAGAACCTGTCCAAATCAATAGGCATTTGTGTGAGCATGCAAGTTCTTCCCCAATATCCATTTTCTCTTTCTTCCATGGAAATAGAAATTTTAGCTAGGAACAGTATTAACAAAGGTCAGCAAGATCTTAGAAGATAACTCATGAGCATAGCAAGCAATGGCATTGGGGTAAATGATAAGAAAGATTCCAAATGTTGGAGGAGTGTATGCTGTATCTGAGTACTTCTAACAACATCCTATAGAGTGATGGACCCCGGTGAGAGTTAGACAGAAAGCAACAAAAAATGGAAGGGAACAGAGCTCTGTCAAGAGTATGTTCTTTGCCCATGGCCTGCAATTTCAGAGTCATACGCGATTGAAAAAGCCATCTGCTTTCTGCAACTTCACAGTAAAGCAGCTTAAAGAGGCTGCAGATAAAGGAAGACTTGGCAGGAAATAATATTGTGGCTCCTCACACATCTTCCTCTTGACCAGTAAATCAGAACCAGAGCAGAGGTAGAGATCATGTTAAGTATGTCAACTTCTCATACAAACCTACTAAGAAGAACCTAAGGAAACAACTATTAAGTTCAATGAGAGGAAGATGAATCAGCACAGAGAACAGTGACAGCAAAAGAATTTACCTGGAAGAGATCTTAGACTATGGTTACTTCTTCTTTTTTTTTTTTTTTTTTTTTTTTGAGATGGGGTCTCGTTCTGTAGCCCAGGCTGGAGTGCAGTGGCATGATCTTGGCTCACTGCAAGCTCCACCTCCCAGGTTCATGCCATTCTCCTGCCTCAGCTTCCCGAGTAGCTGGGACTACAGGCACTCGCCACCATGCCCAGCTAATTTTTTGTGTGTGTTTTTAGTAGAGACGGGGTTTCACCATGTTAGCCAGGATGGTCTTGATCTCCTGACCTCGTGATCCGCCCGCTTCAGCCTCCCAAAGTGCTGGGATTACAGGCATGAGCCACCGCGCCCGGCCAACTATGGTTACTTCTATATGTAATTGGCAAGTAGCAAATAGACCAGAATCCTATTGAGTAGTAGAGGGAATCCAAAAGCCACAGAAACCAAAAGGCTGGTTTGCAAATGCCTATCATGATTAGAGCCCTCATGTAGTGTTAGGAACCCCCAAACTTCTCAGTAGGAAACAGGCTGTGAAAGCTGAGCAATCCCCAAGAACCACCCACTGCAAATGTGGCCATAATAATCAATGAAAATGAACCTTCCAGAGAGCAGAGACAAGGTCCATAAAGGACAATGGACAAGGAATTTTCTTAAGAGAGCAGACCTAAGGGCTGTCAGATGAGCTAACTAAGAAATTCAATCCAATGTTAGGACAAGGAGCTTTTGCATTTCCAAGCCAGTAGGACTTAATAATTACCATGAACTAATAATGACTGCTGAGTGGTTCCCCTTTTCCCTTTCCAACATCAGTGTTTCTGTTCTTATTACTTTGTTCCTAGTCCACCATTATGTTGTGAATGGGGCACATAACTTGTCTTGCTTTTTATAAATCACAGGATCACAAGGAGACACATTTGAGTCTGATATAGAGGATCACACATCAGCACATCATTCAGAGATCCTGGACTTTGAGATGTATGTGTTAACAGGCTTGTATTTTGGGGTTTTCTTCATTGGTAACTGGTGAGTTTGTTCTATGTGTGGCTGGAAAGTCCAAGATCAAGGAGCTGCCATTTGGTGCCTGGTGAGGGCCTTTTTGCTACATCCTCACACGGCAGAAGAGCAGAAGGGCAAAAAGGACAAACGTTCCCCACTCACATGGCAGAAGAGATAGATAAGCAAAAGCTAGCTAGTTCACTACAGCCCTTTCATAAAGCTGATAATCCCATTCATGAGGGCTCTGTCTTCATGACTTAATCATCTCCTAAAAACTCCACTTCTTAATACTACCACATTGGAGTTTAAGTCCCAACATGAATTTTGAAGGGGACACAAATATCCAAACTATAGCAATGGTACAGGCAGAAGATTGGAGAGACTGGAGAGCCAAAGGGAAGAGTTTGCAGTATTTTTCTCCCTCTTTTTCTGATTCTTAAAGCATCTCTTCCATGGATTTAGCTTTTGCCAAACCAAACCTCCCTTGATGGTCCAAGCTACTACTGGACAATTCTGACCAGGCAGACATAGCCATGGTTCAGGTTCCCTTTAAATTGCCCTGGATTCTGGGATCTGGTAAAACCACCTCCTCCAAATAAATGTTTCCCATCCCTAGGGATGGCAGCATCTTTCTGCTGTTGCCAATCTCAGGGTAGTTTCATCACTGACTTCTCAGCTTCTTCATTATTTGTGAAATCAATTTTCTCTTTAATTTTTCCTTTTCTGACAGTATTAGAGTGGTTTCTGTGCTTATTGCTGTACCCTGTCTTAATATACAGACAATATAACCCTCTTAGAAACAAGAGCAATAATGATAGTCATATATGTTGACTCGATTTTTTAATCTGAAAAAAGTGGCTTTGGAAAATAATATAAAAGAAATAAAATATTTGCATAAAGATGTCCATTTTAGCATGACATATAACAGCAGAAAATTGGAAACCACTTAAATGTCCAATATTTTTAAATGGCTTAAAAAATTTAAAAAATTAAATGCTATGGTAACAGATGATTCCCAAATTTCAGTGATTTATCACAGATTTATTTCTCACTCACATTACCTACCCTTTGCAGGTTAGCTATAGCTCTGCTTCATCCTAGGACCCAGTTGGAAGGACCAGTCCCCATGTTGGTCTCATGGCAGTGGACAAAGAGTACGGACAGAATAATAGCTCTTAAAGCTTATGTTCAGATGTGGAATATTTCATTTCTGGACAAATTCCACTGGCCAAAGAAAGTCACATGATCAAGCCTGCTATCAATGGGACAGATACTACTCCTTCAGGGAGGCCCCTCCCCCGGAAGAGGTTCTATAGAGATGGACCCAGAGGAGAAGGGAAGGAAATTTGTTGAAGAATAATAAAACTTACCACATTAATGAAGACTATGAAGAAACATGGAAAATGTTTGATATGAAGAAAAGTAAAGTAAGAATCTACAAAAAGAGTTTACATATACCATCATGGTGAATTCTGGTAACTGTTCACCAAAATCCATTCTAACCTGCTTCCTAGGCATATAAAGTTAGATGTAGTCATATGATTAAGTCCTAGTCAATGAGATATGAGTAGAAGGGATGTTTAATACTCCCTGGCCAGGTGCCTCCTTTACACATTTTTTGTCATCTACTAGCTGATGTCTGTTTGTGGCAATCCAACCTCAACCTTGTAGGTAACAAGTCTATAGAAGTTATAGAGGCACAAAGCAAGAGGACCCTGGGTCCCTAGATCACCACGTGGAGGAGAACACCTGTCAACCTACAATACCTGACCTAGACTGTTATGTTAGGGAGAAATAATTGTGTTCTTTAAGTCACTAAATTTTGAGGATTTCTTTTGGGTTCTATTAGCCTACTCTAACTGATACAAGTATTACTGCATTTGTAAAAGTAAATGCTCCTGTCACTTCCTTCAATTTAGATGTCATTGTCTCCGTGAAGCCTTTCATGGGTCCCTCAGTCCAAATTAGGTATCTCTACTAGGTGCTCCTCATATCTACCCTTATTACACTTTATTGTACTTGTTTGTGTATCCATCCCTTTAAATGGAAAGCTATAACCACAGATCTTTGTTCACTGCTATGATCCCGGCTTCTAGCATAAGACATAACATCACAGAGCCTTCTTATATATTTGCTGAATGAATGAATGAGTAAAAAGGAAAGTAATTGTTTTATAATAATAGAATTATAGACAATTAAATGTAATATTTTAAATAATTATCCACTGACTTTTGACTATAAGTTAATATGCTTTATTTATAATTTTCTAATCAAATATGCCAAATTAAGTATTATCAATGATTATTCCTCAGCATGTCTTTTGGACATTACACACATGACTCATAATACGAACTAGTGGGGTTTTTTCGTTTTTTGGAATTTCATTTTGAGACAGGGTCTTGCTCTGTTACCCAGGCTGGAGTGTAGTGGCATGACCATGACTCACTATGGCCTCAACCTCCCAACCTCAACCTTCCATCTCAGTCACCCAAATAGCTGGGACCACAGGTAAGTGCCGCCATGGCTTCATTTGCTACATTCCATTATGCTTATTTGTTTATGTGATATTCTTTGTAATAGGCTGCAAATACCTTGAAGCCATGGACTTTGTCTTATTCATCTCGGTATCCTCAGAACATGGCTCAATAAATGTATGTTGAACGATGAATTAATCCCTAAGGCTGTGAATAAATGACACTTACTGTTTCTGGTGTTCCTGGCAGAGAGCTCATTGCATTTGGGAAGGGAAGGGCTGAATTCCCATCTTGGCTGGACCAGTTACCTATTACCTTAGGCAATTCTCTTAACCTCAGTTTTCATCTGTCAAATGTCTCTTTGTACTATTACATGTTTACTATGAAAAGGAAACTCTGTGGTTCAGGAAAACCTCAAAACCATCAGGAAAAAAAGCTGCTAAAACAAGCTATTTTTTATGTGTATTGAAGGGTAGTCTATAGTCTTCCCAAAAGCCAAGAACACTCTCAGCTACAATATTTTGTAAGCAGTATTAATTCATAAATCACTTACTTTGGGTGGGGAGGGGTTTAAATCCTGCCCCTGTCCACTCACTGTGTCACCTTAGGTTCTCCAGGTGTGTTTCCTTTTGTAGAATCACAATTAATCTAACACATGCTTATTGAGCACTTATGTCTTGAGTATTTATTACATGTTGAGCCCTAAGCAATAGGCAAAAATTGGATTCATTTTATTGAAACACTATAAATATTTTTGGTCACTTTGCTTTCTGTATTAGTCCATTTCCAGGCTGCTAATAAAGAGATACTCAAGACTGAGCAATTTACAAAAGAAAGAGGTTTATTGGACTTACCGGTCCACATCGCTATGGAGGCCTCACAATCATGGTGGAAGGTAAAAGGCACATCTCACATGGTGGCGGCAAGAGAGAGAATGAGAGCCAAGCGAAACGGTTTCCCCTTATCAAACCATCAGATCTCGGAAGACTTGTTCACTACCAGGAATACAGTATGGGGGAAACCGCCCCCATGATTCAATGATCTCCCACTGGGTCCCTCCCACAACACGTGGGAATTATAGTAGTACAATTCAAGATGAGATTCGGGTGGGGACATCGAGCCAAACCTTACCACCTTCCCTATACTCAGTCATGATCTTGAGTATTCAAACCATTCATTTCTTAAACTCATTCATTCATGATATATTCATTCAGAATCTTTTCTTTGCAAGTGACAGAAAACATATCTCAAACAGGCTTATGCAAAAGGAAAAGAGATCATGTAACTAATAGTATAGAAGATAGGACTGGTTTTAAGTACTGCATGATGCAGGAGTACAAATGATATCCCCCAAACCTAGTTCTTCTGTCTCTCTCTTTATCCCTCAGTTCATTACCTTTGGGTGGGTACTGTTCTTTAGACAGAGTCCCCACTATAGTCATGATATAGAACTAATTAATAATTTTATATTCCCTCTTTCAGTGTCTTGGTATAAGAGGGCTCAATTCAGTTGTTTCTTGTGCTTATGATAGGGAAAATTAGAGTAGATTGCTCTTAATTCTTCTAGCAAGCTCAGAAGGCATTCTGACACTTGTTATTTAAGGTGCTGGCCAGTACAGGGGCAAGTACTAAATGAAGGTTAGGTGGGAAGCAGAGTAGGGGGTAGAATATACAGAAAAAAATTAGATTATGAGAAACCCCTTTTCCATTGAGAATCACTAAATCACAAAGTAAAAATCAAGGGGTCTACACAGAACATTAACATAGTTTAAATAGGGTATTTTAGTACAAAGAGCAGATTTGTCTAAATGTGATCCTGAGAACTCATGTTGGGTTACAGGCAAAAAGCTAACTGGAACCAGGGATCTGCCCTTTTACCAAAGAGAAAAGCTGCACCCAATTTCAGCTTCCCATAGGACTTCTTCCCCTCATAGAAGAATTGTAATATCTAATTAACCCCAAGGTCCCAGACAATGCCTATAAACAGTTGGCACCGCAACTTCAGATTGCCTGGCATCAAGCAGCCTGAGTAGTCCATCACTGACAAGGCTCCTCTTAGACTTGCACTATAAGAAGGGAAAGCAAAGGGGCAAGGGATTCTCTCAACTGAACCCAGTGTTACCCTTCAGGCCCAGCAAGGGCTCCCTCTTACCAAGGCTCAATTAGCTATTACTGGCCTGATCTACCAGCAGCAGAGATCAACAGTGAGCCCAGGGTATAACACCATTTCTCAAGGAGACCAGCCACTTTGGCAGATTGATTACTTTGGATCCTTTCCACATGGGGTGTGGGGCATGCAGTTCATTCTTGCCAGAGCTGATTCATACTCTGAATATGAGTTTGGCTTACCTATCCACAGTTTTCCCATGAGCACCACCATTCAGGAGTTTACAAATGGTCATCTAGTAACATGGTATCCCACAAAGTATTGCCTTAAACCAATGGACCCATTTTACTGCAAAGGAGTTGCACATGACAATGAGAACTGCTGGTATCATATACCTCATCATGTAAAAGCAGACAGCCTCATGAAATGGTCCATGAAAGGCCCAACTAACTTTTTAGCTTTTAGACCATACCTTGTGGAGTTGGGAGTGACACCGAATGTCGTTGGTCCCATGAATAGCCTCTATTCTTTTTACCATGAGTGACCCCATGTGAGACCAGAAGAAAAACTGCCCAGCTGAGCCCACCCCAATTTGTTGACCCACAGCATAATGAGCAAATAACATGATTATTATTTTAGACTATTTATGTTTTGAAGTGGTTTGTTGCAGGACAATAGAATATTGATACAACAGGTGAGGCCAAAAATATCTGAAATGGTACATAAAATGTGTCTGATACATGTGAAAAGAATGCATACTAAGTACTATCACATTCCAAAGGGAGCTCCTAGGCAATTCTCTACAGGACTCACCAAGAGGTGACAAAACCGGTTCTATGACCTCGCTCAAACACTTCCTCCAGCCTAAATAAGAGAAGACTACAAGGGAGAGTTTATTAGTTATTACCTTCGAGGGGGTGTTGTAGATTTTCTCTCCCACTGAAAAGGGGGAAGCCAATGAGAAAAATGAGAGTGAGGTGGCCTCTGAGAGCTGATTAAGAATGTCTTCAAGACATATCACCCTCCAGATGCTTGGTCACTGAACTGAAGCTATCTGTAGGTCCAACCCAGAGAGAAAGTTTTAGGGAGAGCCTGCTATGTATCCCTGGAGTTTGGAGGCCCGTGTCAGTGTAGACACTGACACTGCCTCTTGTCAGAATTCTAAAGGCAGAAAACTTGCTGGAGCAGCAATGACAAGGCAGCATGTCTGTTGTTCAGTATGGCAAGGACATGTGAACTTCTCATGGATCAAGTGAGTGTCTCAGAAGGCAAAATAGCTTGAGCCATTTGCTTGTGCCTGTCAAAGGGCTTGCCAGTTGTTGAAGTAATACTGGCAGTAAGAAACTATGGGTATTCCACAAGAGACAGGGGCTGAGGAGAAGTTTAAAAGGATTGAGTCCATATTTAAGAAATGTGTAGTGAAGGGGGTCCTGAACAATCATACTCACCCTATGAGAGCCAGCATTCGGATGCCAGTCACATAGAAGGCATTGACAACCAAGAGAGGACTTACAGCAGCACTGAAAAGTAAGAGAGACAAAGGGCTGAGAAGAGAGAGGCTAGATGGAAGAAAGAGCTTCATTTGTGTCCTGACAGGTACTCCTGAATCTTCTCAGTGGGACCCTAAGAAGAAGTCACAGAAGAAATCAACAGAGAGCCAATTTTCAGCATTTGCCATGTCCAGAAAGGACAAAGCCATGTTATGAAAGGATCAGTAAAGCAACACCTTGCCACCTCCATTTCTATCACCCCCAGAGGAGATACAGCTATGGTTAGCAAGATGGGGTAGAAGAAGTAGAAGCCTAAGGGACAGAAAGAGAAGGGTTACACCTGCTTCCTTGACTCAAAGCCCCTCATCGGTGGCAGGATCCAACTGGGAGAGAGGACAAGATATAACTTCAAATAAGGTCCGAGTTTTGATTATTGTATGGGTCTTCTGGTTGTCCCCTCAATGTTTTTTCCAAAGTCATGGAATGTTTACCTAGTTACAGGACTGCTTAGAATAAGATCACGTTTCACAGTCTCCCTTGCAGGTAGATGCAGTAACGTGATTAAGTTCTGACCAATGGGTTGTGAACATAAGTTGATGCTAACAACTTCTGGGTCATGCCCTTAAAGGAAATGGGTAGGCTTTTTCCCCCTTGGTGACTGAAATGTGATGTGGTGCTGAGCCATTCTGGACCATGTAGACTAAGACAACAGTCTAGGAATGGTGGAGCAAGAAGACATAGGGAGACTAAACCATCGCTCAGTTTGTAGAACAGAGCTGCCGTGTTAGTCCACTTTTGCCACATAATAAGCAAAAATCTCAGTGCCATGCTACAATAAGCATTTATTTCTCACTCATGGTTTTGTGAGTTGGCTGGGGCTGCTCTCCTTGGTCCGAAACCTGAACTTGTTTTCTACAAATGTTTCAGCACATTGGGCCCCACTGTGTGGGGTGTGTGATAGGAGTGAATGAACCCCTTCTGACCACATCCAGCTTCCAAAATGAGTGGCTCTTGACACTGCAGCTGCTCTACTTCAGGATGTGGGTCAAATTCAGCTCCAGTCCAGCTGTTACATTCTCATCCCCAGGCTAGAGGGAGATTGGAAGCTCCCAGAGGGACAGGAGAACTTCCTTCCCATAGCAGCAGTTGGATCGTTTGCAGTTTGCCCACACTTGCAGAGGCAACGCCTTGAGCCCTGCTCAGAGACATAACACCAGCGGATGCTGCTCCTTTCTCAGAGGTCTGAGTTTTACCTCCACAAGGCAATTCCTCTAAACGTATAAATTGTAATAATCCCAACCTCTTCCCTTCCTCCTTCTAGCTCTAGGCATAGTAGCTGCTTCCTGCAGTTGCTACCTCTGTGGTACATTAACAGTTCTCTCTGACCTTATCAGTTGCCTAATAATCAATTCTTGATATTAAATTCTATTGGTTGAAATAATTGGGGTGGTTTGTTTCCTGCTATCACCCCAGGTGATTCACTGGACTAAATCCTATACCTGTTAGACACCTCTCAAGAATTTTCTCTTTGGCTGGGCGTGGTGGCTCACCACCTGTAATCCCAGCACTTTGGGAGGCCGAGGCGGGCAGATCACTGAGGTCAGGAGTTCGAGACCAGTCTGGTCAACATGGTGAAACCCTGTCTCTACCAAAACTAATCAGCTGGACTACAGGTACACACCTGTAGTCCCAGCTACTCAGGAGGCTGAGGCACGAGAATCGCTTGAACCCGGGAGGCGGAGGTTGGAGTGAGCCGAGATCACACCGTTGCACTCCAGCCTAGGCAACAGAGGAAGACTCGGTCTCAGAAAAAAAAGAGGGATTTCCTCTTTGATGTATTTTATGATATCCTCCCCCCATATCTGTCACTCCTCTCTGTACTCATTTCTATCACAGAACTTACTGTGCTAAAGTGTCATCATTGTTTTTTCTCATTCATCTCCATCCCAGGCCAATAGCTCCCTGAGGTTACAGCATTTCCTCAGTAGCTGGCACATAGGAAACTGAACAACACACGTTTGAATGAATGAGCAAGAAAAAATAAAATAGGAAAAAGAGTTATTCGTATCAGATGGCTCATGTAGCACCAAAAATGAAAGAGAAAGTTGGATGGTGATGGTGGGAAACAGGACTGTGGCTGCCAGCTGTGAGGCCATCTGCAAGCACACAGCAAGAAGCTCTTGATCAATAATGTGAACTCATAACAGGATGAAGAAGGTGCAGCTGAGGCTTTGCTAAGACTACTCGGTGACAGAACCCATAAGGACAAGCAAAGGCTTGGAATATTCCCGAGGACGCAAAAGTGTGTTGGCCATTCGGGCTCCTGAGGGATGACCAAGCCTTAAGGGACGCCTCTCACTTGGTGCCTGGTCCTGCCAAGCCCTTTACTGGGTTTCTTGACTGGGTTTCATTACCCCGCCCCGCGCCACTAGTGGAAACAGGTAAAACCTGGAGAACCAGGTCCTACTTTAGAGGCCGTTCCAGGCATGCGTCATTACCCGCGCACGCAGGCGCAGCAACTTCCTCGGTAACTGGTACTGCCCATGTCCGATATGGGAAGTGTTTGCTCAGGCTTCCCTAATTTATCACCTTTCCTTTGGGCCCCCGCCCTCCTGTTCCTGTGGGGGAAGCCTCGCGAGATCGCCCTTGGCCGTACCCAGCGGCGCCATCTTTGTACCTGGCGAGCGACGGCGCCCGACGGAAGCCCTGAAGCCAGAGCTTGCTTGCCAAGCTCTCGCTCAGACCGGATCTAGGAAATACGAGGCGGGCCTCGGTGGGAGGGACGCACTGAGGGAGGAGGGAGGAAAGGGGGCGGCGGCGGCTCACACCGGATCCCGGCCCCGCACGGCGCGCACCCTGGGGGTTCGGGCGGGGAAGCGGCGCCGGCCCGGACCCCCCGCGGGAGCAGGCAACGGGAGTGAGGGCGAGGCGGCGGCGGCGGCGACCAGAGAGCAGCAGCCGCCTGGTGAGTGTCCGCGGGGAGGCCCGGCACCTGCCGGAGCTGGGACGTCGGAGGCGCCCCCGGGATCGTCCCAGTGACCCTGTGCCTGAGACGGTGGGCGTGTGCGCAACTGCTGGTGTCCCGGGGACTCCGCTCGGCCCGGGACTGCGGCTGACAGCGGGAACTGCGGGGCTGCGGGAGGTTTGCGCAGGGCCTGGCGCGTCCGCGCCCGCCCCAGACGCCCTGAGAGGCCGAGGGAGAGGGAGTGGCTGGGGTGGGGTGTCGACTTGATGGGCCTTGGTCCCCCCAACGGAGGGGAAGATGCCCTTCCTCGCCGGACCCTAGGCATTGCTGAGAGTGAGCCTCTGTGGACCGGCTTTAAGCCCCCAGGAAGGTGTTTGAGGATGAGGACTAGCAGCACCAGCGTAGGGGCCGTTGAGGGTGTTGAGAGATGTGAAGGTTAGTAGCAGTCTAGTAATAATTGTTGGAGAGGAGGTTTACAGATGACTGTTGGTAGGTGTTGAGTAAGGAGAAAATATTGCTTTCCTTTAAAGATCACACAAGCAGTCCTCTGAGGTCCAACATCAGATTTCCCCGTTGGAGTTCTGTAGCTTACTACCGTGTGCCAGCTCATAAAGTGCGTAAAATCAGGATTTGAAGGGTGAGGGACAGGTGAGGCATAAAGTAAGCTGCAGTAAAAAAAATCTGAAGTTTGTTAATGTGTTAAAATGTAAAGCCTTCTGTTTCTACTGAAATGTAACTTACTTGAATTATTTAAGAAAACTTGCCACCTTTGGTCCAGACCGGGCTTGTCAGTCCGGTGTGTTTCTTCAGTGACGTTTGTCAATCAGGCAGTCATTTTGGCATACAGTATATTTACTTCTGGTTTCTAAAAGAACAAGAATGAATGAAAAAAGGGAGCGGTTTGGCAAACTGAGCTTTCTTTGCGCACTTTTTCATTTTGAAAGGATAAGAGAATTTACTTTTTTCTTTGCTTTAGCAATGATTTGCAGTAGTATACAAGAACACGTGGAAGAAGAAAGAAAGGGTTTTTTGAGATGAGAGTTTAATTTTGCACAGTGTTAAATTATAAAGGGCCTCATCACCCATGGCAAATTTTGTGATGGTGTGTTTTTATGAACACCGGAAGAATGCAGGCACATACATATACATGCTTCTTAGTCAGTGTGTGATATGAATCTTTACAACCTTAGGGACAGCCCCTGCCCCCATTTGCTTACAACTGGCTTAATCAAGGGAAAGTTAGACTTCGGTGAAGGTAAATATTAAATGTGTGATTTTCATCTTCACATCTGAAAGAACATAATTTGCATTCAATCACCCTGAATTTTCTTCCATATGTTTATTTGATGGAGTCTTCTCCTCAATTATAGATACCACATTGTGTACAGTTTGTTGGAGCAAACAGAGCTAACGTCGATTATATTCAGGCACTGGAGATCCTCACAGCCACCCGTTGCTAAAAAGATAATGTTATCCCGATTGCACAGAACAATACTAACCTCGAATATTCTTTGGTGACTTCCCTGAGGAGATTATATAGCCCTTAAATTGCAGAGCTAGAACTCAGACCCATGTAGGTCTGATTCTAGAGCGTGTGTTCTTTCACCGTACTGTGCGTAAGTTTTTGTGCTGACTGATACAAACTTTATGAAAATGGAAATTTGTGTTACAAAGAAACCTTTCAGTTCTGTTGGTAATCTTGAAAGCTTTCAGTGTCCTTGGCTCCAGATAATCTCAAGGTTTTTTTTTTTTTTTCTTTTCAGATGTGTCCATTTTCTAGCCAGAGGTAATATTTGAGTTAGAAGTCTGCTAATCTGTAAAGATTCCTAATAGCTGGTAGTGACCTATCTGAATTTCAGATATTTTCAGCAACTTTGCCTCTTGCGTCAGCATGCCCAAGATACTTCAAAGAACAGATATTTTGTTTATTCTGGTCCTGAATAGTATTTCAAATTACATTATTAAAATGGCAACTATCTATAGGGATTTGAATTTGCTTTATCAGAGCTTGGAGGTACACATACACACCCCTGCCTTCTCCAGCAAGTGGAGTACTTGACAGCTGATCCTGTTTTTCTTCTCTCTAATAATTTGATACAAAGGTTTTGGACCCTATTCATGATTTGCAGAAAAGACGGCAGCTCTTCTGGGATCCACCATAATCTGCTATGGGGCAAGGGAATGAAAGACCTTAACAGGTTCCCAGGCAGTATCTTAGGTGTTGGTGAAACAGTGTGAACATCTTGCCAGTGGTCACTTTTATCTCCCACTGTCTCTGCTGTTGCATTTCTTATGTGCTGCAGAGCCTGCCATCCTGGCCCTTATCTCTGCTCAAGAGAAGGGCTCCACATCTGAGTAGAGTTGAAGTGGAAGAACAGCCACAGAAATCATAAAAAAAGAGAAAAAGATACTAAATATCTGGTACTCATCCTCCACCAAGTCATTTGGTCAGGTTTAGCTGCCTAGTTAATTATCTCTGGCTGAAAGTTCTAGAAAAGTTATGAAATTTGGGATTTGCTGCTTCATCTTTAAGAAGTACATTGTTCGGGGGCCTTCAGTTAAGTAGTCCTGTCTTCATGGAAACAAAAGAAGTCTTGTGTTCCTCAGTACACATCAGCATGTGTGTGTATTATGTGGCTTTAGAGACTGTTTTAAATAATGCCTTGGCATCTTGATGGGCAATCTTTGATCTGAATAAGTTTTTAAATATAGTTATACTCCCAAGAAAGAGTTAAATAAAATATACTTCCTTACTTGTGAAAGTAATTACTCATGGTATTTGGGCTGTTTATTAGGGCGAAAAAAATCAACAAATGATAATGTAACTGAATGCTTACCAAGTAAACAAAGCCTTTCTGAAATGATTTATATTGCCACTGTATAAAGATAAAACACTGGGAAATTGCCTCATATCTACTTATAAGTTTATTTTCATACCTTCTATATAGTAAACCTCAAATTATTACTATGGCCACAAATATTTATTTCTCTAAAAGTGAAATGGACCTGACGAAATATTTGGAACTATCAAACCGAATTAATCCTAAATAAGAACATTTATTATAGTTTAATTCATGGACAGTTCTATTTGTCCAACTCTAACATCCTACTTCCCTCCCTGCTTCAAATTTCTCTACTTTCCGTCCTCTCCTTCTGATGCTGTTCCTGCCATTTACCTGTCACCCTTAGTTTTCCGTTGACATTGAAGTCTTTGATAGGGTGGATACTAACAAGGAAGGCACCAAAACTCCTCCAGGTCCCTTCTCCACATTCCCGTGCTCTAGGAGGTCAAGAGGGATGTGGATAAGACCTCTTAACCCACCCTGTTCTTTCTTGAAAAGGAGAACGAGAATAGCCAGAGTGAGGGAAGCACTGTCAAGATCCTCCAATGGTTTCTCCTCCTCTTCCCTCTCCTTAAGCGTCAAGGAGGAAAGTTGGTAAAAGCCCACGTGCTGCAGGAACAGGCACTGTACACTTATCCTCTTCAGCAGCCCACCATCTTCGCACTGTGTCCTCACTCCTTTCAGCTGCCATCTCCCCCTCCATCCTTCTTTCCCAGTTGTTCTTGCCTTCCTCATCCCTGGATCTCCTCCCACCCCAGCTCTGCCTTTTTGCCCTCCTTCATAGTGGAAGCCGAAGTCTGTGGTCCTAGAGAACCTCAGACTTCAGTTATGGGAGGGAAGATTTCCTTTTTCTACCTCCAGGGCTAAATGGGTCAGGAGTAGTTGCTGTTATCCTAAGTTGGAATGCTAAATTGATTTTCCTGTAGAAACATTGCCCACACAGGTTCTGTGTTTTGTTATACTTCTGTAACCTTTTGGACATTTAGGCTTTTGTGAGCCGGCTTGGAAACCTAGCATATTGATTACTGTCTCCTGGAAAGGCAAAGTCTGAGTTTCAAATAGATGATTTTAAAAATCAGCTTGTGCTCCAGAAATTGTTGAGGGTTGCCTGCTTTTTGTTAATTATTCACTGAAATGGTAGGTATTAATAGTACACCTTTAGCTGTCCGGAATTAGATTTATGTGGATCAGATGGCTCTTCTGGGAGATAAACTGATAGGCTTTTTAGATTGTCGATGAAGAATTTCTAAATTTAGGCACATGTTTTGAAATAAAATTTAAGTTAGTCCATCTCAGCCTAATATTGTCATTAAAGCAGGCAGATCTTGAAGTTTTGTTGAAAGAGCATAGTTTTGGTTTTTCATAAAAGGAATATCTCGTTCCCACCATGAATTACTGCTGATTTGAAACTTTTCAAAGGTATTGGATCTCTTGCAGTTATTTTACCCTCGTTTATTTAGTGAGTAAATAACATGGGACAGTGTGTTTGTTTTACTTCAAGATTTTAAAATAAAGAGTGTGTTGAGGTTACATACTGTACCACTGTTTGTGATGTTCAGACAATTGAGGGATTTGAAGGTGATAAAAACAAAACTAAGTATATTTTAAATTTGTTTTCCATAAATGTGTTCAGTCTTATCTTGGTTGAAGGAAATACTCCTAATAAAAGGCAAGATGGGTTTTTTTTTTAGTTTCCAAACCACTCTTTCGTTTGAAAAATGACTTTCAGTAAGCATGCTCTGTTCATTTTAAGAGTTTACCAAGTTATTTAATTACACACAGAGTGCAGAGGTTAAAAATATGATCTCTAGCGGTAAAATGCTCAAATGTTCAGATCTGACACTAACTAGCTCTGTGTTCGTGGGCAAATTACTTAATCTTTGACCTGTTCCCCCATTTTTGAAGTGAGGATAATGTGGTATCTACCTCATATAAGGATTAAATGAGCCAGAGGATGTATCATATTTAAAACATGCCTAGCAATGGTGAATATTCAAAAAGAGTTAGTTCTTATTATTATATTGTCATCATCATTACTACTATTACTGTTATTACTTTAGCTGCTTTCTAAGATGATATGCCTTCTGCGGTGTGGGCATGAAAGATACATTTGTTTACCTGGTAGCAATTTTTTAATGCAGAGTTTATTTGAGAGGCTCAGGGAGAGAGCAGTATGTTAACTGCTGGATACATCCACAATTGGCCATAGTGCAGAAAATTCATAGAATATTAAGCTTATTTTTTTTCAGTAACACCATTCCTTTTGTTAGGTATAAAGAACTGTGCCTTTTTGATGTTTGAGCAAAACTAGATTATTTGAGTAATTGCAATGTCTTTATTAAAATTCAGTTATCTTGGTATTTACAGGCTAGAGTCTGTGCAGGGGGAGCCTCAATTTCTAAATGATCCATTGGTAAGACTTTTTTTAAGCAGCACCATTTTCCCACAGAAAAATGTCACATAATAGTGTTCAGATTCCCAAGCCAGCCCAACATATCTGAATTTGAATACTGATAGTATTATAAAAACTAACTTTTATGTATAACAGTGTCTCAGCAGGAACATGCACTGAATATATCAAGTACTGAAAGATTATGACCACAATCTTGCATATATGGCAGTAGGGCTATCTTCCTTTGCAGTTCTAGCAAGGACCGTCAAGCCTTGGGAAGAGAAATCTTTCCTCTGGTAGAGGCCGAGGGTAAGTAGTGGAGACTGGTCTCTAGAAGGCAGTAGCTTTTTTCTGGCTTGGCTCCTCAAAAGGCTGTATAGTATAGTGGTTAAGCGCATGGACTTGTCCACTCAGAGTGCTTATCTTCAAATCTCTGTTCCATTACTTACAGAACTTCTCATCTGTAAAATGTAGATAAAAGTAGTGCCTCCCTTATGGGGTTCTTCAGAGGATTAAATGTGTTAATATGTGTGTAGCGCTTAAAATAGCACCTGACCCATAAGTGAGTGCATAAGAAATGTTACGTATTTTTTAATTATTAAGCTCTACTGGTCTAGGATCTCTAGAATACCTTTGTCTGCTTGGCTGTCCACTGCCCATATCTTTTGCACTAAACAGGATTATTCTCTTTCCTTTCCACTTTGGAATGGTTTCAGACTTTTCATTCCTGCCTGAAGTATTTTTTAAGGAGTTTTGGGGGATTTATTTTATTTTTTAATGTTGGAGAAATAGCATTTAAAGAGTCTCTTCTGAGAACCCACTCCGTTTCCCCTTTAGGCCTTGTGTTGATGGAGACCATTATTTTAAGAAAGATATTGACTGCGGGCATTTAATTGAGTCAGAATTGAGTTACAAATTTCTCAACTTTTAGTAGTTTTTGCTAAGTCATTTCTTTTTAAATAAGCTTTTTATTTTGCAATAATTTTAGACTTACAATGAAGTTGCAAAGATTATACAGAATTCCCATATACCCAAGTATATATAACCCTGGTACATTTGTCTCAACTAAGACATTAACATTGGTACATTATTGTTAGCGAAACTGTAGATTTTACTCGATTTTACCAGAATCTCACTAATGTCCTTTTTCTGTTCCAGAATACCATGTTGCGCTTAGTTAAGTCATTTTTAATTATTTGTATTTATATCATGGAGACCGCCAGTTCTTCAGTGAATAGATTTCTGTGGCTATAAAACCATTTTCTGTTTTAGTTTGAAGTTTTCTGCACATACTCGACGGCTAGGTGTTTCCTCTAGGGATGGCAAGTCCAGGGATTTATCTTGGCACTGAACTTTATAGGTTGAAATAAAAGGAGAGAGTCCTATTATAGTGGAAAGAACACTATGGTGATGGAGTTTAGGCTAAAGCATTTTTATAATTTAAAACTGTGTTTTCATGGGACTAAATGAGTTTGTTTATGCACTATTCACTTTTGATGGATTTGATTTCAAAATGACGAGTCATTCTTCCTATTAAAAGTGTTAAGCATACTTCTTGGATATAGAAGCTAATTGAAATGAATTGGAGAATTTAATTTTTTAGTACTCATCATAGTTGTGATTGACTTAATAAATTAATATTGTTAGTATAATTAAATTTCAGTAATTTAGAACATTTGTTTATATGTGCTTTTAGAAAATCCTTGGTTTCAATTTGTGGTAACAATAGAATCTTTTTGTTTTTTTCAGGGATACCGTATGTAATAGGTGCCATTGTTACTCTAACTTTTCGCACATGCCTTCAGTTTGATGTCAAAGTCATCATTTAGTGTAAACAGCAAGTTATCTGTTAGGCTGCACATCATGAACTTTACTTTTAGAAAGTCTTATCTTTTATGCCACAGAAATAGCATTTGGCTATTAGTCATGGATGGCAAAGAAATTAATTTTGAGTTGTTTGGATAAAAATGTTTCAGTTGACTATAGTGTGTATTGAGGGACACTGCCAGTAAACAAACTCTCTTGGTAGGTGGAAATCCCCTAGAAGTTACAGAAAATTGGGAGGAGGTTAACTTAATTAAATAACTTGAATTGTTTAGACGTATTCAGAGCGTCTCATGACCTTGAACAAATCACCCAACTTCAAAGGACCTTGGTTTCTTCATTTGTAAAATTAGGGAGTTTGACTAGATGTGTAAATCTAGTTGTTAGTTAACTTCTAAGATGTAAAAACCCTCTTGTTTAACAAAAACCTGCAAGATCAAGTTGCTTATCTGAAATCTTTATGAATCAACACGAGTCACTAAGTCTAGATATAAGTCAGTTTATCAGTTGGGTTCAAATAGTTTCAAACCAATATTACTGTAAGTTTGAGAATCACTAGTTGTTTGACACCTCTTATATATTTTTGGTAATTAGTATATTGCCTTTTAAAATTTTGTTATCTGATTTTTGTACTTTACCCTGAAGCAATGAACTTCAAACTTTTTTGTTCTCATATTCCCTAAACAATTGTGAAAAATGTACTCCTTTACACTTAAAACAAACCCAAATAACCTTTTACTGAAGTTTAATATGCAGAAAGTACACAGAAAGTATGGTAGTGAACAACTCCGTGAATTTTCACCAACTGAGCACACTTGTGTACTAGCACCCAGATCAAGAAATTCTTACCACCTTACCCCCCTCCAGCCCCACCCCCGCATATTTTCCTAACTTTTAACACCACAGGTTAGTTTTGCCTACTTTTATACTTTATCTAAATGGACTCTTGTCTCTGACTTCCTTTATGCAACATTGTGAATTTGAGATGTATTTATATTGTATGTAGTTGCAGACTGTTCATTCTCATTACTGTATACCATTCCACTGTATGAATAGATCATTATATATCATTGTTGATGGATATGTAGGTAGATCTCAGTTTGTGGAGAATGTCTTTGTGACCTTGGAGTAGGCAAAGATTTCTTCAACAGGACTTTTCAAGAGTAATTATTTCTTTTACAGTTTAGATTGGATAAGGAATGGGAGAACTGGTTTATTGAAAGATGAGCAGTTAAATTTTTTTTTTAATGTTAATGTATAGTTAAAAATACTCTCTAAATCTCAGGGAGAATGTTAGTATTTTTAACTAAATCTTCCAGGTAACAGGCTTGTGCTTTCATGACTATTTTGAGAGGAATTCCTTCAAAAATGTGTCATGTACTTCCTTGTCTTTTTGACTTGCTGATTTGTAGGAGTTTTTTACTATATGCTGGAAATGAGCCCTTGCTGGTTGTAAATATCTTCTCCCACTGTGTGGCATGCTTTTTCTATTTCATGGTATTCTCATAAGATTACCTTCAAGGTATTCTCTCATCTTCTAGAAGCTTTATTGTTTTGGCTTTCACATATAGATCTAGCATATACCTGAAATTGATTTTGGTATATTGTGTGAGGTAGGGGATAATACTGTTTTTTCTTATATGGATAGCTAATTGTCCCAGCACACTATTTCCCTGCTGTTGTCAGGAATCAAATGTCCATATATCTGTGGTTCTGTTTCTGTGCTCTCTGTTCTGTTCCTTTGGTCTGTTTGTCTCTACTTGTACTGATGCCACATTGTCTTGTTTATTATAGTTTTATCATAAAACTTGATATCTAGTAGAACAAGTTCTTCCACATTGTCCTTCGAAAGCATCTTCGCTATTCTTGACCCTTCGCACATTTCTTTGATTTTAGTGTCATCTTGTCATTTTCCACACACACCCACAAAACCTGTTGCTACTCTGATTGGAGCTGCATGGAATCTAGAGAGCAATTTGGGAAGAACTGACATCTTTATCATTTTCTGATTCATGAACATGATACACTACTCCATTTATTTAGGTCTTTAATTTCTTCCAGTAATGGGTGTGATTTTCTCCAGAAGATTGTTCACAATTTTTGAGAGTTTTATTTGTAGATATTTGATATTTTTTGATATTGTAAATGTTTATAGCCATTATTTTGTTTGTTTATATCTTTATAGTGACCTTGTATCTAACAGTTTTGCTAAACTTTTAGTTATATATCTTTAGAGTATGTATTCGATCTTTTACTATGTATTCAGTCTTATCTGCAAATAAAGTCTTGTTTCTTCCTTTCGAAATGTTATACTTTTGTTTCTTATCTTACTGTACTGGCTAGTATTTCGATTATAATGTTGAAGAGAAGTAGTAATAGTGGCGCTATTGTCTTGTTTCCTTTCTTGAAAGGAAAACTTTGAACATTTCTCCATTAAATATGATGTTTAATTTAATTTTTTTCTAGCTATCATCAGATTAAGGAAGTTTCATTCTGTCCTTAGTTTGTTAGGAGCTTACATCATGAATAGATACTGGATTTTATCAAATGTTTTTCCTACTGTTAATATAACCATAGAATATTCCTCAAGTCACATTATATTGATTGATTTCTTAATGCTAAATAAACTGCATTCCAGAAATAAACCCAGCATGGTCAACATCACATTTTCCTCTAATTTTACTTTGGAATTTTAGATCTTTGTTCGTGAGCAGGGTTGGCCTGAAATTTTGTTTTTCTTGTGCTGTCCTTGTCAGGCTTTAGTAGCCTTGTAAAATGAGCTAAGGAAGATACCTGCTTTTTGATTCTCTGGAAGAGTTTAGGTTAAATTTGGTTTTATTTTTTCTTTAAATGAATGATAGAATTTAGCAGTGAAGCCATTTAGGCCTAGAATTTTCTTTGTGGGAAAGCTTTTAATTACAGATGCAGTTTAAAAAATACTAATAGTATTCTTCAAGTGTTTCTATTTTGCTAATCTCTGCCTTATATTCATTATATTTTATATACCTTTTTAGGAATTATTTTGCTCTTTTTCTAACTTCTTGAGATGGGTAGGTAGGTGTTTATACCCTTGTTTCCTTCCTGACATACATATTTAAAGCTATACATTTCATTTTCAAGTATTGCTTTACCTGCATCCCATCATTTTTGAGATGTAATATTTTAATTATTTGACAGTATTTTTAAATTCTCACTGTAATTTCTTTTTTGATCCATGGGTTTTTTAAAAGTATATTTCTTAATTTCCAGTAATATGAGAATTTTCTGTGTATTTTTTGTATTTTGTTTCTGGCTTTAACACATTTTCCTTAGAGAATTTTCTTTGAGTGATTTCAATCTTTTAAAATGCCCTGGGACTTACTTTATGGTTCAGCATGAGGTCAGTTTTTGCAAATATGTAAGCACTTGAAAAGTATATTTCTGCAGTTATTGGATATAGCATTCTATATATGCCCATTGATCAAGTTTGGTAATCATATTTTATCTCTGTCCCTACTAACTTTTTTGGTCTGCTTATTCTTTTAACTACTGAAAGAGATATCCTTTCTTTCTTTCTTTCTTTTTTTTTTTTTTTGAGATGGAGTCTTGCCCTGTTGCCCAGGCTGGAGTGTGCAGTGGTGCAATCTCAGCTCACTGCAACCTCTGCCTCCTGGATTCAAGCAATTCTCCTGCCTCAGCCTCCCACATAGCTGGGACTACAGGCACACACCACCACTCCTGGCTAGTTTTTGTAATTTTTATATTTTTAGTAGAGACGGGGTTTCACCATGTTGACCAGACTAGTCTCGAACTCCTGACCTCAAGTGATTCACCTGCCTTGGCCTCCCAAAGTGCTGGGATTACAGGCGTGAGCCACCACGCCCAGCAAAGAGATATCTTAAAATTTACCCCTGAGATACTAATGCGTGTCTAATTCTCTGAGAAGTTTTGTCAACTTTTGCTTTATATATAATTTGAGTCCATGTTATCAAGTGCATACAAATTTAGTTCTTTATATTGTTCTGGTGAATTAAGCATTTTATCACTATGAAGGGACTCTTTTTAACTCTAGTGATCCTTTTTCTTTGATTCTGTTTTGTCTGAAACAAATACAGCAACACCATCTTTAATATAGCAATACCATCTTTATTTTAGCTAATGTTTGCATGATATATGTTTATCCTTTTACTTTTAACCTTTCTATATTCTCATGTTTTAGATGGGTCTCTTGAAAGCAACATATATTTGTAGATTTATTTTTTAACCCAATCTGATAATCGTTCTTTTTTGAAACATTTGATTCATTTATATGTAATATAATTATTGACATTTTGGGGTTAAGTACAGCATCGCATTTTTATTCTACTAACTCTGTATTTCTTTTTCCCCCTGTATTTTTCTTTTATTTGACTGATTATTTTTATATCGTTTTTCCTTTATTACTTCAGATATCACTTATTCATTTGTATTTTTTGTGATTACCCTAGCATTTATAGCATGTATTCTTCACTTATCAAAGTCTAGTGTTAACTGATACTTCTACCTTCCTTCTAGTTGAAGCAAGAATATTAAAGCACCTTAGTTCCATTTACCTACCTTGTGACATACATATTGTTGTCCTGTAATTTAGTTTTCTGTATGTATTTTAAACCTTACAAGACATTATTATTTTATACAGTCAATATTCCTTTAGATTTCACATGCTTATTTGAACTTCATGGGTCTTCATTCCTTTCTCTATCTGTGACCTTCCATCCTGAGGCAGTTTTCTTTTGCTTCATTCGTAGTGAGGGTTTGCTGGAGATGAACTCTGTTTTTATTTGTCTGAGCCTGTATTTTAATTTTTTTCTTGGAGGATATTTTCTCCTATACTAGGTTGGCAGTTGTTTTCTTCATGCTCCTTGGAGATACACAGTCTTTTAGCTGCCATTTTTGTTGTTGAAAATTAAGCTGTCAATCTAACTGTCGCTTCTTTGAAAGTAATCTCCCCACCCCTGCCCCCGCTGCCCCTCCATCAGGATGCTTTAAAACTTTCCTTTGGTGGGAATTCATTAAGATTGTTACACATGTAGTGTGACAGGTTTCATCATTTTTGGAACATTTATTCAAATATTGCCTCTGCCCCATTCTGTCTCTTTTCCTTCTGAGATTCTGATTAACTCTTGGATATTAGACCTTTCTCACTATATCTTCCAGGTTTATTACCCTATCTTCATTCTGAGCCTTTTATTTTCCCCGACCTATCTTTCAGTTCACTGTCTCAACGGTGTCTATTGGCTGTTAGACCTGTTTATTGAATTCTTAATTTCGGTTTTTGCATTTCTCAGTAATAAAATTATTCTTTGCTTCTTTTAAAAATCTGCTGTGTAGCCCGGGCAACATGGCAAAACCCCATGTCTACAAAAAAAAAAAAAAAAAAATACAAAAATGAGCTGGGCATGCTGGTGCATGCCTGTAGTCTCAGCTACTCAGGAGACTGAGGTGGGAAGATCACCTGAGCCCCGGAGGTCAAGGCTGCAGTGAACTGTGATCACGCCACCACATTCCAGCCTGGGTGACAGAGTGAGACCTGGTCTCAAAAACACCCAAATTCTGCTGTGTCACATTTTATGATTTCTGGGTCATTGCTGAGGTTTTTAAGTTTGGCTTTCATCTCCTTGAACATAGCAAGCACAATTTAAAATCCATGTCTGATAATTCCAATACTTGGAGTCCTTCTGAATCTGTTGTGGTCATCTTATCTTGTTTCCTCGTGTACCTGATTGTCTTTAATTGCATGCTGGGCATTGTATTTGAAAAATTATTTGAAAAATCATTTGAGACCAAGGATGATAATTTTTCAGAAAGGAGTATATGTGTGTGTGTACATCTGCTTAAGGGAATCCAGAAAATCCAGAGTTGCTTAATCAAACCTCAGCTTTGGAGACCTTCCTAGGCCAACCAGATGACTCAAGGCCACACTGCATTCAGTGTATGAACAGATTTATTGTGGTTCACCCTTATTTCTAAGGTGTAGCCCTTCAGGGTCCCAGCCCGAAAGTGGATGAAGAGGATTTTCCCTTTTGTCCTTCTGTTTTAGCTCTTTGACACTTTTAAGAAAGCCATTTCTTATATTTTAACCAACCCTATTACTTGCCTTCAGATAGTGAGGGGTTTTGTTGGCTCTTTATGGGCAGGATTTTCTTAGAAGTGGCAGAGACTATCATTTTCTCTAAGACTTCAGACTCAGCCCTAGTTCTGTTTAAGCTTTGTTTTATATAGCTGTACTCACTTGTATAATTATATACATTTTTAAATTGAAAGGTTACATTGTATGTGCGTAAATATAAGTAAATTGTTTACTAAACACTCAACAATATTTTAAGTCTCTTCAACCTTGGTCAGTTGCTAGACCTTGACAATGGACAGGTTTATTTAAATTTCAGCTATGTCTGGAATGACTCAAAATATGAAATCCCTCTTAATTGCTATTGAAATTAGCATGCATAATACCAACAAAAGTTTTTTTCCTGTCATGGAAGAGAATACTTTTCTAGTTACACTTTTGCAATCACAACTTCTGTCTTAGCATACCTATATGTAGGTATAATATATATCTGCCTTGTGAAATAGGAAAAAAAAAAAAAAGGCAGTTCTGCTGAGATTCTTAGATTTCTGCCATATAAGAACCCTCAAACAACCTAATCAGTGAACATTGTGTTTTACAAACTTTTTTCCTTCTATGTAAATTAATAACCACAGCAGCCTTGTGAGGTAAATATGTGATAGTTAAGTGTGATATTAAGCAAAGGATTAGGAAACAGGGCCCAAGAGGTTAAGTAACTTGTCTGTAGTCCCACACCTGGTGAATGGCATATGTTCTTTGTCTGTTACTATTACAACATTGTGTTTCAGCTATAATGGCCAGGTAACTCTTGCCTGCAGATGTTCACTGACTTCCCAGTTTTATCATGTTATGCTTTCTTCTTTCTGTAAGTCATATAATATCCTAACCCCATGACTCATGTCCTGAAGATTGAGACAATTAGGAGATTACTCCTTCATATCTCATCCTCACCGCCTCCCACCCCATTTCTAGAACATGGTACCACCAGCTCTGAAATTTGCCACCTCTCTGCCCTGTAAGAAAGCTTGCTGTGTCACTAGTCCTTTCTCATCCCTACACATACAGTCCCTTTATCTCTTTTTAGACATGCCTCAATTTTTCCAGTTCTAAAAGAGATGCGTCTTTGCTTTCCAGTTCATTTGCCGTCTTTCTTGGCACTCAAGGCTTCCTTTGTTGCTTCTCTAGTCACTCTTGATGAAATCCTAACCAGTCTTGTTTGCCTTATCCTTCTGAATCTTAAGAAGGGCAAAAAGCTTATCTGCCTTGTACTTCTTTCCCAGCAATAGAGTCAGTGCTCCTATACTTCTAGTGGTGATTCTGCTTCTGAATCTCCCTCATATCTCATTTTCAAATCATTGTTTTCAGCATCCAGCAACATCCTTGCTACTCACTTATAATGATAACCTTGAACAATTATCTTATGTTAGGCCTGTGAATGTCAAATACCCTTGTTCATTTGCAGGTACTTGACATTTGAACGTTTTATTTGAACATTTCTAAATGTACACAAATGAAAAGTCCAATGAACCTCTGATGCTACAGTTATGTACGTTTTACCATACTAGTTTCATCTCCTTACTCCTCTTTTTTCCAAGAATTTAAGGCATAGCCAAGACATATTTCACTCCTCAATAATTTAACATCTCTAACACAACACATTTTCTTACATAGCTACAATGTTATTATCTTATACAGCACACCTAATAAGAATTCTTAATAGCATATACAATACAGTTGACCCATGAACAAAGCCAAAATTAGGAGTGCTGACTGCCTGCAGAGCCAAAAATCCACCTGCACTTTTGTTGTTGTTGTTATTTTGAGACAGGGTCTCACTTTGTCCCCCAGGCTGGAGTGCAGTGGCATGATCATGGTTCACTGCAGCCTCAGTCCCCTGGGCTCAAGTGATCCTTCCACCTCAGCCTCCTGAATAGCTGGGACCATGAGCATGCACCACCACACCTGACTACTTTTTTATATTGTTTTGTGGAGATACGGTCTCCTCATGTTGCCCAGGCCAGTCTTGAACTCCTGGGATCAAGGGATCCTCCCGCCTTGCCTTCCCAAAGTGCTAGGATTACCGGTGTGAGCTTCTTTTGACTCCCCCAAAACTTAACTACTACTAGCCTACTGTTGAACAGAAGCCTTATCAGTAATATAAACAATTAACACGTGTTTTGTATGTTACATAGATTACTGTATTCTTACAATAAAGTAAGCTAAAGAAAATGTTAAAAATCATAGAAAAATATTTCCTACTCATTAAGTGGAAGTAGATCATCATAAAGGTCTTCATCGTTGTCATTTTCATGTTGAAGAGGCTGAGGAGGTGGAAGAAAAGGAGGGGTTGGTCTTGCTGTCTCAGGCATGGCAGAGGCAGAAAAAGGGGAGGAGGTGGAAGGAGAGGCAGGCACACTTGATGTAACTTTTTTTATTGAAAAAAATCCACATATAAGTAGACCCACATACTTCAAACCTGTGCCGTTCAATGGCCACCTGTACTTAGCCCATCCTTAAATTTCCCTAATTGTCTAAAAAAAATTCTTTTTTTATAGTTGGTTTCTTTGCAACAGGATCTACTCATTGTATTTGGTTATGCCCCTTAAGTCTCTTAATTCTCTTATAATTTATAACAATCCTGTCTGCTTTTTTTCATCCTCAGACTATCCCATTCTGGTGAGGTATTGTTTAACTTGTTTCTTTATCCTCTTATTTCATATGGACTGGAAATTAGATCTATGTACTTAATTAGGTTCAGAATATATTTTCTTGGAGGGCTGGGCAAGAGTGCTTATGGTCACTTCATATTCCATTACAT
Source organism: Trachypithecus francoisi (assembly GCF_009764315.1). Taxonomy (NCBI): domain Eukaryota; kingdom Metazoa; phylum Chordata; class Mammalia; order Primates; family Cercopithecidae; genus Trachypithecus; species Trachypithecus francoisi. The sequence goes on from NW_022681471.1 coordinate 107,035,696, forward strand.
CTGGAGGCATATATTGTCTGGTCATTTCACCTTAAGTGTTATGAAGGTTCATCAGAGGGTTCAAGTGGTGACAGCTTGATCCCTTTGTGAAGCCCAACCTTTTACCTAATGCTTTTACCATCCATTGATTACCAGTGCATGAATTTAGTTATGTAATTAAAGGTTGCAAAATTGTGATTGTTCAATTTGGTCACTTCTGCTATTATTAGCTGAAATATTTATATATGGACAAACTGTTTTCTCATTCACAAGAGCTATTTGATTAACCTGAAATATGTAGTCATTTATTGAGTTGTTAAATGTATAGCTCTATTATTTTACTAAGGCTTATGATAACTTGATAACTTGAAGAAGTTAAAGCTATTCCTGAGTGTTAGATTAGTGATTTTTGTGGGTTTGGTCATGGGGAAGGCCTTCCAATCCTGAGTGAACAGTTATAATCCTATTGAGAAGAGGTAAGGTAACAGGGAAAAACAAACAACCAACAAAACAGAAGAAAAGATTGTATACTCTGGTCATTGTTGTGGGCTTGCAGTGCGAGTGTGGTGCTTACTTGGGGTGTGGGAATTTTAAAAAGTTCCTTTACTTTACCAGAGACTAAATCAGACTCACCACGGAGTCCTTTAAATTTAAAGACCTATGGCCCTAAAAGGGCCTCAGCACAGTTTTGCAATCAAATTCATTTAATTTTAATGACTAGTACATCTTGGGAAGCTGCAGGGACTCCTGATGGTTTTCCAGGGATGCAGCTAAAGCTCTTCTTGCTAGCTTTCTCTGAAGCTAAAATCTCAGGAAAGCTTTGTTCATCCCCTCTGCTGTTGTAAAGCTCTGCCTTAGGCACTCCAGGTGATGAGAGAAGAGCAGGGTGGCTCAGACAGTCAGGAAAACGATCTCTTAGTATCAATTAAACATAAATTTCATTCACTGAAATTTCATGTAGTAAAATGGCTGCCTGCTTTTTCATGACCTTTTATTCATACACTATATCACTTGCTCACACTGTTGTATTTAAAGCTTTCACAGTTTGAATCTTACCTCATTAGCCTTTTTATTTTTTAGGATACTGTCTTCAGCCTTTTCTTCAAGTTTCTAACTGTGAATTGTGTTGTGTCAAACTGGATGAATTATCTTAGTTGAATTTTCACCAGTTGAAAATTGGAGGTAAGGAGTATATTTCTTTTTTGAAATTGAATCTATATTACTGTTAACATGTTTACACCCTCCCCTCCATTTATATTCCGTGTCCTTTGTGTATTTAAGAGCAGGGATGACAAAAGATGTCCAAGTGATTTCATGTGCTTAGATTTAGGCCCTAAGTCAAGACCCTAAGAGCAGCAGCTGCTACTGCTACTACTAGTGCTAATACTACTACTACTGCTAGTGGGAGTTACAAATTCTTTGGACAATTCATTTGCTATTAGAAACCTCACCAGAAAATAGAAGGGTAATTTAGCAGTTTATTTTGAATAAAAGGGGCTAATCCTACTCAGGTGCCAGATCCCCAGCATTAGAGCTGGTGGAGATTGAAAGATCTGCCCCAAGAAATAACTAGATGTGTGTGGGATATACAAATCTTCCAACTTCCTAGTTTTTGTAATCTTTCTTATTCTCAAATCCATGTTGAATAACTGAATTAAGCAGATGGTAAATACAGTATTATGAACAAATAAGGGTATACTTTTGTTAGTGGTATTGTAACCATAATTCTTGCTTTGAACCATTGGTAGATCTGTATCAGGAAAGACTACATAACAATATCAGTTGTGATTTCTAGACAGTTTATCTTTCTACCTTATGAAAATGTTCCCACTTTTTTTAACATCTGTTTCCTAGTATAATAACACACATGGGTATGTGCTGTGAATTAAATACTTAGGCAAGATGTTGTGACACCTGTTTAATAATCTTGGCTTTTAACAAGTTTTAAAATCCCTCCAGCCTTTAGTTATCTTCCTGTGTGAACTGTTTGTATTTGGGTTGAGTTCAGGGTTTCTCGGATTTGGCACTATTGGCATCTTGGGCTGGATAATTTTCTGTTGTCAGGGGCTGTCCTGTGCAGTGTAGGATGTTTAGCAGCATCTCTGGACTCTGCCTGTCAGATGTCAATAGCACCTTTCCTCAGTATGACAACCAAAAATATCTTCAGACGTTGCCAAATGTCCCTTGCAGAGCAAAGTCACCCCTGGTTGGGAACTACTGGGTTAGATGATGTGGAGTTTCTTCCAGCTTTATAATTCTATAGTTTTTATTTTAAACAAAAAAACCTATTTTTTGTAATCAAGCTTAAATGTCATCTCTTCCCTGAAGCTTTCCTCCACTCTCCTTCTCTTTGTTCTACCTTCATTGTTTCTTTTTCTGACTACTAATTATGGAACTCACCCCACTCTATTATAACTGCCAGTGTGCTTCTCTCACTACGAGGACATGGGTCTTCAGTATCGCCAAGCTTAGATTGTATTAAATGAATGGGCAATGCATTATAAATTGTTTAGTTAATGATTATAAATGGCATTTCTGTTAATCTTTCAAACTCTTCCACTAGGAAATTCCCATAGTTGTGATCTTGGATTTCAGGGTTAATGAGACTGATATTCATTTTTTTAAAAATCTTTTAAATATATTATAAGGCAGGAGCGTCCTATATGTATGTGAGGATGCTACATGAACACATCTAGGCTGCACTTGAGAGAAATCACACAGAAGTTCATAATGTGAAGAGTTAAGTCATTTCAACTTTCATATCTAGAGGGTTTCTCCAGTACCTCCACTTTGCTTCTTAATCAGAAAGCTTCCATCTATTCAGAAAAAGGTAACAAGGAAAGTAGTAATATTTTTCCTTATATAACCTAAAATATATCACCATATTTGAAGTTACTGTTTCTCAAACCCGCAGTAAGAAATACATTTTAATCGTGATCTAGTACATATGCACATACCTGAAACAAGTTTTTTGAATTAGTATTTGCCATTACTGTGTGTGAAACACTTCGATATTTTCTGTTCTTTTTCTTTTCCCCTGATAGTCATCACCTAGTACATTTGTTATACAATTCATTAACCGGTCAAAACCCACCATTTAAAAAACACTGTTCTAAGTAATCTCTTTAAGTAATAAAATGTGCAGATGATCTGCCTCTGGCATATGTCACCAATAGGTTGTTCTGTCTTTCTTTTAAAATAACATCATTTAGGAATTGATGCAACCAAGACCTTAAAACACCTTAACCAGAGCATATTAGATTTCCAGTTATTTTCAAGGCCTATATTTTCTCATTTATATTGAATATTTAGTGTGTACAAGGCACTGGAGCCAAAAGAGCATGTTTGGTTCTTGTTCTCAAGATTTATAGTGAAAAATCCTAGAGGAGACTAAAAAGTTAATATACTAAATGTTGAAAGTGATAATCCACACACGGTGACTTTTATAGGCATTTACGAAAGGGAGAAAACTTTATAGGCATGTAGGAAGGGGTTAACATAAATGTGGGATGGCAAAAAACAAACAAAAGGCCGGGCGCAGTGGCTCACACCTGTAATCCCAGCGCTTTGGGAGGCCAAGGTGGGCAGATCACCTGAGGTCAGGAGTTTAAGACCAGCCTGGCCAAAATGGTGAAACCCCATCTCTACAAAAATACAAAAATTAGCCAGGCATGATGGAGGGTGCCTGTAATCCCAGCCACTCGGGAGGCTGAGGCAGGAGAATCGCTTGAACCCGGGAGGCGGAGGTTGCAGTGAGTGGAGATCGCACCATTGCACTCCAGCCTGGGCGACAGAGTGAAACTCCGTCTCAAAGGGGGAAAAAAAATGTGGGGTGGATTTTGTGGTGTTGTATCAGAAAGTAGAAAAAATATTACACATGGTAGAAGCAGCATTCATGTCAGTGCACAGTGCTTCTTGCTCATACTTGAAGTTCATTTTTTTTTTTTTGGATAATCAGTAACTGAGAAATTAAAAAATAAGAAAGTTTGGTAAACTGCTAAATTAAATATATGATATAAACAGGGTATGTTATTTTAGCTCCACTGTGTTTGTAAAATGAAGTTTACTCAGGAGATCAATTAGAAACTTGTGTGTATGATAGCTCTGATAAAAGCCAATATATGCCCTAAAATGATAATATTAACATTGAATTACTAGGTTTACTGAGAATGCAGATAATCTCTAAATGGGGAGAGTGCTCATCTGTCAAAATAAGTGAATAAGGTTACTATTTCTCTCCCTCTCTCTCTCTCTCTCTCTCTCTCTATATATATATGTAGTTTTTCACAGACCAGAAACAGGATTATAATAGAGGTAGCAGTTTTCAAAAAGTTATACACACTGTATGCTATGCAATTAAAAATCATATAGGCTGGGCATGGTGGCTCACACCTGTAATCCCAACACCTGGGATTCCAGGCCCAGGTGGGCGGATTGCTTGAGCCCAGGAGTTTGAGACCAGCTTGGGCAATATGGTGAAACCCTGTCTCTATGAAAAATAAAAAAATTAGCCAGGTGTGGTGGTGCACACCTATAGTCCCAGCTACTTGGGCATCTGAGATGGGAGGATCACTTGAGCTTGGGAGGTCGAGGCTGCAGTAAGCCGTGAGTTTGCCACTATACTCTAGCCTGTCTCCAAAAAAAAAAAAAAAAAAAATATATATATATATATATATATATATATATATATATATATATATATGCACGCTTCATAGGCCTGGGCTTAATCCTCTCTTTTCTAAATAGAATGGAGGCTCAGGATGCTGAGTCAGAACCAGGTGTTGACTTAAGAAAATAAGTAGTGGACTTGTTTTTCTTTTTGAACTTCTGCTGTCTTCTGTGGGATAATGTAGAATTTACTTGCTGTAGAAGAATTTAAAGAAAAGAAGATTCAGCTTGTAAGGATACTTGGGAAAGAGCCAACCTGCCCTGAAAGTGTGGTCTAGCATCCTGTCTGCTGTTACTTTGAGGCACCAGAAGTCTACTAGTTTTTGTTACTTTCTATATTGAGTTGGGAAGTTAGCAAAAAGATAACCATCTTTTCGTTTTCTCAGATTTCTAGACTACTGAAAAGAAGTTGCTTTCAGAGCTGGAGATGTGAATAAAATTTCTGTGCCAGGGTTGATAAACCATCTTGAGGTATATTTTTTTTCTATTTTTAAATAACTATATTTTTTAGAACAGTTTTAGTTTTACGGAAAAATTGAGAAGATGGTACAGGGAGTCCCTGTATACCCTGCACTCCATTTCCCCTATTATTAACAGCTTACATTAGCATGGTACATTTGTTACAATTAGTGAACCAATATTGAAACATTATTATTAACTGAAGTCTGTACTTTATTCAGATTTCCTTAACTTTTACTGAACATGTTTTTTTTCTCTTTCAGGATTCCATCCAGGAAACCCCATCACAGTTGGTTGTTATGTCTCCTTAGACTCCTCTTGGCTGTGACAGTTTCTCAGACTTTTGTTTTTGAGGAGTACTGATGAGGTATTTTGTAGACTATCACTCAATTGGAACGTGTCAGATGGTTTTCTCGTGGGTAGAATGGGGTTATGGGTTTTGAGGAGGAAGACCACAAAGATAAAGTGCCACTCTCACATTCTCATCACACCATGCAAACAGTCCATACTATCAACATGACTTATCACTGTTGATGTTGACCTTGATCACCTGGCTGAGAACGTGTTTGTTAGGTTTCTTCACTGTAATCTTTTTTTTTTTTTTTAAATACCTCTTTCCTGTATTGTGCTCTTTGGAAAGCAGTCACTGTGTGCAGTCCACACTGAAGAGGTGGGAGGTTATGCTCCACCTCCTTGAGGTGAATTATCTATGTAAATTGTTTGGGATTTCTGCGTGGGAGGCTCCCCCCACCCTCATTTATTTATCATTCATTCATTTATTCAGTCATTTCTTTATATCAGCATGGGCTCATGGCTATTTATTTTATACGTTGGGTTATAATACAATACTATATTTTGGTGTTCAAAATTTTCCAGCTTTGACCATTGGGAGCTCCTTCAGTTGGCTCCTGTGTCATTTTGACATGCCCTCATCATCATGGGATTTTGATTTTTTAGTACTTCCTTACTTTCTGGTACTACAAGATGCTCCAGGCTCATCCTATATATTCCCTGCCCCAGTTTTAGAATCATCCATTTCTCCACAGGGCCTTGGTTCCCTTTATTAAAGAGAGAATGCAATTAGAAATCAAGATCTAGATGCTGGGTGTGCTCATTACTCCTGGGGTATTGTTGCCTCTGTGTCCTCTCAGCTGAAATTTCTGCGTATGTAGTCTCTATATATTTATGCATATTTATAAATATTCTTGTGTATAAATTTAATGTGGCAGCTAACATTCTTTGTGGGGGGTGTTAAGTTTAAATTAAATATGAATATATTGTTTTTGGAGGCCATATTTAAATTGAAAATGTTTTTGAGGATTATTTTAATATAAATATTTCAGTCTCATAGTATATCTCGAGACTATAACAGAATATGAGATAGATGCAGTGAATATGTGACTATTTCAAAATGGTTTCTATTGTAATAAAAATCCTATAGGATGACTGTTTCATAAATTATTTAGAAGGCTTAATTTAGGGGAAATAATAACTATTGTATTCCTCTCTCCCTTGTTATTTGGTAGCACCTTTACATATATGCATTAAAAATCTTGAAAAATGGAACTCTTGTCTCTGCCAGTAAAATATCATTTGTTATGCCTCAATATCAGCCACTTTTTATTACTGTTTAACTTGAATAATTCACACTCTAGTATAAAAACTCTTCTGTTTTAAAAGCAAGGTTTGGTTTAAACTGTTGTTAAGAGTTATGACATCATCATAGTCTTACCAGGTAGCCAGTAGTATGGAAGAATAATGGTTAAGAGCATAACCTTAAATTTGTATCTTAGTTTTGCTACTGGCTGACTGTGTAACCACAGGCAATTTATTTGCCCTCTCTGAACTTCAAGTTTACTTATTTGTAAAATGTGGATGATAATATTACCTCTCTCATGGAAGTATCTTGGGGATTAAATGAGGTAAAGCACTTAGCACAGTACTTGGTACACAGATACGGCTCAATAAATATGATCTAAAATTAAAACCTCCAAAGCAGCAAAAAATGGGTGAAAGCTTGAAAGCTTTATACTCATATAGGTACTGTGTTTTGTTCAACAATTATTACTGGGCCAGACCAACCAGAAAAATTAAAGATTCCTTTATTTTGCAATCCTAAAATTCCTCTCAAGACAAGGCTAACTTTTCTTCAAACCTGGGAAATGCTCACTCACCTCACTACCTTAATATGCTAGCAGTGGCTGTCAGCCCAAGGAAGTATTGCCTCTCTAGAGGCCACTTGGGGGTGCTACTGAGATTTTATGGGAGGGGCCAGGATGCTAAATACCTTTCATTGCCTGGAATAGTCTTGCATGACAAGGAATTCTTGTGCCCCAAATTATTGTATCAATAGTATGCCGTTGAGACACACTAGAGTACACTGATACTTACTATTGTATCTTTAAACCTTTCTGCAGAAACATTTTGGGTGTCACAAACCCAGGAGATACCTAGATGAGTGAAGCAAGGCCAGGCTGCAGTGCTTGGGACCAGCTAGGGAGTATAGGAACTAGGCAAACTGTCCTTTCTAAAAGGGGAGTGGTACCTTAGCTTCAGCCAGTTGTTGCCTGCAGTTGCTAGATCATGTGATTTTTCAGAGAAAAGCTAGATATGTAAATTTTTATGTGAAATCTCCCAGCTTTTTTTTTGAGATAGAGTCTCGCTTGTTGCCCAGGCTGGAGTGCAGTGGCCAGATATCGGCTCACTGCAAGCTCCGCCTCCCGGGTTTATGCCATTCTCCTGCCTCAGCCTCCCGAGTAGCTGGGACTACAGGCGCCCGCCACCTCGCCGGCTAGTTTTTTTTTTTTTTTTTTTTGTATTTTTTAGTAGAGACGGGGTTTCACCGTGTTAGCCAGGATGGTCTCGATCTCCTGACCTTGTGATCTGCCCGTCTCGGCCTCCCAAAGTGCTGTGATTACAAGCTTGAGCCACCGCGCCGGGCCAGTCTCCCAGTTTTAAATGTAGCTCAACTTAAAACAACACTGCGGCGGCCAAACCAGGCAAATCTGTAGGCTGAATTCATTGCACAGACCATTGGTTTTACTACCTCTGATACAACTGTTTTAGGAAGTGACCTAAAATTCTGACAGAGGTAAAACACTTTGGGCCATAATGGCACCACCCTGTTTATTTGCTGAGCTCAGAAAAAAACTGTGGAAACAAAGCACTAGATGTCGACATCATTTTCTAGAGTGTGGGGAATTGTGGCATTAGAGCAGAGCTCTGGGGGAGCTTCCTCTCTGATTGGGAGGAGCAATTCTGTTGGGAGACATCCTAGCAACTGCTTTTTCAGGAACAGAAACCACTGTGCCTTGTGTTACCAGCAGTCTTGAATTAGGGAGGTAGCTGTACCACTGAAGGAAGCCTCTGATTCCACTGCTAAGCATAGCATCTGGGCCCCATAGTGTGTCTTGCCTTTAAGAAAAGAATCCTCACAAAGCTGACATGCATTAAAGGCTTAAAACTCTGCAGAATCTCTTGGTTCATGTGGCCCCTGAACTGTGTGATGATCATAGGGTTTATGTCTTTAGTATTTCTTCTTTCTTGATCTAGGGTTACCGCCTACACAGCTCCACAATCCACAGCTGTGGCCATCTGGACTTTAGTGGGGGTGTTTCAAGGGTATCCCAGGAGTTTGGTCATGCCTGAGCCTAGCCTGTACAGTTTAGATACTGCTTGAGTCCTCTGTCTGGTTTTAAAGTGACAAATCATTATTCAGCGCTTATTGTATTAAGCCCATTATAATGTTAAGAAACAACTCAATGTGTATTTTGCTTAGTAGTTGTTGCCTTCATTGATATATATGGACAAGAATAGATTATATGCTTTGATCTGCATGGTAGCCACATCTGTAATATGATACTATATGACAGTGTTTTCATTTTGTTTTCTATTGGATTAAATACAAAAGTACAGCGTAATACTTTACTGTAAAACTTTGTGTTTTTAAAGGAAACTGACTATATGAGGCCATTCTTACATCACTGTAAAGAAACACCCAAGGCAGGGTCATTTCTAAAGAAAAGAGGTTTAATTGGTTCAGAATTCTACAGGCTGCATAAGCATGGCACCAATATCTGCCCAGCTTCTGGTGAGAGCCTCAGGAAGATTAACAATCATGGCAGATGGTGAAGCAAGAGCAGGCATGTAATATGGCGAGAGCGGGAGCAAGGCGGGTGGGGAAGAGGTCCTAGAGTTTTAAACAATCAGATCTTGAGTGAATGGAACAAGGACTCACCTAGGATGGTGCTGAACCATTCACAAGGGATCTGCCCCTATCATCCAGTCACCTCCCATCAGGCCCCACCTCCAACATTGGGAATCACATTTCAACATGAGATTTGGAGGGGACAAACATCTAAACTGTATCACTGAATTTATTGGCTGGAATATTTTCTATTTGTAAACAGAAAGCCTCCCAGTGAGCAAAATGGAAATTACTTTTTTAAAGTATTTTAACATGATATAGTTATCAAAAAATTAAGTTTGAGTGTTATATATTACAGTGAAATACTAAATGATTATTCATGTCATTTAGTGCTTATGTGAGTGAATGTTTGTACAGGGCAGAGTGCTAACCACTATTAAGATTACATACATAATCCCTTAAGGAGGATATGTGTTTACCAGTTTAGATTCCTATTTGTTGTGAAAAGTCAGTGTATTAATCATCTTTTCAGATGGTAGCCATTTTTATAAGCTGTTGGCTTCCATTTGAAAGATGCTTTCACGTGTTTCTTCAAAGGCAAGTATTTATAACCATTTTTTCAAAAGGCATTTTCTTCTTGTGTGTTTAAATAGCTAACTTACTTGTACAAGAATTTTTTCCTTCCCTCTCAGTCGTCCACCTCACCACACAGCTTTAGCTCCCTATTTGAATGATAAACTTAATGAGGGTGTGCTCCTTAGCCAGTCAAAGAAAGGCACTCATAATTAGAAATGTCTCTGATACCTACTAGTGACACAGTGGAAAGAACACAGACTTTGGAGAAGGCAGGCATGGATTTGAGTCATGATTCTGCTGTATGTTCATTCTTTGAGTTCATTTTCTTATTTGTAAAATGGAGATAATCGTAACTACCTTTGAGGGCATATTATTAGCTACCAATAAATGGTAGCTAATAATAGTGATAAAAATAATGGTAACCTTGGATTCAGTAGCATCTGAGGTTTCTGAAGGCTCTGACAAAGCTAGGTGAGAGCTAACCGCTCTCAAGATCTCTGAAGTATATAGAGCCTATGCTTTTGACACCTGAAGCCTGTCTGTCCTTGTTTTGATCCTTCTTGCCTTTTCTTCTATCTCATAAAAAAGACAATGGCATTGCCCTTGTATTTTAAAGGCTTGTAATTAAGGTTGGGAAATGAATAAAACTGTTTTGGGAGCCACTGGGAAAGCTGGAGTTAGGCCTTTGGCTGCTTCAGAAGCTTTTTATTGAAGGTTTGATTAAATAGCCATGAAGTGTTCTGAATGTAGTTTAGCACCTCAAATATTGGGATCACTTCCTGTTAGGAAAACTATTATTTTTGTAAATACAAGCAGATTTGATGAGTTAAGGTCATCCCTACCATTAAATTCAGTGAATTCCTTTTTTCTCCCCATTTCTCCTAATAAATATTTATTGTACACCTAGCCTGTGCTAGGCCGTGTGCCTACTTGATTGTATACCCTAAAAGGAGATGTTGAATTAAGGAATCTAAGAGTTCTAGGTTGTTGCCTATTATTTAAATGAAGATCCTAAAGCCTTAGAGCTGCACTGTCCAGTAAAGTAGCCACTAACTACAGGTGGCTACTGAGCACTGCAAATGGGACCAGTGTGAATTAAGATGTGCTGTAAGTATAAAATATACACTGGATTTCAAAGATATCATTTGAAATATATATAAAATAACAATGATTTTATGTAGATTACATTTAAAACAATATTTTTGACATAGGTTAAATGTTACAATTAATTTCACCTGTTTAAGTTGGCCACTAGAACATTTCAAATTATACATATGACTCACATATTTTTACTGGACAACGCTGCCTTAGAGCCTCAGTGACTTGGTAAGATTATACATCTAGCTAGGGCTCCTTTGGCCAGTGGAAATTAGAAATTGCTTTACTTTGAAAATGGAAGATAGATAATTCAAACCCCATTCAGAAAAAAGTTAAATTAACACTAAGGACTTTGAAACATTTTAAATCCTGGATGGTTAATCTGGTAGAATCTCTTAGTATTTCAGATTTGGGATTTTCAACAGGGACAAACTGGAAAAATATACCCATTGATTTAGTAGCCTAAACCAATTTTTTTCCCTAAGCGTTTACAAGTTACCCTATATAGGTGACTCCACTCCCTCGATATCTGCTGGGTGGGGGATGGCAGGAGATGGGGGGACAAGATTCATCTAAAAGGCTTGTCTATATATTTTTGATTATGAATATTGTTTTATCCAAATCTATCTTATTAGGTAGATTGATTTAGTATAGTGAAATTGATTCATCATTTAACGATATTTGAGTAGATATGGGGTTGGGCTCTGGAAATACAGTGGTGAACAAGGCACAGACCTTGAGTAGAGCTACAGGCTTTTGTTTGGTTAGCTGGTTTTTGTTTTCATTTTTACTTTTTATTTGGAAATAATTTTAAACTGACAGGAATTATGAGAATAAAAATAGGAGAAAGAACACTGTATACCCTTTACCCAAATTTACCTATTAACATTTTCCTGTTTGCTTTATAGTTGTCTGTGCACACACGTATGTGCGCATGTACACGTTTGTATGTACACACACGTACATTTTTTTTCTGAACTATTTGGGAGTAAGTTGCATGCCCTTTACCACTGAATGCTTCATCGTCTAATACCTAAAAATAGGAATATTCTCTTATGTAACCACAGCACAGTTATCAATTCAGTAAACAGGAAATTCAATACATTTATTGACACAGAATACTTCTGATGTACCGTCAACATTTCACTTCGGTCAATAGATCCACTCATTTATTTTATAACAGTTTTCCCTTTTAGTATAGGATCCAATCTAGGATCAGGTAAAAGATTTACTTGTCATGGCTCTCTCTTTTTTAACCTGGGACATTTTTCAAACCTTTGTCTTAAAATGACATTTCCTTCCCCCACCCTTTTTTATAGAAAAACCCAAAATGAGAAATGTTCTGTTTCCTCATGATTAGTTTCAGGTTATGCATTCCTGACTGTAATACTATAAAATGATGTGTTCTTCTCATGGTGTCACATCTGGAGGCCTGTGCAGTCCATCTGGCCTTCATTGGTGATGTTCATTTTGATCACCCAGTCAAGATGTTGTTCCATTTGTCCACTGTATAAGTGAATTTTTCCCCTTTGCAACTAATAAGCTTTGGGTACACAATTATAAAACTGTGTGTACTTCCTACTCTTCATGCAGATTTTCCCCTAGATTTAGCATCCATTGATGATACTTGCTTGAAGCAGTCTCTATACTATGATGACTGCAAAATGATTTTTCCAGCTCCAGCACTCCTGCATGTTTACCAGTTGGATTTTACTGTAAGCAGGGACTTCCCTTCTCCCCTATTTTTGTATGTATGTATTTAGTTATCTTCATTGATACGGATGCATGGCTCCCTCTTTTCTACAGGTTTATAACTCATTACTGTCTTCTATTATTTTGGTATTCAAATTGTTGCAAATGTGGCCAGTGAGTGCACCTCTTCAAGTTGACTTCCAGGTCCTTATATGTTCCCATCACTTCTTGAGTACATCCTCACCGTCTGTAATAATGAGCTATATTCCAGGTGGGGCTTCAGGTTTTTTTGTTTTTTTTTAAATAGGTAAGAGCTTTAGTGCATAGACGGTTTCAGTATAGTGTGTTTAGTGTTCCTGTGAGGGTAAGCAAAGCCTGCTTTGGCAGCATCATGGAGGGGAGAGGCAAGGCAGCAGGACTAAGACGGGGAGTGTCAGTGGAAGCCTCCTTAGAGGAGATGCCACCACTACTGAGTTGTACAGGATCAATAGGAATAAAGTAAAATATGTAACTAGACTTAACCATACTTTTTTTTTTTCTTTTTTAAATAGAAAATGACTGTGGTGCTAGAAGATCATTACTTTTGGAAAGCCAGTTAACATCCATTTCCTAAGAGAAACTTCGCCACCATTTGCTCTGGCATGGCGCAAAGCAGCCCACAGCTTGATATTCAGGTTCTCCATGATCTTCGACAGCGTTTCCCTGAAATTCCAGAGGGCGTGGTGTCTCAGTGCATGTTACAGGTAAGTTACCACCAGTGATAGTGATATTAAGTTTTAGTTTTTCCTATTAGAGCTGGTGATGTGTGATGTAATTAGAACCCAGTTATGTTTTCTTTGTGTGTGTGTGTGTGTGTGTGTGTGTGTGTGGTCGGGGGGAACATTTAGAGCAGGATTTCCCCTCAACCTTGGCACTGTTTACAGTCTATCCTGGATAATTCTCGTTGTGGGAGTCTGCCTTGTGCATTGTAGAATTACTAAACATTCTAGGCATCCGAGGCCTCTACCCAGTAAATACCAATAGCTTCCCCGCAGTTGTGACAACTGAAAATGTCTTTAGACATTGCCAGATACCTCATGAGAGGCAAAATCTCCCACCATTGAGAACCACAGATTGGAGAGGAGAGTAAAAGCAGGTAGCAACAAGAAAAACAGATTCTCCTTATGTTTCACTTTTTGAAGATTTTGGGTTGTACTATCAGTCCCTAAGTCCTTAGAGTTGAATTTTGAATCTCAAATTTATCGTTTTAACTTCTTAGACTATACACTTTTGAGTCTTTTTTTTAAAAAAAGTCTGTAGATAGGCCGGGCGTGGTGGCTCAAGCCTGTAATCCCAGCACTTTGGGAGGCCGAGACGGGTGGATCACGAGGTCAGGAGATCGAGACCATCCTGGCTAACATGGTGAAACCCCGTCTCTACTAAAAAATACAAAAAACTAGCCGGGCGAGGTGGCGGGCGCCTGTAGTCCCAGCTACTCGGGAGGCTGAGGCAGGAGAATGGCGTGAACCTGGGAGGCAGAGCTTGCAGTGAGCTGAGATCCGGCCACTGCACTCCAGCCCGGGCGACAGAGCGAGACTCCGTCTCAAAAAAAAAAAAAAAACAAGTCTGTAGATAATCTACTCCTTGTTTTTCTAATGCTAAATCCTTACTGATATCTATTTTAAATGTAAGCCCACTTTCACTCACATTACCTTTGTCTTGCTGTGTGTCTTACATTGAATTACATCTCATCTCTAAGATAGAATGTGTCTTTCCCACTCAGGGGACAACAGAGAAGTAGGCCTACCACTTCCCCTGTCCCACTGTCCCCTTGTTGTGTTTTATATCATCCTTCACAGGATCGTAGTGTTTTGGGTTATGGCACTTACCTATTTGCTTAACTTTGGGCAGCACTACTTCTACCATGCTCACCGGTCTTCCTCACACACAGTCAGTACTCATGTTCAAACTCTACCTTATGGCAGTGTGAGCAGCTCAGGATATAACCTAAACCTATATACAGGTGTGGTTAATTACAAAGAGAGACTCACAGAACAATGATGGTAACAGAGGTGCTTCCTTTGTTTGCAAGCCGTTTACTAGTCTAGAGCTTTGGGCTTATGGTTTTTGTGTTACAGCTTGCCTTTGCTTTTTCTCACACACATTCCCAGCCTGAATCTCAGCTCTTTACTTTAGCCCCATTTTGGTTTCTGGTAGAGCAAAGATACTTCCCACCAGAGTGAAACCAAGTAAGGGTGAAGCTTTTAGTTTAAACCACTTCCTAGCAATCACCTTCCTCACCTATCTTAGGGCCCCACCTAGCCCTGACCTTGTTTTGTTTCATTTAGCCCTTTATTACCTGCATTTTTCATGACCATTTAAACTGAAGGAATAGAACTTTACATTCAGCTCAGTGAACATTTGTTGATAATTACGCTGTCCTAAGTCTTCCACTTTTTTTTCCTTTGGGATTAATAAAATATATTGTATGGAGATTTACCACCTACTGGCTCTGGAAAACTGTTTTTCACATTAAAATGTGTGAGGCTCAGTAGTTTGCATTTAATGCGCAAGCCTTAGAGCCTCACTCAGGGGTATCATCCTCAATTTAGGATCACTTTTTAGGAATATGATGCTTTTTTGCCTCATTCCTTTCAAAAGTGTTCATTATATGTCTTAAAAATTCTTACCTCTGAAATGATTTTGATTTCTTCTTCATGTTTACTGTTTGATACATTTTTTATCCTTATTATAATCTATTCTGGTAGTTTTCTTTTTAAAATACTCCTGTAAAAATAATACTTCAATATCTTGGTTTTGTGGTTTTTAAATTTTCTTCATAGGAAAATTACTCAACTTGTCACTATAGACATGCTGACAATTCCAACTTTATATCATTTTGAATTTGGATACTTTTTGTGACAATACTAAGTAGGCTATCTAACTCAGCATAGAGAACATGGAATTTCAGGGTTATTAATAATAAAAATATCAGATGGTAAAGTATCCATGACTACCTTATGTTTAAAAGAAAACTCTCCAGTTTTTGTTTTCCCCTAATCCATAGGTCTATTAAAAAAAAAAAAAAAGAATACTTTATTTCACCTTCCATATTTTTTTTCCTTCAGATGTCTGTCAGTGACACATTCTAGTTGGCAATCAGTTTGAATCCTTTGGCTCCAAATTTGCTTTTAATATCTTCCCTTCCTTGCTCAATACAATTTTCAAGCAAGGTAAAAATAATTCAGATCTTTGAGTTGTAATGATTTTCTTCTTCAATTAATACATCCTTCTGTAACCCAAAGTATTTTTAAAGTATTTGAATTTTAAATTTTCTATATTGATAATAATTACTATTTGTTACTATCATCTGGGTAGGATGTTAATGTTTTACAGGCATGATCTCATTTTTTAAAGTATTTGAATTTTAGTATCAAAACTTTATATAAAGAAAAGGTTAAAAATGATCTATAGAGTTTTAATAAAGCCAATTCATTAAATTTCTAAGAATTCATTTTGCAAAGATTTGCTTGACTTTTTTTTAAACTTCCTAAAGCTCTAGTTTAATAATGTCCTTTTGGCCAAGCATCCTTTCCCTTGAAATTACCATGTGGAAAGAGCACTGGGACTCAGGAGAGTAAGAATCTAGAATTGACTTTCCAGTTAACTAGTTAAGTGCCTATTGTCAAGCCATGTAACTTCCAGGCATCTGTAACTTCCCAGGCATCTCTTCCTCATCTGTAAATGTGAGTTGCATTGGAGCAGATGAACTCTAATAGGAGTTCTCCCAACTCTAAAATTACAACATTATGGGTCCTGTTTTAGGTTTAACTTCATTTGGTTCTCAGCAGAAGTGAATTATTTCCTTTTGTTTTTATATAAAACGCTCTTCCTAAAATATATAGTAATATCGATGCATGTGCATATCTCTGTGTATATTTATGAACTACAGAGAAAGTCACAATAATTGGGAAACTTTTATGGATTACTTCAAAAGTAGTGGATAATATGTGTCTTACACTAGTAAAATAGTTTGGAATTCTGTATTTCATAGAAAACTGCTTTTTGATATATTAAAATTTTACAAAGAGGGAACCTTTATTAGTCTGATTACTGTCAGTTGGAACTTCTAAAGTGTCAGTTTGCTATTACATACTTCTTTGTGAGTGTGTAGAACTAAACAATTCAAATCTTTCAGTGATTTTGAAAGTATACCAAGACACCTTTCAGCGGGTAAAAACTTTTGAGACTGTGAGAGTATGAATGAATTTAATTAAGGCAGTCGACACCAGGTTTTTAATTAAATTACCCTAACTCGGGCAAAGTCATAGAGCCATAGTTCAAGTTACGGATTTTTTAAATACTTATTTGTTTTGCTTAAATCTTATATAATGGTTCAGACAGTTGAAGTTATTCAAGGATAAATTTAGGTAAAAGAAAAATGAGGGCTGCTTTAGAATTTTTATTGTTTTAACTCTTGAGGAATTTTATTGTAATTTTTCTCCTTTTGTGGTTTTAGTGCCTTTTAAAAACTAAAGCATGGTTATTTTTATGTTTTTTATCGATTTAAATATTAATCATGGATATTACTTATACTTATATTGCAGCAATTGTGGTGAATCCGAGATAAGCCCAACATTTTAATTTGTTGAGATGCAACAAGTATAAAATGAGTCCTGGATTTGGAGTCAGAAAACTTGGGGTTGAGTCACAGAGTTCATTAGTAGGTACTTTACATTTCTGTAGCAGTAGCAGTAGTGGTAGTACTAGTAATGTGAGCTAAATGTTTGTAAAATAATATGGATCGTTTGGGATCTCCTTTTCAGGATAGATGACCATGAAGCTTTTTGTGGTTAAGATACTGCTCTCTATTTATTCTGTGACAGTAGTATTTGCATAACTCTCTGGCAAAGCCTGACTTCCACTATTAGAATTTGTTAATGTTGCCAATGTTACTTTTACCATTTTTCTCCCCTAGAATAACAACAATCTTGAAGCCTGTTGCCGAGCCCTTTCCCAGGAGAGTAGCAAATACTTATATATGGAATACCATAGTCCAGATGACAATAGGATGAATAGAAATCGCCTTTTACATATTAACCTGGGTGTCCATTCTCCTAGTAGCTATCACCCAGGAGATGGAGCCCAACTTAATGGTGGTCGAACACTGGTACATAGCTCAAGTGATGGACATATTGATCCACAGCATGCAGCAGGTAAACAGCTGATATGTTTAGTTCAAGAACCACACTCAGCTCCAGCTGTTGTTGCTGCTACTCCCAACTACAATCCATTTTTTATGAATGAACAGAACAGAAGTGCAGCTACTCCTCCTTCACAGCCACCTCAACAGCCATCTTCCATGCAAACAGGAATGAATCCGTCTGCTATGCAAGGGCCTTCACCACCACCGCCACCTCCTTCATACATGCACATACCTCGGTATAGTACAAATCCAATTACTGTTACAGTATCCCAGAACCTCCCTTCTGGACAGACTGTACCAAGAGCTTTACAAATTCTTCCACAAATTCCAAGCAATCTCTATGGATCTCCTGGTTCTATTTATATTAGACAGACATCTCAGAGTTCATCAGGAAGACAAACTCCTCAGAGTACGCCGTGGCAGTCCTCACCACAGGGCCCAGTGCCTCACTATAGCCAGCGTCCTTTACCTGTTTATCCACACCAACAGAACTATCAACCTTCTCAGTATTCTCCCAAACAGCAGCAGATCCCTCAGTCTGCTTACCATTCACCACCTCCTTCTCAATGTCCTTCACCCTTCAGCTCTCCACAGCATCAAGTGCAACCTTCCCAGTTGGGCCACATCTTTATGCCACCTAGTCCTTCAACTACTCCACCCCATCCATATCAACAAGGACCTCCTAGCTATCAGAAACAGGGAAGCCATTCAGTAGCCTATCTTCCATATACAGCATCTAGTTTATCCAAAGGTTCCATGAAGAAGATAGAAATTACAGTTGAACCTTCTCAAAGACCTGGGACAGCAATTAATAGGAGTCCTTCACCCATCAGTAATCAACCATCTCCACGGAATCAACACTCACTATACACAGCCACCACGCCACCTTCAAGTTCTCCTTCAAGAGGGATATCTAGTCAACCAAAACCTCCGTTTAGTGTTAATCCTGTGTATATTACATACACACAGCCAACTGGACCTTCGTGTACTCCATCACCATCTCCTCGAGTGATACCAAACCCAACTACAGTTTTTAAAATTACCGTAGGCCGAGCAACGACTGAAAATCTTTTAAATTTAGTGGACCAAGAAGAGCGCTCTGCAGCACCAGAACCTATTCAGCCCATTTCAGTGATACCAGGCTCTGGGGGAGAAAAGGGAAGCCATAAATATCAGAGGAGTTCTAGTTCTGGATCAGATGACTATGCCTACACACAAGGTAAACTTTAACCCTTTTATGAAATTTCATTTCTGTGGTGAGGCAGCAATCTCCCATTCAAATATATTAGCTGTTTAGTTTTAATTAAATGTTTAGTATTAAATGTTGGGCAGTAGCATTGCTATTAAGAATAAAGTTAGTGGTTGGGTGTGGTGGCTCACGCCTATAATCCCAGCACTTTGGGAGGCTGAGGCGGGTGGATCACCTGAGGTCAGAAGTTTGAGATCAGCCTGGCCAACATGGAGAAACCCCACCTCTGCTAAAGTGTGGTAGCGCACATCTGTAATCCCAGCTACTCGGGAGGCTAAGGCAGGAGAATCGCTTGAAGCCAGGAGGCAGAGGTTGCAGTGAGCTGAGATCACGCCACTGCACTCCAGCCTGGGCAACAGAGGGAGACTGTGTCTGAAACAAAAAGAATGAAGTTAGTGCTTCAGGGTCATCTATAGACTTTGTTTTAGAACATGAAATTGTAGGCCTAATAAGGCTTAGTTTAGAAAGAATATTCATAGAGCAAAAAAATAAAGTGAAATGGAAATTGTCCAAAGTACAAACTACAGAGTAGGAAAAAAGAGATTCATGGAGAATGGAGTCAAGTTAATCAAATGAAAGAATTTGAATCTTTTCTAAAGAGGATGGCCCAGAGGGCGTAATGATATTTACATATAAATAATATATAAGAAGTGGAATTATTGGATTAGCTAATAGTAGACCTAAATTAGATACAGAGTTTTTAAAAAGTCTATCAGATTGTTTCAAGATACCTGAGAATTTAGTTTTCTTTCAGTATATAAGAAGGGAAGTAATGATTAAGTATGCCTGGTAGTCAGCCTGTTCAAAACACACACAAGTATAAAGAGAATCTTAGGACAATAGAACAAGAGGGATGTTCAGGTGATGTCACTTTGGTAGCATTCAGAGAGCTAAATTGAAGCAGATATGGAGGCAGCATAGCATTAGAAAGAAATGAGAGTAAATGCCAACCCCCAAGTTGAATGAGTCTTTTATACATTAGTAATACATATCGAAATTTTCCAGTCACTTATTCAGTGTTGTTCTCTGCAATGACGTTATCTATAATGCTATAGCCTTGCTGTTACATCAACGAGCAAGGATGGAGAGGTTAGCAAAGCAATTGAAACTTGAGAAAGAGGAGCTAGAGCGGTTGAAGTCCGAAGTTAACGGTATGGAGCATGACCTGATGCAGAGACGGCTCAGAAGAGTCAGCTGCACCACTGCGATCCCTACGGTAAGTGATCTGTTAGATGTGTTAATAGGTGGGTCGGGATATTGGCTATCAGGTCATTTATTTTTCTTTAGGTTTTATTCCTGGCAGAGTTCTGGGTTTTTTGTTGTTGTTGTTGTTGTTGTTGCTGTTTTTTAAAACAACAGATGAAGGACTTTTGCCTTTAGTAGTTCTTGTCAAAATAATTCATGTATGCAAATTCCATAGGCTCATCAGTATTTTCAAACATTGATGATAATAATCAAGGTATAGCATCTCATTTATTTGTAAATTGCTTTCTGTCAAAATAGAAAAGTGCACACTGACCAAAAATTTGATGAATTATTCTTTGTGTATTCATTTATTATTCTAAGCGTATGATATATATATATTTTTAAACATTTAAAATTATTTTTGTAAGTACATTAATTCAGATGATTTAGAATAGATCAATATGAGTCTTGGGGAAGTGTTGACTGTAGAATTTTTAAGGCAGAGCAGTTTTGTTAAGTATAAATAATTGTAGAAACTGAGGTAACAGTATTGATTGATAGCAATCTTAAAGGGAACTGCTGTAATGAAAAGATTCAGATAATATATTTTTAACATTTGGTTAATGTATATGAGTTCTAACGATCCCAAGCAACTGATAATTTTGAAACATGTTTAAAATCTTGTGACTTCACAAGCTGTGATCCAACCTATCATTTTACCTTTCAACATTTAGCAGTTTTGTGCATATAGTTTATGAAATGTGGTACTATGCTAGATGCTTAGTACATACCTACCAGTGGGAAAAATAGATACATCAACAGATAATTATAATACAGTGTGGTAAGTGCTCTATATGTTCATGGGTAATGAGAGAATTCATACATCAACTCGTTTCTGTGCAGATTCAATGCACTTCTCTGCTCTTACATTATCCTCCTGCTGGAATGCCCTTCTAAAAAGCTCTGCACGTGTAAATCTTGTCTGTTCTGTTCTTCAAGGCTCAACTTAACCTCTACTTTTTCCATGAAGCCTTTCCTCATTTTTCTACCCTCTCTAAACTTAGGGCAATCTCTGAGTTTACAAGTTTAGAGAAGTGGGCATATGTCAGGCCTCTTGCAGTCAGCATGTCTGCAGCCACTCCCTCATAGAGAAGTTTCTACTTGAGGTTCTTGGCTTCAAAGGGGATCTGTGAATTCTCTGAAATTATCTGCAGAGTTTCATAAGTGTGTCTAATATGGGAAGTGGGTCTATAGCTTTCATCAGATTTTCATAAGATTATTACATTGAAGGAAAAAAAGAGTGAGGAACCACTGCCCTAAACAATAGAGAGAAAAGGGGAAGGCATTTTAGAAGAGAAAAGAACAATAATAAGGTAATGAAGGCTTGAAGTCAAGATGGAGAGTGACTTTTAGGAGACAGTGACTACAATTCCCTGGCATAAGCATGAGATTTCTGAAGAGTTAACAGAGGGTAAGTGGGGCTTTGACCTTGAATGCTAGGTCGAGGTGCTTGAACTTTATTCTGCTGGTAACAGGGAACAAGTGGGAGTTTTTGAGAAAGAGAGTCTTGAGAAATAGGCATATTCACTAATTTAATGACTTTTTTGTAATATCATCTATAGTCCTCAGTATAGTCAATACTAGAAGTGAGGAGGAAGATTTTAACTACTTAAAGCAATGGAAAAATAACAGAGCCATCTTTAATGGAAAGGTGATGTTACTACAAATCAAATTTCTGCCTCATTTTCTCCATTTGAAATCTTAATTGAATCGTCTGATTGTGGAAGATATTGAAGGACATAACCCATATGGGAATCCACCTATGGTGGTGGGTACTTTGGAAACCTTTAGGTACCTGTAGAGCATAAACAAATTTTCTTAGCATAGTAATTTTCTTTTCTTTTTTTTTTTTTTTTTTGAGATGGAGTCTTGCTCTGTTGCCCAGGCTGGAGTGCAGTGGCCGGATCTCAGCTCACTGCCAGCTCCGCCTCCTGGGTTTATGCCATTCTCCTGCCTCAGCCTCCCGAGTAGCTGGGACTACAGGCGCCCACCACCTCGCCCGGCTAGTTTTTTTTTTTTTTTTTTTTGTATTTTTTAGTAGAGACGGGGTTTCACCGTGTTAGCCAGGATGGTCTCGATCTCCTGACCTCGTGATCCACCCATCTTGGCCTCCCAAAGTGCTGGATTACAGGCTTGAGCCACCGCACCTGGCCAATTTTCTTTAATTATATACATTTTATTTAGCAACTACTTGCTGTGTGATAATCCCTGCTAAATAAAATATTGGGTTTTTTTTTGTTTTTCATTGGAAGTGGAGAACTGTCTAATGTAGTATAGGTTAGTACTTAAAAAAAAAAAGCCCCAGATTTTATATCAGAGCTCTTATTGATGTATCTTTTTCCTTTTCTTTTTTTTTTTTGAGACAGAGAGTCTCACCCTGTCACCCAGGCTGGAGTGCAATGGTACGATCTCAGCTCACTGCAACCTCCACCTCCCAGGTTCAAGTGATTCTCCTGCTTCAGCCTCCCGAGTAGCTGGGATTACAGGTGTGCGCCACCACGCCTGGCTAATTTTTTGTATCTTTAGTAGAGACAGGGCTTCACCATGTTGGCCAGGCTAGTCTTGAACTCCTGACCTTGTGATCTGCCCGCCTCGGCCTCCCAAAGTGCTGGGATTACAGGCATGAGCCACTGCACCTGGTCCCCAATCTATCTTCTTGAGAAAGGAAAAAGAGAAGTTGGTGAAACTGCTGCCCTGGGCTGTAATTTAGTTTTAAGTTTTATTATAATTTCAAAGATACATAAAATAGTATAATGACCCCCATGTAGCCATCCCCCAGACTGAGAAATTGGTAGTTCATGTGGGTGCTAACATCTGAGAGATAAGACATTTAAGTGTGTTTCCCATGTGTTTCTGTTGCCAAGCCTAGAGTAAAATGGAGGACAATTGTAGTACACGACAGAGGGACAGTTGTACGTGGTGGTTGAGACAGTGAGTAGGCTTTCAAGTCAGGTGCCAGTTTGAATCCTACTTCTATTTGTGTCATTCATGTATCCTTGGATAAGTAACTTTCTCTATGCTTGTTATCTATAAAATGTGTGGTATAGTACCCATCTTACGGGATTTTTATTAGGATTATATGAAGTAATATATGTGAAGCAGTTTACACAATGCCCAACAAACAGTAAGTGTTCTTATAAAATATAAGTGTTGGTTGCAAAATACTAGAAAAATTTGCTTGAGGTTTAGACACACAAATCTAAAGCATTTTGTACTTTGACTTCCTTTGAACTTGAGGAACATATATAAGATTATTCTTATGTAGGAAATTAATCAAGAAATAAATCATTTAGTCAGAATGCCCATTTTGCACATCAAAGCTCATTTGAGGAACCATGACATAGTGGAAAGAGAGCCCACATAGGCTTGGGAGTCAGAATTGCTCAGGTGCTCACTGGCTATATTTGACTTCTCTGCATCTGATTTTCCCTATCTGTAAAAGAGAATTATAGCAAGTACATTATAATAATTGTCAAGATAAAGAGACAGTGTATGTAATAAGCCTGGCATGAAGTAGGTAATCAGTAGATGGCTAGCCTTATCATTGTCCCACTTGTATATAGGAATACCCAGTAGAGAATTGATGTTTTTGCTACTAAAGCACACATTGCCACCTTCAAGTTTTCAAACAAATTGCTTATCAGGCATTGTATACAAAATTGATTAGAAAGCTGCTTGCCTAATGATACTGCAGTGCACATTTGTGACCAGCTATGGGGAGGGGGGGTTGTAGAAACTTAGAATAGCAGTGAAATAATCTTTTTCTAAGGAGAGCAGAAGTACAACATGTAAGATGCATGATGGTGTCATTTCCCTTAATCTGTTATTTGCAAAGCATTGTATTAAATGCTGACGAAGATGTCATCTCTTAGATCTGCATGTGAAGTGAGATAGGTATATCTGTGAGTCTATATGTATTTGTGTGAGAGAGAAAACATAAGTACTTTCAGAGTATTGAGATAGAAATGTTAGCTTTTTGCCTATAAAGTTTATAGATGAAACAGTTTCAAGGAGAAGGGAAATTTAAGTTTTACCTTGAAAGATAAGATTTTAATATGCAGAAAGCTGCCAGTTGCCCCCTCCCTCAAGTTTTTTCCCCCCATTCTTCCTGTTCTGATTAGGTTTTTGGACTGTCCTACAGCTTTGAGTCCCAGAGGCATAATGGAGGCCAAGCCACAAAAGAACATCAGTGGTCTCTGACGCTGGTCTATGCCAGCTTTGGAAAAAAAGCTTACCGTTTTTTATTTTGAAATGTTAGCTACAACATCCTCTTATCTTACAGACAACTTTGAATTATACATACCCAATTTTGAAATTCCTTCTCCACAAAAACTACTTTTGACAAATGGTGGTAATTTCTCAGAAACTGCTTTTTTCCCCCCTCAGTTTAATCAGAAGCTATATGAAAAAGGACATAAGAATCTTACTGATAAACCCTTAGTAAGATCGAGTGGTTCTACTATCTTTGGAAATGAGCCTGTTGATGAGAGTATTTTTGTTGTTTCTGAGACAGAGTCTCGCTCTGTTGCTCAGGCTGGAGTGCAGTGGTGCAATCTGGGCTCACTGCAACCTCAACCTCCCAGGTGCAATCAGTTCTCCTGCCTCAGCCTCCCGAGTAGCTGGGACTACAGGCATGCGCCGCCACGCCCAGCTAATTTTTGTATTTTTGGTAGAGACGGTGTCGCCATGTTGGCCAGGCTGATCTCAAACTCCTGACCTCAAGTGATCCACCTGCCTCGCCTCCCAAAGTGCTGGGATTATAGGAGTGAGCCACTGCGCCCGGCCTGATGAGAGTATGTTTTTTGTTATGAGCAAATGTGTGGTGGCCGCTTCACTGTTTAGGGCCACTGTGGCTGAAACGTCTCTCTTGTCCCCAACTCCCTAAAACCTATGGAAAAGATCATCCTTTTCAGGTGCTTGACTTTCGCGATAGGTTCTTCCATGTGTTCCTAGGAAGACAGCATCACTGTGTGGAGCCCTTAACTAAATACATTATCTTTAATTTAATGTTCAAGTATATATTTTAAACTATTTGAATATTGCTTGATAGGCAAAGCACAAAGCATTGTACACATTAGTGTCACATAGTTTTAGCCCATAGGAATTAGAAAAGGCAGTCCATAATAAATATTTCTGAATAACTTTTTTTGTTCCTTTAGCATTCTGTGGAATTGTAGCTATTATATTCTGCCTTTTATCACTTATTTTAAACTTTGATACCTGCTTATTTAATGGGCATTCTCAGTTATTCTGATAATACCTCCTAACATCATATTAATTAAGATATCCTTTCTGCTCATTTTTCTTTCACTGGCATATTAACATATTTAGCATCAGCAAAGTACATGTTTTCAACAGAATAGGATTTTGTTCTGTCTCCTAGAGTAGCAGATATTTAATTTTTCACTTTATATGTTATAGTTAAAATCACCCTAGTAATTAATAACTGGGCTGTGCTGAAAGCTTCAGTATTTCAGCCTCTAGATTCTAAACTTTGACTTTTTAACTGTACATATATGTACACATGTGTATATATACACATACACGTGTATATATGTACACATACACGTGTGTATATATGTACACATACACATGTATGTATAAAATAAATTAAGAATGGCATGGGAAGTAAAGGCTTCCAAAAAGCTTTATTGAATGGAAGATTAGAACTCTTCACATTTCAGTGCCTCATATGTGCCCCTGAAAGGCCTAAGGAGTGGGCTGTCCTGAAGAGGTGGAGGCAGAAGAAAACAAAGTTGGGGAAAAAATGGAATTCAGTTGTTTCTGAAGTTTTCATGCACTAGAGTAACTGCCTCCTTCAATCTAGAAAAAAAGATGACAAAAATATTTATATATGAATTTATATAGGTGTCTTTTATATAAATCCTGGCTGTACCAATTACTAGCTTTATAACTTTAAGAGAAGTATATAACCTCTCTGTGCCTCGGTTTTCCTCATCTACAAATTGGGCACAGTATTAGTACCCACCTTAAAAGATTGTTAAGAAGAAGGAATGAGAGAATTCTGGTAAACACCATACTGTTGTAATTTTTACCAGGCTGGACAAGACTAAGATCATGGACATGACTCGTTTAAAAGGTTGATTCTTACATTTTCCCTTACCATGAAAAACATAGAAACAAATTATTCTCAGTGTTCTGTGATTAAAATGGTAGTATCTTGTATGGTAGAACACAGTCCACTGTTGCAGCTCACCACTTTATATGCAGATTTTGTTTATATGTGGCCATTTTGATGTCCCCATTTTACCTGACTATTCCTTTAAAAACATACACATAGGACTTCTTAAACATGCCCTCTTACGGACTAAGGCCATATTCTTGGTAATACCCAATCATTACAATTAACATGAAACGCAGTTCTTAAATGTTGGGCTTGATAATGACTTTCCCACAATTGCTATTTTGGGTCCTTTCTTACTAGCCTGAGGAAATGACAAGATTGAGAAGCATGAACAGACAACTCCAGATAAATGTTGACTGTACACTGAAAGAAGTTGACCTCCTTCAATCTAGAGGTATAGACTTGATTATTTGGTAAACCATAAGTAATAGTGTGGTATTTTAAGCTGCTTAAATAGCAATAACTTTGGTTTTGTAGATTTAAGAGACAGTTTTTATCCATGATAAGATTACAATCCTGGTAAAGAGATCGCCCTGTCCCATGGTCATGGATCAGATTTGGGATGAAAAAATAGTTTTACTTGGCAGTTTCATCAAGTTCTTATCATTTAGACTGTTCTATGTTGTTACTTTGCATTTATCCTTTTTTTGTCATTACTGTGAATATTTTATAAATTGATGGGTTTTAATTCTAAAACTTAGTAGAGTTCATATTATGTGATAGACATCTAAAGTATCTGTAAAAAGGGATCCCAAATCAGAGTATCAGATTTCTCAGTTTTAAAATAAACTCTATATGTTATTTTTCATGTTATATTATGTGAAAACATTCAACTATAATCATAGTTTTAGTTTTTTGGATTTTTTTACAGAAGTATACTACAGCAGAAGCTCTCTTAAACTTTCATTTACCCAACTCACCAGATTAGAGATGGTCTTCATTTTCTGTGGAAAATATACTGACTGATGTCCACAGCTGCTGCATACTTTTGACTAGTAGGCTGCATTCTGGTAGGCCTATGAATATTGCTCCCATCGGTTGAATTGTCTGCTTACCAAGAGTTGATTCTGTCCCCAAACCTGTTTATACCAGTTATTGTATTTCTGCATTTTAATGTCTCATAAACTGACATGAAGGAGAAAGTTGCTCTTTCTATGAAAAGGCAGATCACTCAAAAAATAGGGATTGTGAATTAGATATTGGTGAAAACAACTGAAAAAGGTTAAGGGAGAAAATCATATAAGTCTAAAAGGATTCTGTACTCAAATTGCATTATAAGTGTTCTTATATCTTTCTTGCTCCATTCTAAAGCAATCAAAATTATAGATTGCTAAAATTATAGTTCAGCAAACTAGGGCCTGTTGCCTGTTTCTGTGAATAAAAGTTTTAGTGGAGCGATAGCCATGCCCATTTGTTTACAGATTGTCTATGGTTGCCTTTAGTGTTTCAACAGCACAGTTAACTGCTTGCAACAGAGACTATATCACAGGTCCACAAAGTCTAAAATATTATCTGGCCCTTCACAGAAAAGGTTTGCCAACCTCTGCTGTAGGTCATCATGGGTGTGGTTTATGTAAGAAATACAATATGGAACCCCAGCTAGACACATAAAAATAAGGTCTTCGTCTAACTTTAAAATATAGCTATATACAAGTGTTTTGTTACGTTAAAGTTGACATGTAATTTTTCTTAACGATTCTGTGTATTAATCACCTTTCCTGTCCCCCCCATCCCCCACACTTACTTTTCTTGATTATGGCAGCTAAGAGTTTCTACAGTGTTTTAAGAGTATATAATAAAATATCTCATTGCCATTTTTAGCCAAGATTAAACAAACAGTAGGCTGGGCACAATGGCTCATGCACGTATTCCCAGCAGTTTGGGAGGCCAAGGCAAGAGGATCACTTGAGCCTAAGAGTTAAGAGACCAGCCTGGGCAACATAGGGATACCCCATCCCTACAAATAATTTTTTAAAAATTAGCTAGGTGTGGTGGTGTGTGCCTGTGATCCCAGCTACATGGGAGGCTAAGGAGGAGGATCACCCGAGCCCGGGAGGTCAAGGCTGCAGTGAGCCATGATTGCACCACTGCACTGCAGCCTAGGCACCAGAAAGAGACTTGGTCTAAAAAACAGAGAGAGATTAAAGATTAGTGGCAGGTGAACCCAAAAGACATGGCATTATCTGAACAACAGACAAGAAGCAAATTTGAATGTGAAAATTGAGCATCTAGTCAGGTACCCTTAAAGTTATTTGCAGAAGCCTAGTCACTCTTTAGCCCACTCACTTGAAGCAGTCAAAGAATGACTATGCATGATGTAGGGGTTACATAAACTATTGCTACTATATTTTACAAGATTGCATCAATTTTTTCTACTTGTGTGGTCTTTGAAGCAAAACAGTGAAACATTTGGTTAGGATACTTATAGTAAGCCTTTTGTGATCTAGAAATTAGAACATGAGCTGTAACAAGTAATTAAGGAAATACATATGCAGCTTCTTAAAGCATAAAAAGATCCAGTTAATACATCAGATAGCACTGTGGCTTTTATGAGCTATCACAGCAATTATTTTCAGAAAATTATCTTAAAACAGCATATTCAAGTGGATAAAACATTTGTGAAAGGGCCTGCAAGGAAACCACTATTAAGGTTTTATAAGCAAAGAGCTGTGTTTTTTGTCTGCATTGGACAATGAGCTCTTTGGGATACTTAGGCATTTCTAAATCTCTTTTCATAACGAATCTAAATGTATCCATTTTATACTAAATTCTACTCTTCCACACTGCAGAAAACTTTTTTTACTGAGTTTCCAATCTAAACTTTTAAGCTAGGGAAAGAATCTAAACCTTTTTTGGTGGTGAGGGGGGAAGCAGGGAAATAAGCATTTAGAATAGATGCAAATCAGTGCATGATTTTATGAAAACCAGCTTTTTTTGTGATTTTTGGTAAGGAAAACTTGTTGGGGAAAAAAAAAGTAGATCTGGAAATCAAGAGATATCATATATTTAAACTATCAGTGTTAGTACCATACAGCATCTTCTATAAATAAGTATGGCTACAGTTAACCGTAATTGTTTAGAACAAGCAGAGCACAATGATAGGTTCACAGAAGTGAAGGCAGCACCCAAAACTGGCACTAGATCAAAACCAACCTTGGAGGAGACACGGCAGGAGATGTGGCTGAAATAGACACTAGACCAGGGAACGAACATTTGAAGACAGGTGAAAATTTTGTGGCAAGACAAAATTCTCAGGTATTGTTCTATCTATTCTGAAACTGGCACCTTTTATCATTGATAAATCTTTAGGAAACATTTACATTTAAGATTCTCCTTTTCTTGAAAATAAGAATACATAAACTGTTGATGTTATTTCACATGTATTGAGGTTGTTCAGTAGTCTCAAAATATAACTTGATTAATCCTTGTAAATGTTTATATTTGGCTTCTTCCATAGTTCAATTTATAATGAATTTTTAAGGTAAATTATGAA
The DNA here is from genome assembly GCF_009764315.1 of Trachypithecus francoisi. Taxonomy (NCBI): domain Eukaryota; kingdom Metazoa; phylum Chordata; class Mammalia; order Primates; family Cercopithecidae; genus Trachypithecus; species Trachypithecus francoisi. Next base: position 107,065,632 of record NW_022681471.1, read on the forward strand.
AAATATGAAAGTAAGCTTTCATTATTTAAGTGTTCTTTCTCATGGTTTGTTCATTAAAAATCAAAACAAGCAGAAAGAGAAAACAGTTCAACCATCCTTTCATTTCTCTTCTTCATGTATCTCCCCAAAGGCCCACATGCCTAATCCTGCCTAAGGAGACTAGCCTTACAATTAGAAAAATATTCCTTTAGGTGTAATACATTGTAGACATACATCTATGTAGTGGTTTTCTTGGGTCTTTTCTCATAGCAATGAAAACACAATTTCATTGGGAGGATAGAATTATGTAATGAGTTCTGAAATCCTGGAAAACATTTTTTCCCTTATGTGTTTTATTTACATATTTTCTTTTAAAAAATCAAATAACAGGAAAAAAAAGTTCTTAAATGCCTGATGAATTTACTTTCTTTATAGGAAACTTTGATCCAAAAGCCATGAATAATTTTTATGACAACATAGAACCTGGCCCAATTGTACCACCCAAGCCATCTAAAAAAGGTGAGTATGAAAAATGTCACAAATATGATAGAAATAAATATCAAAATAATTTGGGATTTCACATTTATATCTGAAGAAATTTCCACTAGAGGTTAACTTATTCAGCATAAAGTTACCATATTTTTATTCTTTTTCGACAGGGTCTCATTCTGCTGCCCAGCTAGAGTGCAGTGGTGCGATCCTGGCTTATTACAGCCTTGACCTTCTGGGTTCAAGCAATCCTTCTGCCTCAGCCTCCCAAGTAGCTGGGACTGTAGGTACACACCACCATGCCGGGCTATTTTTTTTTATTTTTTGTAGAGATGGGATCTCACCGTGTTGCTTACTGGTCTCAACAAATTTACCATATTGGTGTTAATGTGGCAATAATGAAATGTCCCCAAACTTTAGTTTTTAAAAAGTACTGAAATTAGTAACTCTTAGAATGACTGTCAGAGGTAATTTGATGGAATATATAATTTTTACAAACAGAAGTTGAAACACTATATTACATAGTTAACATTATAAATTTACTTAGCATTGTAAAAACTATAACCCTAAAAGATAATTCTCATAAAATAATGAGGATTTTAAAGGTCTAATGTGAGAACAGAAAGTTAGATTTGCAGTAGACTTAAGATTATTTTTCAGACAACAAAAGAATCCCTGTGTACTCAAAAGGGGAGCATAGCAGTTAGTAGCGACTAGGTGTTTTCCCATCAAGAACAAAAGAAATCCTACATAACCAAGGTCTGAAGGAATCATTTTCGGATAATGTTACATAGAAATGATTTAAAATTAAAGATATCAAATGTGTTCTTATTTTTATGTACCAAATGTTTAATTGGCATTTCCATATCTTAAAAAATTAATTTTAATTGAACTTACACATTTAGTCATTTAAGCCAGATGCAGTGGCTCATGCCTGCAGTCCCAGCACTTTGGGAGGCCGAGACGGACGGATCACATGAGGCCAGGAGTTTGAGACTAGCCTGGCCAACATGGCAGAACCCTGTCTCTACTAAAAATACAAAAATTAGCCAGGCCTGATAGCACACGCCTGTAATCCCAGCTACTCAGGTGACTGAGGCATGAGAATCACTTGAACCCGGGAGGCGGAGGTTGCAGTGAGCCGAGATCGTGCCACTGCACTCCAGCCTAGGCGACAGAGACCCTGTCATTTATTCATTCATTCATAAATAGTCATTGAATGTAGATTAACTTTCTGCCTCATTCTTAATATTTTAATTCTTTTTGCCTTAAGCAACTCAAGGTAGATTGATCATGAAGACACAAAGAATAGTGGAGAATGCCTTATTTTTTTTAAAAAATTACCAGAGAGTATAACATTTAACATCTCATCAGACTTACTTTTAATTAAAGAATATATAAATTCTTTTAAATACTACCTGACCTAATTATTTAAATTTTGGTTGAATAGTTTTCTACGTGTATTAAGCTCATTACAGAGTTTTTTTTTTTTTTTCATTTATAAGTTGCAACACAGTATCTGTTCTTCTTTTTATTGTTTAATATTACCATGGATGTTTCATCTGATCTACATTTAAAAACAGCCTATTGATTTCTTTTGAGATGGAGACTCACTCCGTCACCTAGGCTGGAATGCAGTGGCGCGATCTCAGCTCACTGCAACCTCCACCTCCCGGGTTAAAGCGATTCTCCTGTCTCAGCCTCCCGAGTAGCTGGGATTACCCACCACCATGCCCGGCTAATTTTTGTATTTTTAGTGGAGACGGTGTTTCACCATGGTGGCGAGGCTGGTCTTGAACTCTTGACCTCAAGTGACTCAGCCTCCCAAAGTGCTGGGATTACAGGCGTGAGCCACCGCACCTGGCCAAAAAATGGTTTTATTGATTTCTAAAAATGATACAAAGAATCATCTTAGTGGATGACTGCCAAGTGCCAGATTTGGCACTTTGGCAGCATTATATGCAGTTTCTTGCTGAAAGTCACTGAGGTGTATAGTTATCATTGATCAGTTTAAGTCTTAATCAGAATCTTTAAACTTGATTTTGCCTGAATGTCTACTAAAGAAGTATCGCCAGACAAACTTCAGTTCATTGATTCAAGGAGCTGTCTTAGAGGAATTGCCCTATCTAAGGGAGTGCATTGGAAAGTTTTTACCCTGGAAACAGGACCAAGTTGATTGATTAGAAATGGTGGAAAACATATGCACCATGAGCCATTCCTCAGCATAAACTCCCTATAGGTGTGGTGTATTAGTCTGTTTTCACGCTGCTGATAAAGACATATCCAAGACTCGGCAATTTACAAAAGAAAGAGATTTATTGACTTACAATTCCACATGGCTGGGGAGGCCACACAATCATCACAGAAGGCAAGGAGGAGCAGGTCACATCTTAAAGAGAGCTTGTGCAGGAATACTCTCCCTTATAATAACCATCAGATCTCGTGAGACTTACTATCACAAGACCTGCCCCCATGATTCAGTTACCTCCCACCAGGCCCCTCCCACAACACGTGGGAATTCAAGATGAGATTTGGGTGAGGACACAGCCAAACCATATCATGTGGTCTGAGGGACCCACCATAAATAACAGACACTGCCGTTACTCAGGAAATGTCAAGGTTTTGAGCCAGGGACAAAGCCAGACCTCTCTTTGGGCAAGGCAGAATTCTTTCCTATGCAATAAAGCAGTGCTTAGAAGGAAATGTATAGCTTTAAATGCTCATGTAAGACAGGAATATCCAAAATCAATGATCTAAAATTCTACCTTAAGAAACAAGACAAGAACAAAGTAAAAACAAAGTAAAAGAAAGGAAAGATAAGTCAATGAGATAGAAAACAGAAAAAGTTAACAAAGCAAGAGTTTGATCTTTGAAAAGATAAACAAAATCAATAAACTTCAAGGTAGACTGATCTGTAAAAAAAAAAAAAGAGAGAACACAAATTACAACAATCAAAAGTGAAAGATGGGTTATCCATTACAATGATAATGATAATAAGGGAAAGTGATGGACATCTTTATGCCAGTAAGCTTGACACCTTAGATAAAGTGGACAATTTTCTGAACCATATAATCTACCCAAACTGAAAACAAGACAAAACAGTAAATATTAGTATGTGTGTGTGTATATATATATATATAAAATATATAATATATATATATATAATATTAATATATATATAATATATAATATATATATAATATATAATATATAATAAATATATAATAAATATATAAGAAACTGAAACTACTATCAAAATTCTCCCCACAAAGAAAACTCCAGATCCAGACAGATTCACTGGTGAGTAAATCCTACAAATATTTAAGAAAGTAAAAATACCAATCTTACACAAATGCTTTGAGAAAATACAGGAGGGAATGCATTCCATATTTCCTTTTTGTTTTTTCATTTTCTTTTCATGTTACTGAGAGGAAGTTGCAGAGATTTTCCGTATACCTCCTGCCCCCACAAATTCAAAGCCTGCCCCATTATCAGCATCCTGCACCAGAGTGGTGCGTTTGTTACCATTGATGAACTTATATTGAGACCTCATAATCACTCAGAGTCCATAGTTTACATTAGGGTTCGCTGTTGGTGTTGTACCCCATCTTTTTTATGGCTCTAGCAGAACTCTGATTCTAAAACCTGGTAAAGACATTATGTATCTGCCCCTCACAAAAAGAAAAGAAAATTTCAGATCAATATCCCTCATGAACATAGAAACAAAAAATCCATAATTCTGTTTTCTATCTCATTGACTTATAGTCACAATATATAAAAAAAGATAATACATCATGATCAAGTTGAGTTTAGCTTAGGAATGTAATCTTGGTATAAGCATTAAAAAACCAACCAGTGTAATTTACCATATTAAACAAAGGGAGAAAAAGCATGTGATCGTTTCACCAGATACAGGAAAAACATTTGACAAAATTCAACAGCCATTCCTGACAGACAAAAACTTTTAACAAATTAAGAATAGAAAAGAACTCTTTCAGTCTCATAAAGGGCATCTTTCAAAAACCTTTAGCTACCATTATTACTTAAATAATGCAATTCTGAACTTACTAACATTGGGAACAAGGCAAGGATGTCTATTCTCACCATCTTTATTCAATGTTGAACCTGGAGTTCCAAGCCCATGCAGTAAGAGAAAAAAATAAATAAATAAATAAATAAATATTGGAAAAGAAGAAATAAAACTATATATACTACAGATGACATAATTATTTTTAAAATCCTAAGGATACTGAAAAACAACTATTAGAACTAATAAGTGAATTTAACAAGGCCTCAGGATGCAAAGTCTATATATAAACATTTTTACAATATCAGTAAACACTTAGAAAATAAAATTTAAAAGAGAATTTCATTTACAATGCCATCAAAAACATGTAACAGGAATAAATTGATCCAGAGATGTATACATTGAAAACTATAAAACATTGTCAAAGGATATTTAAAAGACCTAAGTAAGTGGAGTGATATACCATGTTCATAACTGACTGAAGCAATATTTTTGAGATACCTGTTCTTACAAGGTTGATGTATAGATACAGTGTAAAACCAATTATAACCCCATTAGGTGGTAGTGCATTTTTAATTAACAAACTGATTATAAAATTCATATGGAAATACAGAAAGTCCTAGAACATCCAAAACAATCTTGAAAAAGAGCAGCCAGAAGTCTTAGACTGGCTCAGTGCAATGGCTCACACCTGTAAACCTAGCATTTTGGGAGACCAAGGCAGGAGGATCACTTGAGCTCAGGAGTCCGAGACTAGCCTGGGCAACATAGTGAGACCTCATCTACAAAAAGATTTAAAAATTAGCCAGAAATGGTGTAATTAAAAGTGTATTAAAAGTATATTAGTGTAGAGCTAATTTAAAAATAGCTCACTGCTGAGAGCCGGCCACTGCACTCCAGCCTGGGCGGCAGAGCAAGACTCCGTCTAAAAAAAAAAAAATAGCTCACTGCAGCCTCACCTGTAGTCCCAGCTATTCTGGTGGCTGAGACAGTAGGATTGCTTGAGCCCAGGAGGTTGAGGCTGCAGTGAGCCGTGATTGCAGCACTATACTCCAGCCTGGGTGACAGAGCAAGACCCTGTCTCAAAAAAAAAAAAAAAAAAAAGTCTTAGACTAACCAGCTTCGGGACTTACTATAAAGCTACAATAACCACAGAGTGATATTGGTATAGGAATAAAGAAACAGATCACTGGAACAGAATAGGGAGCCCAGGTTTCCACCCCCCAGTCACACTGTCATTTGATATTTGACAAAAGCACCAAAGCAACCAATAGAGAAAGGAACATTTTTTCAACAGGCAGAGCTGGGAAGAACTGGATAGCCATGTGGAAGAAACACACAGTCTGATCTCTACCTCACATCATACACAAAAATTTGAGATAGATCATACACCTAAGTATCAAAGTTAACTATAAAGCTTTCAAAACAGAATATCTTTGCAATATAGGTATTAAAGTTTTTAGACAGGTTGCAGGAAGCAATAAGAAAAACAATTGATAGATTAGTCTTCATTAAAGTTTTACACTTCTGCTCATCAAGTGACACTATTAAGAAAATGAAAAGGCAAACCACAGACTGGGAGAAAATATTTGTAAAATATGTATCTGATGAAGGATGGTATCCAGAGTATATAAGAATTTCTACAACACAGTAATAAAAAGACAACTCAATAAAAAAAGGTAAAACACTTGAACAGACACTTGACAAAGGAATATATATGAAAGACCATGAAAAAAGAAATATCAAGAAATTTGCTAATGAAATGGATCTGCTGCCAGGATCCTGTATAGTCAGATTGTGGTTTTCCAGCAATGGTGATGTTCGTGTTAATATGTCATTCTGAGGCCAGCATTGTGGCTCATGCTTGTAGTCCCAGCACTTTGGGAGGCCCAGCAGGGAGGGAGGATCACTTGAGGTCAGGAGTTCGAGACTAGCCTGTCCAACAGGGTGAAACCCCGTGTCTACTAAAGATACCAAAATTAGCTGGGCGTGGTGGTGTGCACCTGTAATCCCAGCTACTTGGGAGGCTGCGGCAGAAGAATCACTTGAACCTGGGAGGTGGAGGTTGCACTGAGCCGAGATCGCACCACTGCACTCCGACCTGGGTGACAGAGCGAGATGCTGTCTCCAAAAAAAAAAAAAAAAAAGTCATTTTGCCTTCTGTCTTTGGGACCAACACCATGTATTCGAGGTGGGAGGTCCTGTTTGGTATCCTCCTTGGCTGGGAATTGAACAAGGCTTGCATTAATATTCCATGATGTGGTCCCATTAATATCAAGCTTCATCTAGCTCTCTACAGGTCCCTTTACATTAAAAAGACTTTGTTTGTTTTTGTTTTGAGACAGGGTCGCTCTGTCGCCCAGGCTGGAGTGCAGTGGCATGATCATAGCTCATTGCAGCCTCGACCTCCCAGGCTCAAGCCATCCTCCTGCCTCAGCCACCCGAGTAGCTGGGACTACAGACGCACACCACCACACCTGGCTAATTTTTGTATTTTTTGTGGAGACAGGGTTTCGCCATATTGCCCAGGCTGGTCTCGAACTCCTGGGCTGAAGCAATCCTGCTGCCTCGGCCTCCCAAAGTGCTGCGATTACAGGCATAAGTCACTGTTCCTGGTCTGAAAGACTCTCTTCTATGGCTCATTTGACTCAAATACAATTTGCTAAAACTGATAGTCCCTAGAGTTGGTTATAATGGGATTTCGGTTACAATTTCCTAAATATGTATTGAATGCTCAGTGCGTATCTCGATTATGTATTATGTAGATAGATGCTTGATGTTACAAAGGGAAAACATGACTCCTACCCCAAGCAGTTTATACTCTACATATGTACACTTTTAATAAAAAGGAGACTAGGAAGCCATCTCAAACAGTCATCTTCGCTATAAATGAATTCTATTTTAGAATTTAGTAGTTGTAATTCTATAATAATTGGTTCTGTTATATGCCAAATGTCTTTAACCCGTTTTTTTATCTTTTTCTGTTAAAACTTAGAAACAGTAGAACTTGATTAATTCTATAATTTTTTGGTGAGCCTTTTATCAGATTTATAAAAGCTATTTAGTTTTCTCCATAAAATCAAGTTTGTTGGCCGGGCGCGGGCGCAAGCCTGTAATCCCAGCATTTGGGAGGCCGGAGACGGGCGGATCACGAGGTCAGGAGATCGAGACCATCCTGGCTAACCCAGTGAAACCCCGTCTCTACTAAAAATTACAAAAAAAACTAGCCGGGCGAGGTGGGGGGCCTGTAGTCCCAGCTACTCGGGAGGCTGAGGCAGGAGAATGGCGTAAACCTGGGAGGTGAAGCTTGCAGTGAGCCAAGATCCAGTCACTGCACTCCAGCCTGGGCAACAGAGCAAGACTCCGTCTCAAAAAAAAAAAAAAAAAAAAAATCAAGTTTGTTTTCATTAAGCACTTGCAGATTCTCATTTTGTATTTGAAACCAAATCGCCTTTTCTAAAAGTACATATAGTTTAGCACAGATGGCTTGCAATACCACTCAAATACCAAAAAAAAAAAAAAGATAACCAGTAAACACAAATTACTGGTAAATAGGTTTATTGGTTTGAATAAATGTCTTGGAGTTATTACAGATATATACCAGAAATCCAAGTGGAATATAGTTTATCTGAATAGTAAGTGTGATAATTAGAGAAAGAATATGAGGGAGACAGAAGGAGAGAGAAAGAGACAGAGGAACAAGCCTTTTGGATTGAACTTTGTAGTTAAGCAATACAGTGTGTTCGTGCTCTTCAGCGGGCTTAGAAAGTCTCCCAACCCTTACTAGTAACTCATAACAGTGGCAGATTGGACTTTGTAGTTAAACAATACAGTGTATGTGTGTGCTCTTCAGTGGGCTTAGAAAGTTTCCCCAGTCCTCATCAGTAAGCAAGCAAGCACACTGACCTTGGTGTCCCACGATCTGAGCACTGGTCCTGGTCATCTTGGCCACCTAACCTTGTTCAGACTCAATCTGAGCACCACAGAGTGACAATCCCGCCAAGTACTCCAAAGGTTGTAAGAGGTAGTGAGATAAGGTATGTGACTCTGTAGAAGTACTTTGCAAATCTAAGAAACAGAACTTTACCTTATTCTTTGGAGCCTAAGGAGACATTAACTCTGCTTTTGTTTACTTGGACAATGGAGTGTTTAAGTACCTGAGCACCGTGCTTTGGATTCTGGAGCAGTGATTTCCAAGATGAGTTGTACTGTCAGCTCAGAATTGATTAGAAAATGCAAGATCTTTTTGGTTCCTAAGGGCAAATAATATAAAGGGTTGCTTACTAATAAACTATAAATTTATAGAACAATACTCTAGCAAGATATTAGGATGCCTACAGTTCTTGTCTGTGTTGCAAAGTGTCTGCTGGGCTTCTGCACACATAGGTAACTGGAATTCAGGAAATGATTTGGGAGCACGTGGTTGTCAGTATATAATACTGAGTTGGTTCTGATTTTTCAAGTACTGCTATATTTAAAAAATCCACCAGACACAGTTGCCTGTAATACCAACACTTTGGGAGGCTGAGGTGGGAGGATCACTTGAGGCCAGGAGTTTGAGACCAGCCTGGGCAACATAGTGAGACCCTGTCTCTACAAAAAATAAAATTAAAAAAATTAGCTGGGCGTGGTAGTGGCATGCACCTGTAGTCTTGGCTACTTGGGAGGCTGAGGCAGGAGGATCACTTGAGCCCAGGAGATCAAAGCTGCAGTGAGCCATGATTGTGCCCCCCTGTACTCCAGCCTGGACAGCAGAACAAGACCCTGTCTCAAAAAAAAAAAAATCCTGTCATTTTCATCACATTTCATCCTTCTAATAGCCTTACTGTATGGATAGTACCCATAATTTTAAAATAATTTTTAAATAATTATTGCTTAATCAGATAATTGCTAAAGTATATTTTCCCAAATTTTGCTTTCACATTGACATATATTTGCTATCACTGAGTTTGTACCCTTAATCCATTAAAAAGTAGAAAACAGTGAAATAGGGCATTTGTTCTAAGTAATGGGACAGGATGTAATTGGAGAAGATGGAAAAAGTCGTAAGAACCACTGCTCTGTATAGGTTGTAAAAGCAGTATTAAATATGGTACTCGCCCTTGCTAAAAAGGTAACATGAAGTAATAGGAAGGGTAAATGCACTCAGCTGCGTGGGTTGCATGAAAGATCTTGTGAGCCTGTTCACTCTTGGAGTTGAAAGACTAGATCACTTCTTTCTGGCGTTGTTTCTTCTTATGCAGACTCCTCAGACCCCTGCACAATTGAGAGAAAAGCCCGAAGAATTAGCGTGACCTCCAAAGTACAGGCAGACATCCATGACACCCATGCAGCAGCTGCAGATGGTTTGTACTTGTGTGTCCAGAGTTTGTGCAGAATGTCTAAAGACACATGTTAATCTATGTAGAATTATAAGTAAAACCATACCTTTATTTTCTGCTTTAAAAAATTACCGAGTTTCTAAGGCTGTGCTGTCCAATAGAAATATAATGCAAGCCACATATATAATTTAAAATTTCTAGTAGCAAAGATGAAATTTTAACATTTTATATAATTCATTATATACAAACTATTATTTCAATATGAAATCAATATAAAATTATCAGTGAGATGTTTTACATCCTTTTTATACTAAGTCTTTGAAATCTGGTGTATATTTTACACTTATAGCAACACTGAGTTTTTAGAGCATATCTATTAAAAACCAACAACAGTAAGATATGAATTTTTTTTAAGTGTTAGGTTTTGGGGCATATTGTTCTTTTAAAAGGTAAAGACAAAAGAGGTCCTTTTCTGAAAATGGCATAGTAGGCCAGGTGTGGTGGCTCACGCCTGTAATCCCAGCACTTTGGGAGGCCGAGAAGGGTGGATCACGAGGTCAGGAGATCAAGACCATCGAGATGGTGAAACCCCGTCTCTACTAAAAATACAAAAAATTAGCCAAGTGTGGTGGCGGGCGCCTGTAGTCCCAGCTACCTGGGAGACTGAGGCAGGAGACTGGCGTGAACCCGGGAGGCGGAGCTTGCAGTGAGCCGAGATCGCGCCACTGCACTCCAGCCTGGGCGACTGAGCGAGACTCCGTCTCAAGAAAAAAAAAAAAAAAAAAAGAAAATGGCATAGTAAACATTTTTCCTCCAACCGAAGGCTTATTCCTCCATATGAGACAAAAAAGAAAACTGTATTAAATCTACATGTTTTAGAGTCATGAGCCAAACAAAAGACACAAGGTGGGTGATAATGGCAGTTAAAAAGCAATAGTTGAAGCAAGAGAAACAAGCCCATCTCCTATTTATAGTCATAGGAAGCGACTGAAGAACCCAGTAATTTTCTGTTACATCGTAAGGCTAAGATCACCTTCCTGTTTGAGGCTGAGCATTATCATACCTTGGGGTAAGGTTCAGGGTCTAAAATTCAGTTCTCTTTACCTCTTGGGGAATGTTATGACATTTGTCATATAAGGCAAATTGATAAACCAGAAGTCAGCTTGTTAATTTCCAGTGGAAGATATGCCTAGCCCAAAGTAGTAACTGACAAAGCTTCCCTAGATCTGTTTCTTTTGTTACCTATTTAAAAAGGTGTTGCTTACCTTAGATCTTAATCTCATTTCCAGTTCATAGTGACCATTTCCAGTTACCCTAGATTCCAGGGTGAATTCCATCTGGAGATCTTTAGTCTCCTATTCATTGACCTCAGTCTCAACAGGGACCTAAAAGACAGAAATTACAGGTTAACTCTAGATGCAAAGAGCTTTTTTGAGCACAAAGCCAGAGGAATAAGGACCTAAGAGGAATGTAAGTTTGGATTTCTTTATCAAATCCTGGAACCAACATAAGGTTGCCAGGTATGGGCATTTTTAAAAACTGATATATGAAGGATTTTTAATGCCAAAATGTAGGAAAGAATATGAGAATAAAAGTCTTATATACTGAATGAATTTAGCTTTATGAAAAATGAACTGTAGAATCTTTCTCTTTTCACTGTTCTGGGGAAAACTTTGGTATGAACTGCCACTACTATTTATGAACCATTAATATAAAATACATGCATATTGTAGAACTTAAGTTGTCATGGAAGAAGGCACACATTTAGTCAGATGTTTAATATAGTGTGGATAGAATACTATAGAGAGGAAAAGTCAAGGTGGGCTGAACGTCAGGGAAAACTTACAGAGGTGACAGAATTTAACATGCTATAAAACATTTCTCTTTTTTTTTTTTTCATTTGGCTGGAATAAAGCATAACTCTCCACTATTTACAGGTAATGACCTAGGAAGGCAGTCTATTCTGGACATATATCCATCTTCTTATAGCCAAAAAAAAAAAAAAGTAATTAGAACGAAGTAAAAGATCAACTTTCTGTTCAACTATGCATTTCCAGTAGATATGTTTACTAATTGGCTTACATATTAAAGTAGGCAATTAACTCCCTTGATTTTTGTGGTATTTTTCTTTTCAGTTTGGATTATACTTGGAAAAAGGTTAATCTATTTACCTTCCCCCCCCCCCTTAATCCTAACCTCCCTCAGAGCATCGAACTGGCTCCACACAAGTCCTCGGACACAACCTCGAGATGAAGACTACGAAGGGGCTCCATGGAATTGTGATAGCTGCACCTTTCTTAACCACCCAGCACTAAATCGCTGTGAGCAGTGCGAGATGCCACGGTACACTTGAATTCAGAAAAGTCTGCGCCAGGTTGAAAGTGAAACTTTGAGCACTACTAGAAGAAAAGGAAACCTCGGGACTCTATTCATCCACCCAGCCTTTTCATTTTCGATTGCACAGCAGGGAGGAGGAATGGCTTTGTGGTCGTTGTGCTCACGAAAGGAAAAATGGGGAGGTCTTTTTTTCTCCTTTCTTAACTCACTACAGAGTGAGAGATAGGAAGGGATACTTGAAACTGGGAAAGGATTCACTCTGTGAAAGAATGTACACACAGAAGTCAAGAGCTCTTCTGTGGTGGAATCCCAATTGTTAAAGTTACTGCTGAGTGGCCCTTATTTTTCAAACTAGAACTTTGAATCATAGTATAAAATGTTACAGTTTATGCAAACTGTGAATCCCAGAGCAGACTTACCTGGTCACTGCTCTCTGGAAAACCAAGGCTCCCCGTGCTGCTTCCCGTTGCTTCCTACTAAAGAGGACAACAGGAAAAAGCACCTAGAATATTTTTTGGGGGGCGGGGGGCAAATTAATTAAGGGTATTTGTAATTGCTGCTTTTTTCAGGGGTAATTTCCAACACACATACATGCACACAAAATGTTTTAAAATGTGATTTGTAGCAGTCAGGAACTAGGCATATCATGCCTTTGTTTAAAAGTACAATCAGAGGTGGTAAGATGCCTTTGGCTTGTACAGTGATTCATCAAGCTCTGTCAACACTGGTAACTAAGACCTACTTAATGCCACATAAGAGATGCATTTTTTAAGTTACTGCATGTTTTTATTGAGGCCACCGGTTTTCAAAATAACAAGTCCTTACAAAGTATGATTTTATAAATGATATTCTCGTAACACTGCGCTTTGCCAGTAGCACAGAGAATGTATGCCAAATGCAAGTCCATTCCAAAATCCATTTGGAAATCTTGAACTCAGCTGTAGTTCTTAAACTTTTGCAGTCCATAGGGCCTTTTTTTTTTCTCCTTCCAATTTTGTGATAAATTCATGATGTTTACAGCACAGATAAAACTTTGTGCCATAATCCTAATTTAGCTGAAATCAATATTAACTGTTCAATAAAAACTTACTTGCACATGTTAATAAACCAATGTGAGGGGAATTACAGTTGGCCAATGACAAAGTTGCACACTGCATTATTTGGGAAACGAGAGGGATTGTCAAAAATTATTAAGAGAAAGGTGAATATAGAGGACTTTGAAACAGAACTTTTAAAATTTAACATAACTGTATCTAGAGGTCAGTTGAGTTTCTACAGGCAGTTCAGGTCATTTTAAAGCACTCCTTATTTATGAAATAGAACTTCAGGGTGTGGATAAAGTGAAGAGATATAAAATCATGTGACTCACTAAGGCGCATCACTGGAAACTTATAGCATGTTTCAGTCTCTGCCGTTGCTGGAGTTCCTTCTTAGCTCAGAATTGGAGTTTTGGAATCTTCCCCTCATTTTGGTGAGTATAAACAGCAATAAAGTTAGTAGGCTCTCCCATCCTAAAGGATTTTACCTGAGGATATCATCTTAGGAATATCCATTGACTCTCCCATCAGGTATCTTCCCCAACCCCCATACACACAGACACACCCCCCTTCTAATTTAGCAGTAATCTCTGGCAGACCTGGAAAAGCAAGCTGCTCTTAATAGCATAATGAAACCAAAGGCATAATAACTCATCATAGTTTTCCATCAGAATCATCATTTCACACTCTGCCTACAGCTTTGAAAACATTTTTTCATATGTGAAAAATTCCCCCAAAATATATCCACTTGTCTCCCAAAGGAAGTGTGGTAATTACACTGATAAAACATCTCTCATACAACAACTGTGGCAAAACTGTGAAAATAACGGTGAGAAAGCAGATGGGCTCAAAAGCATGGTCCCCAAAACAATGTTCTTTAAAGGTTTTTGTAACACTGGTCTCTGTCTCCAATAACAGTCTAGCCGTCCTACTGTTCTGTAATATGCCTTTGCCTTTGTATGGTTTCATATCTCTTTAGTGATGGTCAACCCCACTTGTTTTTAAGTTACAATTTAGGGGAAAATATATATATATATACTGCTTGGTGTCCTAGCTAAAAGGTTTACCAGTATTCATAGTGATATGCTGAAGTGGAGGCAATTAACTTGGCAGTTGTCAGTTGAGAATGAAAGTAGCATGTCTGAAAACAGTCTGATGCTTTATAAAACCACGTAGATGACTTTAAAACTATTGCATGAAAATACATCAAGGTTAATTAGCTGTTATACAGTAGATGCATGGTTTCAATTCTTTGGTGATATATCTAGTCAATCATTGTTTTCACCTGCCAGGAAAAGAGAGCAAACAGTCTATTGGATAGGTGTAAAGGGTGGGGTATGCAGTATCAGATTGATTTTAAGGAAGTTTTGTACATGTTAATTTTTAATTGTGCATAAGTTTCATATGCCAGCATAGGCTGTATTCAGTTTTAAAACAGGCAAAATGACTTGACACTGATAAATCTGATATATTTAACTGTGTCCCATATGTATACTGCTTTTTGCCTATGACCAGTTTGAACAAGAATTCACCGAACTTTCAAGGTGCCTTTTCAAAAGGATCTTGTAATCAGTTGGTATGTACAGACAATTGGCATGAAAGTGGTAGGATATAAATCGGATGATGCCTGGCTGCTGAGGTGCCTGTGCTCTCTGGATCAGCTGGTGCACTTCTTGTTTCTTGTAAGAGGTTTGCTTCTTTAAAATGACTAGTTTGATGTATCTGGTAACATACAGACCTGACTATACATTTTACATTATTTCGCTATTTTGTAAACTGGGATTTTAGAAAGCACGTTTGCCATTTTGTTAAAGTACATTGCCCCTTAAATTTTGGAGTAGTTTTTAAAAGTTTAAAATGGTAATAGAGGAGCCAGAAACTTTCTAAGCATTGTAAAATGTTTTGAATTGATATTGACTTTGTTTGGAAGAGAGTAGAGGCAGGGGGTTTTAAAGAAACAAAGAAATGCATTGTAAAAATGTAGTTTTAGAGCAGATTAATAATGATGGTGGGGAAAGTGTTGCTAATTTGTTTATTTCCCTGGAAGAAATGGGAAGTGTGATAAGCAGTTTAATTTTTAAGGAGCTGGTCTCAATTTTAGTATTTTTTAATTATGCAAATAAATCAATGTTTCCTTAAATTTTGTCATTGCTTTGTCACAGTTGTCTAGGGTTCTTATCTAACCTTCTGTGGCAATTCAATTTTATATAGTCTTTTAAGAGGTAATTGTAATGTATTTCTGACAGTATAAACAAAAAGAACATAAGCATAGACGAATTGTCCTTTAAAAATATCAATGATGTATCCTGGAATGTGAAGATGTCTCTTTAGAGTTAAAATCAAATTATTTTAATATTGTACCATTGTTAGACCTTGAATGAGTCCATGTTACCATGTGTGTCTGTATATCTGTAGAGAAAGAAAAATGACAACTGAAATGTTACTTTTTAAATCGGAATAAATTGGGCACTGCCTGTGTTGCGCCACTACTGTATCTTTTCGAAAGAATTAACAGTATTTGCCTATTGTAAAAGTTAATTCTGATGACGCTTTCACATTCACCAGACTTTTTTTCCTGTATTATTTGCATCCCCAAATATTTAATACAAGTAGATTCTGCATGGCTTGGGCATTCAGAGATTAATAGAATGATGACTCAATTTTAATTCTAAAGCCATGAAAAGTTACTTTAAGACTGAACAATTCTGATTATTTATGATACCAATGTCCATGTTTCTTTCCCTACTGTAAAAGAATTGATCAGTTTCTTCATTAAAGCAGCAAAAACTTATTAAATCTTGTAAATACCATGTCTCTTTTAGATTTCTGTGTATGCTGTGAATGAAATCATTTTGAGATGAAATTGTACAAAGGCATTTTAAAAGGCTCTGCATGCATCGTACCTCCAAACAGTACATATTCGGAAAGTCAAAGATTCCTGCAAAATAAATAAACTAAAAGCAAACACTACATTCTGCATCTTTTCTGTGTAGTTAGAAATTTACAGTATCAAAGTAGTTCTAGCGTCAGCACTCATATGTCTGGACTGAAATATGCTGTCTCACAACCTCATCATCACATTTGTCTTCCTTTATTAGAACATATAATGTTAGATTTGGGGTATTAAGTGCACATTACTCCATTTGGAAAAATGGTAAAATTATACATAAGCAGGTTTTATATAAAAGTTGGAATATGTTAGGAACTTCTTTTCATTCCACTTTAGAATGTTATTTACAAAAGAATACGTAGTTTTCTTTTTTAAAAAATCTTTGTCATTTCAGAGGCAATAATGTTCTGATATTTTGTTAGGGTCTGTAGTAAACCTTTACAACTTTTACACAGAAATTACCACAAATGAATTATAGTAGGTAACATTTTCAGTGATTAAGCACATTTAAATTCAAAATCATTTCCAGGCTGGGCACGATGGCTTATGCTTGTAATCCCAACGGGATGTCGAGGTGGGAGGAAGGCTTAAGCCCAGAGTTCAAGACCAGTCTGGGCAACATAGTGAAACTATTGTCCATTCAAAAAATATGCAAATTAGCTGGTCATGGTGGCGCAGGCCTGTAGTCCCAGCTACTCGGGAGGCTGAGGTGGGAGGATCGCTTGAGCCCAGGAGGTCAAGGTTGCAGTAAGCCCTGGTTGTGCCACCGCACTTCAGCCCAGGCAACAGAGCAAAACTGTCTCAAAAAGGCATTTCCACTACATTGTTTTAATACATGAAAAATTGCAAACATACGCAAGTAGAGATATAATGATCCCCCATTTATTACCCAGCTTCCACAATTATCTATGTATAAGCGTTCTTATTGCATCTATGTTTTCATCCCACCTCCCCCTAGATGATGTTGAAACAAATCCCAGGCATCATATCAATGTACACTCATCACACCTTACAAAATAATTTAAACACGGAATATCCAGTGGTAAGTTTCTCTAATAGTTTCAAGGATTTTTTAACAAGCTTATCCAAATTAGGGTCTAAATAGAGTACATGAAATTGATTATGTCTTTTAAGTCTATATGCATTCTCATCGTCTCTGTAAGAAGCCCAGTCATGTGTTAACTGGATTTTTTGAGACAAGATCTCACTGTGTCACCCAGGCTGGAGTGCAGTGGCACGATCACAGCTCACTGCAGCCTCCAACTCCTGGCTCAAGTGATCCTCCTGCCTCAGCCTCCTCAGTAGCTGGGACCACAGGCTTGAGTGGTGTCACCATGCCCAGCTTATTTTTTTTTTTTTTAGGAGATGGGGCCTTGCTATGTTGTCCAGTCTCGGAATATTTTTATAGGGGAATTCCCTCATCTACTATTGAGTTATCCTCCACCACATCTTATAGTTCAATTATGCATAGAATGTCAAAGATAATTTTTAAGACAACTTTTTAAATAGTGTGTGCAGTATTCCCTTCCCCTTGCTTCCCGCACCCTGGGTTGTCCCTTTTAAACGACTGATTTTTAAATAGAAAAGTACTTCCAATCTGTTTGGTTACCACAACAATGGTTCACTGTGGTGCTCATTTTCAGAGACATATCTGATGTTTTGTTTTGTTTTTTTTTTGAGACAGGGTTTTACTCTCACCTAGGCTGGAGTACAGTGAGTGGCACGATCTTGGCTCACTGCAGCCTCAAACTCCAAAGCTCAAATGATCCTCCCACCTTAGCCTCCCAAGTAGCTGGGATTACATACGTGTGACACCATGCCCAGTTAACTTTTGTATTTTTAGTAGAAAGAGGGGTTTGCCATATTGCCCAGGCTGGTCTCGAACTCATGAGCTCACGTCATCTGCTCACCTCAGCCTCTCAAAGTGCTGGGATTATAGGTGTGAGTCACTGCACCTGGCCCATAATTAGTCTTTATCCCACTATCACTATGATGATTTCAGGTATTGCCCAGCTCAGTTTTCCACACAGAAGACTGGAGGACTGTTGTGTAGGAAATGCACAGTGTGTATCCCACCTGCATTCCTCCAAAGACTTCCTGACTTGACTTTGTCCTCTTGACCTTTTTTCTAGAACATTGACCAGGTAATGTTTTATGATGGAGATTTCAAAGATATTAATAGAATATGTGAGTGAGATTTTGTTTTGCAAGTTCCTTATTCTCAGAGCAGTCAAACCATCTCACTTGTCCTGCCTCGTGAACGTTGGTGGGTGTGCTTTTGACCACCCTTCATAACATGACAGTGATAATATATTGCGCAAGAAAAGTGGTGCCGCCTAGCTCTCTCGAGTTTTGCACTGTGGTGGGAACAAAATGCCAGTTACTATATTCTATATTACTTTGTTTTCTTTCGACTTACTTGTGCATTTATTCCTGGGGACTGAGGCAGTTTTCAGGCAATTCCATTCCCTTGATCAAGAACTGCTAACATTTACAGCAATTTCTAAATCCTATCCCCCAATTCTGTTTTCTTTCAAATCATTTAGTCTGATTTGGGTGTGCAAGATTCAAAAAAAGATATATGGAAGGTATTTGGGGTTGAGAGAGGAGAAAGTTGGGTTAGCATATGGAAATAGCTTGCATTCTCTATACACTTTGACAGTGAATCAAATGGTCACATGTGGCAGGAAGACTCTGATTTTAAGATTACTATTTGAGATTCTCTTCCCAAATTCCACTGGTGTAACTAACAAAAGCATTTTCAAGGACTAGAGAATAGGCTCTCAGGGTCAGAAATTACAGGAAGCAGATGGGGATGTATGGAGGGCAGTAGCAACCAATGTCAGCCAGCCCACAATTCCAGCCATCAGTGAAAGTCAACCTGCAAATCAAGTCTATGGGACTCCTCAAAAGAACCCATGAAGACCCCCAAACTCTGAGCAGTGGGCAAATGGGAAGGGATCTGTGTGCTGGACATGTAGATTGCAGCATTTGCTTTCTGGCTCACTTGGCACCACAGTTCACTACAGAAAGCATTTAATGGGAGTGGTTTGGCCACCTAGTTAAGGGGCATAAGGCACCAAGTAACTTCAAGCTGCCACAATGAACATAGAGGAAAAGCTTGCTTGGCCCAGCTGAGGATTCCAGGGAGCAGTTTTCAACCCCGCAATGAATATTTAAAAGAGCACCCATTGATGCCTGTTACTGAGTGGCTGAAAAGAAATGCTTAGCAAAGCACTGAACTTCCCCATCTTTCTAATACTTTTAGTAATTTCCAACCAAGAAAAATTAGACTACAGAAGTAGACAAATTTTTGCTTAAGATATTAAAAGAGTTAAACAATGTGACCCACATGGTATTTACAATTCTTTAAAAATCAAATGTACATGAAGATGTAGCATTCTGAAAAAAGAATCTCATTCTACAGAAGGGAAGAGAAAACCTTAATTTCTAAATTGAATTCCAAACAAAATTTACAACCATGTTGTATCTCTCAAAAAGGAACAATCAGATCAAAAAGGTTTCCTTCAAAGGAAAACTAATTTTTGCTAAAACCCTAAGATACAAATACAGGTAGTGAAGTTCAGAAAACTGAGTCAATAGAAATTCTAGAATTCAGAGGAAAGAGATACTGAGATGAAGAGCTGATATATAGAAGAAATAAACGTGAAACTAGACTCAGGAGATGCAATAAGGAATACCAGAAAAAACAAACACAGCAGATAGGAGAGAAGCAATGAAGATACAAGAAACATGGGACAGGAGGATTGAAAAAATCTTACCTGGCCGGGCGCGGTGGCTCAAGCCTGTAATCCCAGCACTTTGGAGGCCGAGACGGGTGGATCACGAGGTCAGGAGATCGAGACCATCCTGGCTAACACGGTGAAACCCCGTCTCTACTAAAAATACAAAAAACTAGCCGGGCGAGGTGGCGGGCGTCTGTAGTCCCAGCTACTCGGAGGCTGAGGCAGGAGAATGGCGTAAACCGGGAGGCGGAGCTTGCAGTGAGCTGAGATCCGGCCACTGCACTCCAGCCTGGGCGACAGAGCGAGACTCTGTCTCAACAAAAAAAAAAGAAAAAATCTTACCTATGAAGGTCAAATAAAGGAACACAATTGTCTGATTTTCACATGCAAAATAGACAAATAGTGAATATTATCAGTTTGGTTAAATCTACTATAATAAAACTTTATACCTCCCAATAACCAACTGTTCTTTCAAATGTCCAAACATTCACCCCTCAAAAAATCGAGAAAACCTCGATTCCTAAAACGGAATTATACAGGCTACATTTTTCTGACTGTAAGGCATCAAATCTAAAAATAACTAAAATCAAGCCACCTGAAAATTAAAAGAAAAAGCTCTTCTAAATAATTCAAAAATGGAATAAAAAATAATTAATGTCAGATTTAGTTCAGGTGACTCCTCAACAAGAGCCTGTGGCAAAGACATTATCTCAAACTAAAAAGATTTTCAGCTCCCAAAGAACAGGAGAAAATCAAAGAGTGCCATATCCCAGTGATGTTTTATACTGTGCAAATGTTGAATTATGTCTAGATGTAAATGAATTGTCCACACTCATAATAGAAGCTGTTGCACAAAGAAATAATTCAGAACTGTAGTTGATGTCACTTGTGGGAAATACATTTCCAACACAAGATGTCTCTATGCAAACTCTAACAATGAAATGAAATCATGTCAAAATTTGCAGCCCAGCTATAGTCTGAGAGAACACTCGGTCTAATATGGCCAGTGTCAAGAATCCTTATGAACTGGAGAGCCCTGGGGAAAGAGTTGGATCAGAAGTATTCCAAGGCCAAGCTGATGTGTAACATGTGTGAGAAAGTGTTTTTAGAAGCCATCAGCTTAAGAATGCATGTGAGTATACATAAAGGAGTCAAACTCTGTATCTGCCACGTCTGTGGAAAGGTATGTATACATTGTAACTAGCTGAAAACGCATGTAAGAACTCATACGGGTGAGGAGTCTTACAAATGTGAATTATGTGATAAAGGCTTAGCTCAAACATGCCGGGTAATCACCCATAGTCACATGTATCATGGTAAGAAAAAAAAAAAACCCTGTAAATGTGATATATGTGATTTACAATTTGCAACTGCTAGCAGTCTCAGTATCACGCAAACACACTGATATGGTTTGGCTCTATATCCCCAACCAAATCTCATGTCAAACTGTAATCCCCATGTGTTGAAGGAGGGGCCTGGTGGGAGGTGATTAGATCATGAGGGCAGATTTTCCCCTTGCTGTTCTCATTTAGTGAGTTCTTAGAGATCTGATGTGTTTTAAAAGTGTGTAGCACTTCCCCATTTACTCTCTTCTCTCTCCTGCCACCAAGTAAATAAGGTGCTTGCTTTCCCTTTGCCTTCCGCCATGATTTTAAGTTGCCTGAGGCCTCCCAGCCATGCTTCCTGTTAAGCCTGTGGAACTGTGAGTCAATCAAACCCCTTTCCTTCATAAATTAACCAGTCTCAGGTAGTTCTGTATAGCAGTGTGAAAACAGACTAATACAGACACCTAGTGGAGAGAAGTCATATGTCTAAGAAAGAGGAGTGGACAGAGATTTGCCTAACCTAGCAGCAAACTGACCTGTCAGGTTTGCATGCGTATTAAAGGAAGCCTTACGTGTGTCACACCCAGAAGATGGTATTTCCTGCCCCTAATTCTCTTATCACGCATACTTGAAACAAACAGGTGAAAACATATACAAAGTATTTGTGGGAAAACTTCTATTTCTTCAGAAGTCAAACACTTTGAATCCCATCAATAAGACAGACCATTTATGATGCAAAAATTCTTACAAAGATATTAAAAAATATAAAGAACAAAACAGAAGTTCATTCTGGAACAGACAAAGTTCTAGATTTCAGTATAGAGGATCATATCATGCTTGGAGTGAATAAGATTCCATACAGAAAAATCCTGAATCAGAAACTATGGATTTGAAAGTTTCTGAAAAGGCTTTAACACTGACTCTTCCTCTTGGGACTAAGGACCTGTTATCAATAATCAGGCTTTTACGACAGATCCTTCTCATGGTTAGCTGGGAGCCAGAGATGATTTTTTTTGCAATAACTTATACTGACTTTGTGAGGAGTATGAAATGACTAAAATATCTGATAGTAGACATAAATATCTCTTGTAAAAATTTCATTCACCAAAGTAAAAGCACCTCATACCACATCCTATTTCCCCTAATTTATTATTAAATTGATAAAAATTGTCTTATGTACGTGATGCTTGGAAATATGTATACATTGTGGAATGGCTAAACTGAGCTAATTAGCATATGCATTACCTCACATCATTATTTTTATGGTGAGAACACTTTACATCCACTCTCCCAGCATTTTTCAAGAACACAATATATTGCTTTGTTTTGAGATGGGTGGGGGGGGGGGGTCTCACTATGCTGACCAGGTTGGTCTTGAACTCCTGGCCTCAAGTGATCCTTTCACCTCTGCCTCCTAAAGTGCTGGGATTACAGCCATGAGCCACTGCGCCTGGCCAGGAATACAATATATTGTTAACTACAGTCACTAGGTGGTGCAATACACCTCTTGAACTTATTTCTCCTAACTGAAATTTTGCATCCTTTGACCAACATCTCCCCATCTTCCCACTCCCCGGCCTCTAAATAACCAACATTCTTCTCTTTACTTCTGTGAATTTGCCTTTTTAAGCTTCTACATACGAGGGAGATGCAAATCAAAACCACAATGCAATACCACCTTACTCCTGCAAGAATGGCCATACTTCTAGAAATCAAATAATAGATGCAGGCATGGATGTGGTGAAAAGGGAACACTTTTACACTGCTGGTGGGAGTGTAAACTAGTATAACCATGATGGAAAACAATGTGTAGATTCCTTCAAGAACTAAAAGTAGATCTACCATTGACTCAGCAATCCCACTAGTGGGTATCTACCCAGAGGAAAAGAAGTCATTATGTGAAAAAGATACTTGCACACACATGTTTATAGGAACACAATTTGCAATTCCAAAAATATGGAACCAGCCCAAATGCCCATCAATCAATGAGTGGATAAAGAAACTGTGGTGGATAAAGTAACTGTGGTATACATATATACACACACACACACACACACACACACATACACATACACACCATAGAATACTACTCGGCCAAGAAAAGGAACAAAATAATGGTATTCACAGCAACCAGGATGGAATTGGAGACCATTATTCTAAATGAAGTAACTCAGGAATGGAAAACCAAACACCGTATGTTCTCACTCATAATTGGGAGCCAAGCTAAGAGGATGCAAAGGCATAAGAATGAAACAATGGACTTTGGGGACTCAGGGGAAAGGCTGTGAGGGGTGACTACACACTGGGTACAGTGTACACTGCTCGTGTGATGGGTGCACCAAAATCTCAGAAATCACCACTAAGAACTTATCTATGTAACTAAATACTACCTGTTCTCCCAAATCTATCGAAATAAAAATTTACACACACACACACACACACACAGAGAGAGAGAGAGATAGCGAGAGAGAGGAGAGAGAGAGAGATTGATTGATTCTAGTGAAAAAGTCCCCCAACTTATGGAAAAAAAAAAAGAGAGAGAACTACCTGAGACCTTACATTCTAGGATAAATCCCACTTGGTCATGGTGTACAATCTTTTAAATACACTCTTGGACTCAATTTGCTAGTATTTTGTTGAGGATTCTTGCATCTATATTCATAAGGATACTGGTCAGTAATTTCCTTGTGATGTCTTTGTCTGGCTTGGTATCAAGGTAATGCTAGCCTCATAGAATAAGACAGGAGGTGTTCCCTTCAATTCATTTTTGGAAGAATGTGAGAAGAATTGGTGTAAATTTGTCTTTAAATGTTTGGTAGAATTGACCACTAAAGCCATGTAGTCCTGGATGTTTCCTTTTTAGAAGGTTTTTGATTACTCATTCAATCTGTTTTAAGTCTAAGACATTACATTTCTTCTTGAGTCCCTTAGGTAACCTGTGTGTTTCTAGGAATTTGTCCATTTCATTTAGGTTATCTAATTTCTTGGTGTGCAATTGTCCATAGTATTCTCTCACAATCCTTTTTATTTCTGTAATATTAATAATAATGTCTCCAACTTCATTTCTGATTTTAGATATTTATATCTTTTCCTTGTCAGTCTAGCTTAAGGTTTGTCCATTTTCTTTTCCTTTTCAAAGAACCAACTTTTGTTTTTATTGTCTCTTATTTTTCTATACTCTATTTTAGTTATCTCTGCTCTAACCATTATTTCCTTCCTTCTGCCAGCTTTTGGTTTAATTCACTATTTTTTCTAGTTCCTCGAGGTGTAAAGTTAGCTATTAAGATTTTCGCTGTGTGGTTGTTTTTTTTGTTTTGTTTTGTTTTGTTTTTGCTATTGTTTCTTGAGACAGAATCTCACTGTCTCCTGGGCTACAGTGCAGTGGTACCATGTTGGCTCTCACTTTAACCTCCGCCTCCTGGTTCAAGCAATTCTCATGCCTCCGCCTCTTGAGTAGCTGGAATTACAGGCATGCACCACCACATCTGGCTAATTTTTGTATTTTTAGTAGAGATGGGGTTTCATCATGTTGGCCAGGCTGGTCTTGAACTCATGGCCACAAGTGATCCACCCACCTTGGCCTCTCCAAGTGCTAGGATTACAGGCATGAGCCACACATTGGGTCAAGTAGTAGCATTTACAGCTATAAATTTTCCTCTGAGGGCGCCTTCACTGCATCCCATAAGTTTTGATATATTGTGATTTACTTTTCATTCATCTCTAAGTATTTTCTAATTTTTCTTTTGATTTCTTTTTTGACCCATTGGTTGTTCTTGTTGTTGAATTTCCACATATTTGGGAATTTTCCAGTTTTCCTTCTTTTATTGATTTCTAATTTTATTCTATTATGGTCAGAGAAGATACCTTATATGATTTCACTCTTTTTAAATCTATTGAGACTTGTAAAGCCTAATATATGGTCTATCCTGAAGAATGTTCCATGTGCACTGGATAAGAATGTGCATTCTGCTGTTGTTGAATGGAATGTTCTATATATGTCTGTTAGGCTTAGATGGTTTAATGTTTCAGGCCTCTATTTCTTTATTGGTCTTTTGTCTAGATGTTTTATCCAAGATTTGAAGTGTTGTACTGAAGCTTCCAACTATTATTGCATAACTGTGTATTTCGCCCATCAATTCGGTCAGTTTGCATCATATGTTTTGTAATAATGATAGTTTTAAAATAGTAATTATAGCATAATGATAATAATAGCTAACAGCTTTTTAGCAGTTAGGATATGCTAGGCACTATTCTTTGTGCCTTGACTGTAATAACTCATTTAATTTTCACAACTCAATGAGGCAGAGTGCTATTATCATTTACATTTTTAAAATGAGGTGGCTGAATTTGAGAGAAATAAAGAAATTTGTAGAAGATGACAAAGCAAGTAGGTGGTAGGTGGAACAAAGATTTCATAGATAGAATCCTTAACCATTAATAGTCTAGGCTATACGCTAAAACAAAAATAAAACACCATCATAGGAATTCATATGGCATAAAAAGATGTAGTATATGTGTATGCTTATCCTTGCAGAAATATGAGTATTTTTAAAAAATGAGCTTAACACAAATGGAGGAGTTAATATAGTGTTTCATTCATTGTGCCCATTCAGAAGGTAAACATTTTTTCTTTGCACCTAAATGTTAATCCTGAAAGCAATTCATGTTTACTATTGGAAACTAGCATATCCAAATCTGGGGCCAGGAGTGGTGGCTCATGCCTGTAATCCCAGCACTTTGGGAGGCCACGGTGGGCTGATCACTTGAGGTCAGGACTTTGAGACCTGCCTGGCCAACATGGTGAAACCCCATCTCTACTAAAACTACAAAAATTAGCCAGGTGTGGTGGTGGGCACCTGTAATCCCAGCTATTTGGGAAGCTGAGGCAGGAGAATAACTTGAACCCGGGAGGCAGAGGTTGCAGCGAGCCGAGATTCTGCCATTGCGCTCTAGCCTGGCTGACAAGAGTGAAACTCCGTCTCAAAAAAAAAGAAAAAACAAAAACAAAAAAAAACCCCTGCTCTTTGCAACAATGTAGATGGACCTGGAAGGTATTACGTTAAGAGAAATAAGCCAGATACAGAAAGACAAATACTATATGATTTCATTTATATGTGGAATCTAAAAGAGTCAAGCTCATAGAATCAGAGAGTAGATTCGTAGTTGCCAGGGGTAGGGGAACAAGGAAATGGGGAAGTGATGGTTAAAGGGTACAAAGTTTCAGTTATACAAAACTAAGTTTCGGAAATCTATAGAGCACAGTGCTACTGTATTGTGTACTTAACATTTGTTAATGGCAGCTTTTTATTTGTTTTCTTTTTGAGATGGAGTCTCACTCTGTCCCACAGGCTGGAGTACAGTGGCACGATCTCAGTTCATTACAACCTCTGTCTCCCAGGTTCAAGAGATTCTCATGCCTCATCCTCCCAGGTAGCTGGGATTACAGGCGTCCGCCACCATGCCCAGCTAATTTTCACATTTTTAGTAGACATGAGGTTTCACCATCTTGGCAAGGCTGATCTCAAACTCCTGACTTCAAGTGATCTGTAGGGCAGATCTTATGTTTTCTTCTTACCACAAAACAAGCAACCAGAAACGGTGGCTCACACCTGTAATCCCAGCACTTTGGGAGGCTGAGGCAGGAGAACAGCTTGAGGCTAGAAGTTCAAGATCAGCCCGGGCAACATAGTAAGATCCTGTCTCTACAAAAAAATTTTTAAACTAGCTAGGTATGGTGGTGTGTGCCTGTAGTCCCATGAACTCGGAAGGGTGAGGCAGGAGAATTCCTTGAGCCCAGGGAGTTTGAGGTTGCAGTGAAGTATGGTTTGCACTACTGCACTCCAGCCTATGTGGCACAGTGAGACCCTGTTTCATAAAACATACACACACACACATACACACATACACTAAGAAACTTTTGGATATATTGATGACCTTGACAGTGATGCTTTCACAGGTACATATTTATCCCCAAACTCATCAAGATTAAGTATGTGTAGCTTTTTAGATGTCAATCATACAAAAAAAATAAAGATACTGGGAATCTTAGCTCTTTTAAATCCATCCGCATGGATAAGCTGCTTTGTCAAAATATTATATATATTTCAATTAAGCAGATATCAAATAGTGAATCTAATGATTATTTATATTGAAATATTAATGTGTGGGAGTCTCATTAGATTTTAAACTGCCACACAATCTCTTAGAATAGTGCAATTTATTCTACAGAATTGAACATATTATGTGACTTAAGGATTGTCATATTCATTATAGGCAACTGAATATAGAAGACTTTCAATTACAATTTTGAGGATATATGAAGTTGTGGGGACTCCAGCTTGGTCGGTAACCATCATGCACTATGTTAAATGTAAGGCAGATGAGCCTTACACCATATTCTAACTAATGAATAGTTCTCTCGCATACACGAATTACCACCTTTTACATGACTAATGGTTATTTATCTTAAAAGAGCATATACCACTATTCTTTTTCTATGCAATCTTCCACAGTGGAGGCCAGATGAAATTACACCTCAGATGAAATTACTTGGCCCGTTTGTTTCCTTTGCTACAAACCTGGAATGAACTTAAACCATTTTTAATATCAAGTATCATGGTGTTATGCTAAAGTCATAAAAGATGTTACCACTGGGAGAAGCTGGGTGAAGGGTTCATGGGACTCTATGTACTATGTTTGCTACCTTCTGTGAATCTACAATTATTTTAAAAGATAAAAGTTTAAATATCAAAAGTTTGTAAGGACATCAAGTTATCTTAGGCAACCCAAACCGTTAACCCTGTTCTCAAAAGTGGTATGTTGAATATTGCATCCAGACTAGGCCTTCTGGTTTTCACAATGTTGCAGCTACAAACCTTTATATATATATATATACACACACACACACACACACACACACATATATATACACATACATACACACATACACACACAAGCATATATATACACACACACACATATAAAAGTGCTCTGTAATGCTGACTCTCAACAATCTAAATTAGACCTAAGTGAAACTTGTGTTAATACAATGGAATCATAATCTAATTTCTACTTTGATTTCTAAACCCAATTACAGAGATTTCCTCAACATCATACCAAAAGTAACTATTTCATTACTCCTTTCTGAATCATAGGAGTTTCTAAAAACTGTGGCATTAAAACCTGGGTGTGGTGGCTTCTGCCTAGAATCCCAGCTACGTGGGAGGCTGAGGTGGGAGGATTGATTGAGCCCAGGAGGTTGAACCTGCAGTGAGCTGAGAATGCACCAGTGCACTCCAGCCTGAGCGACAGAGTGAGACTCCATCTCTAAAAAAACACCTACAAATAAAACGATGGAGTTCAAGTTTGCAAGTATTTGTGCTGTTGGGAATATGAATCTTTGCTCATTCTTAGAGAAACATAAAGCACAAGGCAGATGGACCCTGTCTGCTAAGACGTCCACTTTTTCCAGAATTATGTGTGCCCTGATAAAAATTCTTAGAGACAATGCCTCACTTCCCCAATTGGAAATAAATTCTACCACATACCCTCTCCCATGGAGCTCAAATGAATGAAGCAGTGTATGCTGAAGATGTAAAACGGTGTGTATAGACACACATATAGCAAATGCTATTAAGAAATATAGCTTTCTAATGTTACAAAGAAATTATGGCACGTACATGCAACAGAATATTATTCTACTTTAAAAACAAAGGAAATCCTGCCCTTTGCAACAATATAGATGAACCTGGAGGGTATTAGGTTAAGAGAAATAAGCCAGGCACAGAAAGACAAATACTATATGATTTCATTTATATGCGGAATCAAGAGTCAACTCATAGAGCACAGAGTAGAATAGCAGTTGCCAGGGGCTAAGGGAACAAGGAAATGGGGAAGTGATGGTTAAAGGGTACAAAGTTTCAGTTATGCAAACTAAGTTTTAGAGGTCTGTAGAGCATAGTGCTAACAATGCTGTATTATATACATAACATTTGTTAACAGTGCAGGTTTTGTTGTTTTTTGTTTTGTTTTATTTTGAGATGGAATCTTACTCTGTTGTGCAGGCTATAGTACAGTGGTGTGATCTCGGCTCATTACAACCTCTGCCTCCCAGGTTCGAGAGATTCTTGTGCCTCAGCCTCCTAAGTAGCTGGGATTACAGGCATCTGCTACCATGCCCAGCTAATTTCTGTATTTTTAGTCGAGACGGGGTTTCACCATGTTGGCCACGCTGGTGAAGTTTAACCATAAACTTGAACTCCATCATTTTATTTTTAGTTTTTTCTTTTAAGAGATGGGGTCTCACTCTGTCCTTCAGGCTGGAGTGCAGTGGTGCCATCTCAGCTCACTGCAACTTCAACTTCCTGGGCTCAAGCAATCTTCCTACCCCAGCCTCCTGAGTAGCTGGGACTATAGGCAGAAGCCACCATACCCCGGTTTTAATGCCATAGTTGTGAAAACCTCTTACGATTCAGAAGGGAGTAATGAAACACTAATTAAAATGTGTCAGATTTTTTGGGTCTTTTGAGTTGTTTCACCAAAAACATAGGTTTTGAATTTTAAACTATGGGAAAAGTCCATGGTTTTAAAACCACACTAAAAATGATTATGATTGTTTACAAAAGAAGGATCAGGCAGGTTTTGGCAGCAGATGAGTTTCCTAACTCTATGAAGTCAGGCACCTCAGCCTTCTGAGTAGCTGGGACTATGGCACATGCTACCACTTCCAGCTAATTTTTAAATTTTTTGTAAGGACAAGGTCTCACTATGTTGCCCAGGCTGGTTTTGAACTCCTGAGCTCAAGTGATCTGCCTGCCTCGGCCTCCCAAAGGGCTGGGATTACAGGCGTGAGCCACTGGACCCACCCTGTAGTGCTTTTTTGTGCTCCTGAGCTCTATGCAACTCTTACAAATGGGTATTTTGACAAAAGCACCTACTGATTTCATTTCTGGTCTCTAAGTCTTCTCTGAGGGAGTCCCACATATCATCTCCAGCAATGGAATGCAAGATGCCTATCTCTGCCTCAGAAACTTGAGATTTTTATACCCGTTTTGAGCAGGTGATCTTTGTCTTTAGTGTGATCTTTAAGGATGTTTGCCTGATGATTGGGCCCCCTCAGATTGCTAGAGTTATACAATTTCAGTTGATGGATGGATTGTTGTTTTATGTCCTGTATTATCTTTAAGCCAATGTGAGCTGCAGATTTTTATTCCCCAATCGAAGGTACAGTCATGCTTTACATGACTAGATCTTGTTCAGACCTCACCCTAGGCCACCTAACTCAGAAGTTAATAGCTGTTGGGACCCAGGAATCAATGTTTTAAAAACTCCCTAATAATTCTGATCTCCAGCTAGGGATTAGAACCACTGGACTAGAGTTGCAAAAGTTTTTACTTTAAAATGTCTGAGGACTAGGATTTTGACCTCCTGATAACACCACCTACTTTATTATTTTTTTATTTATTTATGATAGGGGGTCTCACTCTGTCATCCAGACTGGAGTGCAGTGGTGCAATCTCGGCTCACTGAAACCTCCACTTCCCAGGCTCAAGGGATCCCCCCATCTCAGCCTCCCGAGTAGCTGGGACCACAGGCACGCACCACCAGACTTAACTAATTTTTTGTATTTTTGGTAGAGACAGGGTTTCGCCATGTTGCCCAGGCTGGTCTAGAACTCCTGGGCTCAAGAGAGCCCTTTGCCTCGGCCTTCCAAAGTGCTGGGATTACAGGCATGAGCCACCATGACCAGCCATACACCATCTACTTTGGTGAAATACCTGAGATCCTATGGATGTGAAGCAATTGTCATGAAAATTTGACTTTGCTAAAGTGGGGCTTTTTTTGAGATTTTTAAGTGTATTTGCATTGAAAGTGAGTCATAGATTTGGTTGAGTCACGTGGTCATCAAAATATATTTGGCTTAAAGTACTCTTACATCATTAACCCTTTAAACTTTGATAGCTTTTGTGCTGTTTGTGCTTTTGACACGAGAGATCAAATGAAAAAAATTCACATACACAGGCTTACTTTTCCATTTTAACTTTAGAACTCTGGCTTTTTCATAACCAGTTATTTGGACTAGTATAAACACATTACCTTTGGTCAACAGATAGGCTTTCTACTTGGAACATTCTAGGTTTATCTCTCATAAAAAATAAGTGGCTGAGCTTGAACCCAGAAGGCTGAGGTTGCAGTGAGCCGAGATCGCGCCATTGCACTCCAGCCTGGGCGACAAGAGCGAGACTCCATCTCAAAAAAAAAAAAAAAAAAATTAGTGGTTGAGCATTTTTTTTTTCTGACGTGGAGCTGGGACTTGAATATTCTGGTAAGTAGATTTAAGTCACATCTTTCTACCTAATGCTAGCCCTTGTTTTACACATTGCTGAGGAACAATTTAAGACAAAAAAAAAAAAGCCTCATGTCTCCAAATGAGGTTTTTCCTATACATATATACAGTTGTACATACCGCCTGGCAAATAATGGGAGCTGCATAAAGACTTGATTGAGGCTGGGTGCAGTGGCTCACATCTGTAATCCCAGCAGTTTGGGAGGACGAGGCAGGTAGATCACTTGAGCTCACGAATTTGAGACTAGCCTGGGCAACACAGCGAAACCCTATCTCTACAAAATTTAGCCGGGCATGGTGGTATACACCTGTGGTCTCAGTTACTTGGGAGGCTGAGGTGGGAGGATGGCTTGAGCCCAGGAGGCAGACGTTGTAGTGAACCGAGATTGTGCCACTGCATTCCAGCCTGGGTGACAGAGCCAGACCTTGTCTCAAAAGAAGAAGAAAAAACAAAGACTCGATTGAATGAATGTCTGGTATACTTGGGTCAATAAGTCAAGAAGATTGTTGGGGGTGGGGATGGGGAGCTGATAATAGTCATATTTCATGAATGAAAGGTAGCGCTACTGAGATATTTTGTCACAAAGGAAAGAGAAGCTTAATACAGCCAGCCAGTCTCAGGGGAGGATTGAGAGGCAGTGATGGTTCTGATCCCAGTATGAGGACGACTACAGGTTGTCCAACAGTGCCAGAGCAGCCCTGGCCCGGGCCACTACGGAAGTGTGCTATGCCCTTGGGGCGAAGCCTGCATGCAGGAACCCCATTCTGCAGTGTTCCCAGGCCCGAGTACCCCGTTCTAGGATCATTCTATTAACACTACTGAGAAAGACGGAGGGGGTGCCCGATGCTCTCTTACTTTTAAAGGGGTGTGTGTAAATGGTGAAGAAACTTTGAAATCATCACAGATGGACATGAAGGCACAGATGTGAACTTCAGCTTGGGGGACAGAGAGGTTTAGCAGTGGGATCCCAGCTTATCTGGCCATGGTAACTCATTATCCACCAGAACTGTGGACACAGGTAAAGGATCTTGAGAATTCCCAGAAATACTTGGTCTGGTATAGCCTTAATTGTCCTTCGGGATTCATTTTCCACATCTTCCCTTTAGTACTAGAAACCTCTGAGTTCTAGTTTACAGAACATAAGAGTATGGCTTCTGTTTGTGATCTATATGTGAGTTTCCATTATTTTATTCTCCACATGATTACAACTTAGACCAGAATCCCTACCACTTTCTCATGCCAGGGACTTTAATTACTAATAATTATGCTGCAAAACTAAAGAGTTTAATATTCAAGAGATATTTGAAAATAAACATGTAAATTAAAATGAAAAAATTAAATGGAAAAACTGGAGAGAGAGCAACAGATGAGTTATTTTAATGAGAGAGGATAAGAATCTATTTCCTTATTTAAGTTACTGATATATAGAAGTACACACATCTTCAATGTACAGCCTGAAAATTTTTACATATATAGACACCCATGTACTCAACCAGATCAAGATACGGAATATTTCAGGCATCTCAGAGGCTCTTTTGCTACCCATCTGAGTTAGATCTACAGAAAGGGTAACCATTGCTTTATTACCAATCAGTTTTGCTCACTTTGAACTTGATATACAGTTTGTATTTTTTGGTGAAGAGGAAAAATTTTAACTAAGATTGCTGTAGCTCAGAGAATATTTGATGGTGGGATTCAGGAAAAAAAAAATCATAGAGTATAAGGAAGACCCATTCCAAGTCATAATCATTCTAGAAGTGCTCTCTTCCTACCAAAAATGCCAGGGTGAGCTATAAAATCCTTCTCATAGCAGCTAAGGAAGACACTCTGCTTTTTTAAAAAGGAGGATTTAGTCTTGGATATTGGAGTCTCATTAGGGACAGTAAATGTTTACCATTTCAGTGTCACATGGATCATTAGGCTGAGGCAAAGGAACAATAAAATCTACAGTAATTAAAAGACAGTTGCTGCGGTGTGTGAAGGGAGACTGAGAGCCTTTTACAGTCAGGATGTCCACCCTACACTGACAAGTCCCGAGAGTTTAAAACAGTGCTTGGCATATTCTAAGCATTCAATAAATATCTACTGAAAGAATGTTGAATTAATGAATAATGAATAAATTTGAAGGAAAATTTCTGAAATATTTATCAGGTTATTTTTCTACCACCCAGAAGGTAGTAATAAATTGAAGAATAATAGTACTTGTTTTCGTGAACCTTCAGCATTTCTCTTCAAAATATCCCAGTTTTAATTCTCTCTCAAGCAAATAACAATAAAACAATATGAGCATTATTCCCTAAGCAATTTTTTTTTTTTGAGACAGGGTCTGGGTCTGGCTCTGTTGCCCAGGCTGGAATGCAGCTGTGCAATCACAGCTCACTGCAGCCTCAAACTCCTGGGCTCAATCCTCCCACCTCAGCCTCCCAAGCAGGTAGAATTATAGGTGCACACCACCATGGCCAGCTAGGGTTTTCTGTCTTTAATTTTTTATTTTTGCAGAGGCAGATCTTGCTATGTTGCCCAGGCTGGTCTGGAACTCCTGGCTCAAGCAATCCTCCTGCCTCAGCCTCCCAAAGTGCTGGGATTATAGGCCTGAGCCATTGCACCTGGTCCATAAACAGTTTTGAAAGATCTAACAGCCCATCTGTTTGTTGCTTCATTTTTTTCTGTTGGTACTAGGGCAGGCTTTCCTTGATAAAATGTTAACCAATATTATGTATTAAATGGCTAAATGTGGATGGCATCTCAACATGCAAGTATCTTAGATAAAAAATAGAATTGTTCTACAATTTTTTGTTCTCTAAGCAGCACCAGATAAATTCTTATCAGTCATGAATTAATTAACAACAGGGAAGCCAAATGTGGTGGCTTACACATGTACTCTCAGAACTTTGGGTGGCCAAGGCACAAGAATCACTTGAGTCTAGGAGTTTGAGGCCAGCCTTGGCAACATAGTGGGACCCTGTCTCTACAAAAAATTTTAAAATTCACTGGGTGTGATGGCATGCAACTGTAGCCCCGGCTACTTAAGGGGCTGAGGTGGAGGAATTGCTTGGGTTCAGGAGGCTCAGCTGCAGTGAGCCATGATGACACCACCCAGGCACTCCAGCCTGGGTGACAGAATGAGATGCAAGGCAAGGGCAAGGGCAAGGCAAAGGCAAAGGCAAGGGTAAGGGCAAAGGCAAGGGCAAAGGCAGAACCAGGCAATGCAAGGCACAAGGCAAGGCAAGGCACGGCAAGGCACGAGGCAAGGCAAGGCAAGGCAGGGCAAGACACGAGGCAAGGCAAGGCAAGGCAGAAGGCAAGGCAAGGCATGAGGCAAGGCAAGGCACGAGGCAAGGCGAGGCAAGGCATGAGGCAAGGCAAGGCACAAAGCAAGGCAATGCAATGCAAGGCACAAGTCAAGGCGAGACAAGGGACAAGGGATGTCAAGGCAAGCCAAGGGACAAGGAAAGGCAAGGCACAAGGCAAGGCAAGGCAAGGCAAGGCAATGACAAGACAAGGCAAAGAAGAAGGCAAGGCAAGGCACAATGGAAGCCTAGGCAAGGCAAGTCAAGGCAAGGTACAAGGCAAGGCAAGGCACAAAGGAAGGCTAGGTAAGGCAATGCAAGGCACAAGGCATGGCAAGGCAAGGCAAAGCAAAGCACAAGGCAAGACCAGGCAAGGCAAGGCAAGGCATGGCACAAGGGAAGACAACGCAAGGCACGTCCCAATGCAAGGCACAATGCAAGGTTAGGCAAGGCAAGGTACAATGCAAGGCAAGACACAAAGAAAAACTAGGCAAGGCAAGCAAGGCACAAGTCAAGGCAAGGCAAGGAACAAGGGAAGGCAAGGCAAGGCAGAAGGCAAAGCACAAGAAAAGGCAAGGCAAGGCAAATCCAAAGGCAATGCAAGGCAAAGCTCAAAACGAGGCAAGGCCAGGCAAACCATGACACAAGGCAAAGCAAGGCAAAGCACAAGGCAAGGCAAGCACCAAGGCAAGGCAAGGCAAGGCAAGATACCAGGCAAGGTAAGGCAAGACACAGGGCGAGGCAAGGCAAGGCAAGCACCAAGGCAAGGCACAAAGCAAGGCAAGAGAAGGCAAGGCACAAGGCAAGGCAAGGAATGGGACAAGGTAGGCGAGGCAAGGAAAGGCAAGGCAGAAGGAAAGGCAATGGAAGGCAAGGCCAAGGCAACGCAAGTCAAGGCAGAAGGCAGGGCACGGCCAGGAAAAGCAAAGAACAAAACAAGGCAAGGCAAAACACATGGCAAGGCAACACAAGGCAAGGCGCAAGACAACGCAAGGCACATGGCAAGGCAAGGCATGACAAAACACAAGGCAAATCAAAGCAAGGCATAAGGCAAGGCAAGATGAGGCACAAAGGAAGGCAAGGCACAAGGCAGATCAAGGCAAGGCACAAGGCAAAGCAATGCAAGGCAAGGCACAAGGCAAGGCAAGGCAGAAGGCACGGCAAGGCAAAAAAACAAGTCATGACACAAGGCAAGGCAAGGCAAGGCATAAGGCAAGGCTCCAAAGAAGGCAATTCCAAGGCAAGGCAAGGAGATTCAAGGGCACAAGGCAAGGCAAGGCAACACAAAGCAAGGCCAAGGCAAGTCAGGAAAGGTTCAAGACAAAACGAGGCAAGGCAAAGCAAGGTACAAAGCAAGGCAAGGCGAGGCGCAAGGCAAGGTAGAAGGCAAGGCAAGGCAAGGTAGAAGGCAAGGCAGGCAAGGCATGAGGCAAGGCAAGGCACAAAGCAAGGCAATGCAATGCAAGGCACAAGTCAAGGCGAGACAAGGGACAAGGGATGTCAAGGCAAGCCAAGGGACAAGGAAAGGCAAGGCACAAGGCAAGGCAAGGCAAGGCAAGGCAATGACAAGACAAGGCAAAGAAGAAGGCAAGGCAAGGCACAATGGAAGCCTAGGCAAGGCAAGTCAAGGCAAGGTACAAGGCAAGGCAAGGCACAAAGGAAGGCTAGGTAAGGCAATGCAAGGCACAAGGCATGGCAAGGCAAGGCAAAGCAAAGCACAAGGCAAGACCAGGCAAGGCAAGGCAAGGCATGGCACAAGGGAAGACAACGCAAGGCACGTCCCAATGCAAGGCACAATGCAAGGTTAGGCAAGGCAAGGTACAATGCAAGGCAAGACACAAAGAAAAACTAGGCAAGGCAATGCAAGGCACAAGTCAAGGCAAGGCAAGGAACAAGGGAAGGCAAGGCAAGGCAGAAGGCAAAGCACAAGAAAAGGCAAGGCAAGGCAAATCCAAAGGCAATGCAAGGCAAAGCTCAAAACGAGGCAAGGCCAGGCAAACCATGACACAAGGCAAAGCAAGGCAAAGCACAAGGCAAGGCAAGCACCAAGGCAAGGCAAGGCAAGGCAAGATACCAGGCAAGGTAAGGCAAGACACAGGGCGAGGCAAGGCAAGGCAAGCACCAAGGCAAGGCACAAAGCAAGGCAAGAGAAGGCAAGGCACAAGGCAAGGCAAGGAATGGGACAAGGTAGGCGAGGCAAGGAAAGGCAAGGCAGAAGGCAAGGCAAGGCAAGGGAAGGGAAGGCACAAGGCAAGGCAAGGCAAGGCAGAAGGCAAGGCAAGGCAAGGCAAAGCAAAGCACAAGGCAAGGCAAGGCAAGGCAAGACACAAGGCATGGCAAGTCAATGCAAGGCACAAGGCAAAGCAAGGTACAAAGCAAGGCAAGGCAAGGCAAGGCAAGGCATGACAAAACACAAGGCAAATCAAAGCAAGGCATAAGGCAAGGCAAGATGAGGCACAAAGGAAGGCAAGGCACAAGGCAGATCAAGGCAAGGCACAAGGCAAAGCAATGCAAGGCAAGGCACAAGGCAAGGCAAGGCAGAAGGCACGGCAAGGCAAAAAAACAAGTCATGACACAAGGCAAGGCAAGGCAAGGCATAAGGCAAGGCTCCAAAGAAGGCAATTCCAAGGCAAGGCAAGGAGATTCAAGGGCACAAGGCAAGGCAAGGCAACACAAAGCAAGGCCAAGGCAAGTCAGGAAAGGTTCAAGACAAAACGAGGCAAGGCAAAGCAAGGTACAAAGCAAGGCAAGGCGAGGCGCAAGGCAAGGTAGAAGGCAAGGCAAGGCAAGGTAGAAGGCAAGGCAAGGCAAGGTAGAAGGCAAGGCAAGGCAAGGTAGAAGGCAGGGCAAGGGAAGGTACAAAGCAAGGCAAGGCACAAGGCAAGGGAAGGGAAGGCACAAGGCAAGTCAAGGGAAAGCATGAGGAAAGGTAAGGCAAGGCACAAGGCAAGGCAAGGGAAGGTACAAAGCAAGGCAAGGCACAAGGCAAGGGAAGGGAAGGCACAAGGCAAGTCAAGGGAAAGCATGAGGAAAGGTAAGCAAGGCACAAGGCAAGGCAAGGGAAGGTACAAAGCAAGGCAAGGCACAAGGCAAGGGAAGGGAAGGCACAAGGCAAGTCAAGGGAAAGCATGAGGAAAGGTAAGGCAAGGCACAAGGCAAGGCAAGATAAGGCACAAGGAAAAGAAAGGCAAGGCGCAAGGCAAGGCACAGCAAGGCAAGGCAAGACACAAGGCATGGCAAGTCAATGCAAGGCACAAGACAAGGCACAGCAAGGCAAGGCACAAGGCAAGGAAAGGCAAGGTACAAGGCAAAAAAAGGCAAAAAAAAATGGCAAGGTGCAAGGCAAGGCAAGTCAAAGCAAGGGAGAAGGCAGAAGGCAAGGCAAGGCACAATGCAAGATAAGGCAAGGCAAGTCACAAGGTAAGGAAAGCCTAGGCACAAGGCAACGCAAGGCAAAGCACATGGCAAAGCAAGGCACAGGGCAAAGCAAGGCAAAAGGCAAGGAAAGGCACAACGCAAGGCAAGGCAAGGCAAAAGGCAATGCAAGGCATAAGGCAAGGCAAGGCAAAACACAATGCAAGGTAAGATGAGGCAAGTTATAAGGCTAGGAAAAGCTAAACACAAGGCAAGGCAAGGCAATGCAAAGTAAGATGCAAAGTAAAATGCAAGGCAAGGCAAAAGAGGCAAGAAACAAGGAAAGGCAAGCCAAGACACAAGGCAAGGCAAGAAAGGCAAGGCTCAGGAAAGGTAAGGCAAGGCAAGCCAAGACACAAGGCAAGGCATCACAAGGCAAGTCAAGGTGCAAGGCAAGGCAAGGTACAAGGGAAGGCAAGGCAAAAAGCAAGGCAAGGAACAAGGCAAAACAAGAAACAAGGCAAGGCAATAAAGGCAAGTCTAGGCAGGGTCAAGCAAGGAAAAAACAAGGCAAGGCACATGACAAAATGAAGCAAAGGAAGTCAAGGCAAGGCACAAGGAAAGGCAAGCTAAGGCAAAACTCAAGGGAAGGCAAGGCAAAGCACAAGACAAGGCAAGGCACAAAGCAAGGCAAAGCTAGGCACAAGGCACGGCACAATGCAAGGCAACACAAGGCAAGGCGCAAGGTAATGCAAAGCAAAGCAAAAAGAGGCAAGGAAAGTGACAAGGCAAGGCATACCAAGGCACAAGGCAATGTGACCTAAGAAAAGGCACAAGCAAGGCAAGGCACAAGGCAAGAAAAAGCAAGTCAAGGCACAAGACAAAGGCAAGACACAAGGTAAGGCAAGGAAAGGCGAGACACAAGGTAAGGCAAGGAAAGGCAAGGCACAAGGCAAGGCAATGTAAGGCACAAGGCAGGGTAACTCCAGGAAATGTGCAAGACAAGGCAAGGCACAAGGCAAGGCAAGGCATAAGGGAAGACAATGCAAGGCAAGGCAAGGCAGAAGTCAAGGCAAGCCACAAGGCAAAGCAATGCAAAGCAATGCACAAGGCAAGGCAAGTCAAAGCACAAGGCAAGGCAAGTCAAAGCACAAGGCAAGGCAAGGCCAGGCACAAGGCAGGGAAAAGCAAAAAACAAGGCATGATGCAAGGCAAGGCAAGACACAGGCAAGGCAAGGCAAGGCAAAAGGCAAGGAATAAGGCAGAGCAAGGCAAGGTAGAATGCAAGGCCAGGGAAGCCAAGGCAATAGGCAACGCAAAGCAAGGCACAAGTTGAGGCAATACAAGGCACAAGGCAAGGCAAGGCAAGGCACAAGGCAAGGCAAGGCACAAGGCAAGGCAAGGCAAGGCACAAGGCAAGGCAAACCATAAGGCAAAGCAAGGCACAAGGCAAGGCAAGTGAAGAGAAGGGACAAAGGAAGGCAAAGCAAGGCAAGGTAAGGAAAGGCAAGGAAAAAGGCAAGGCCAGGCATGGTACACAGCAAGGCCAAGCAAGGCAACTCAAGGCAAGGCACAAGGAAGGGCACACCAAGACAAGGCACAAGGGAAGGGAAGGCAAGTCAAGCCAAGGCACAAGGCAAGTGTAGAAAAGGCAAGGCAAGGAAGGCAGAAAACAAGACAAGGCAAGGCACGAGGCTAAGCAAGGTACAAGGCAAAACAAAAGGCAATGCAAGGAGGGAAACAAGGCAAGGCATGAAAAGGCACAAGGCAAGGCACAAGGCAAGGCGAGGCAAGGCGAGGCAAGGCACAAGGCAAGGCGAGGCAAGGCGAGGCAAGGCGAGGCAAGGCACAAGCAAGGCGAGGCAAGGCGAGGCAAGGCGAGGCAAGGCGAGGCAAGGCACAAGGCAAGGCGAGGCAAGGCACAAGGCAAGGCGAGCAAGGCGAGGCAAGGCACAAGGCAAGGCGAGGCAAGGCACAAGCAAGGCGAGGCAAGGCGAGGCAAGGCGAGGCAAGGCGAGGCAAGGCACAAGGCAAGGCGAGGCAAGGCACAAGGCAAGGCGAGGCAAGGCGAGGCAAGGCACAAGGCAAGGCGAGGCAA
Organism: Trachypithecus francoisi; assembly: GCF_009764315.1. NCBI lineage: Eukaryota > Metazoa > Chordata > Mammalia > Primates > Cercopithecidae > Trachypithecus > Trachypithecus francoisi. The sequence continues at coordinate 107,105,871 of NW_022681471.1, forward strand.
GGCACAAGGCAAGGCGAGGCAAGGCGAGGCAAGGCACAAGGCAAGGCGAGGCAAGGCACAAGGCAAGGCGAGGCAAGGCGAGGCAAGGCGAGGCAAGGCGAGGCAAGGCGAGGCAAGGCACAAGGCAAGGCACAAGGCAAGGCGAGGCAAGGCGAGGCAAGGCAAGGCGAGGCAAGGCGAGGCAAGGCACAAGGCAAGGCGAGGCAAGGCACAAGGCAAGGCGAGGCAAGGCGAGGCAAGGCGAGGCAAGGCACAAGGCAAGGCGAGGCAAGGTGCGAGGCAAGGTGCAAGGCAAGGTGAGGCAAACTGCAAGGCAAGGCAAAGCAAAGCACAAGGCAAGGCAAAGAAAAGCACAAACCGGGGGGCGGAGCAAGATGGCCGAATAGGAACAGCTCCAGTCTCCAACTCCCAGCGCGAGTGACACAGAAGACCGGTGATTTCTGCATTTTCAACTGAGGTACTGGGGTCATCTCTCTAGGGAGTGCCGGACAATCGGTGCTGGTCAGCTGCTGCAGCCTGACCAGCGTGAGCTGAAGCAGGGCGAGGCATCGCCTCACCTGGAAGCGCAAGGGGGAAGGAAATCCGTTTTCCTAGCCAGGGGAACTGAGACACATAACACCTGGAAAATCGGGTAACTCCCACCCAATACTGCGCTTTAAGGAAACAGGCACACCAGGAGAATATATCCCACACCTGGCCAGGAGGGTCCCACGCCCACAGAGCCTCCCTCACTGCTAACACAGCCGTCTGCGGCGATCTACCCGCAAGGTAGCAGCGAGGCTGGGGGAGGGGCGCCCGCCATTGCTGAGGCTTAAGTAGGTAAACAAAGCTGCTGGGAAGCTCGAACTGGGTGGAGCTCACAGCAGCTCAAGGAAACCTGCCTGTCTCTGTAGACTCCACCTCTGGGGACAGCCACAGCTGAGGTTCAATAGGGAAAGCAGCGGGGGCCGGTGCAGAGGCGAACGACTCTGTCTGACAGCTTTGGGGAGAGCCGTGGATCTCCCAACGCGGAGGTTGAGATCCGAGAACGGACAGACTGCCTGCTCAGGTGGGTCCCTGACCCCTGAGTAGCCTAGCTGGGAGACATCCCCCACTAGGGGCAGTCTGACACCCCACACCTCACAGGGTGGAGTCATCCCTGAGAGGAAACTTCCAAAGGAAGAATCAGACAGGTACACTCGCTGTTCAGCAATATTCTATCTTCGGCAACCTCTGCTGCTGATACCCAGGCAAACAGGGTCTGGAGTGGACCTCAAACAATCTCCAACAGACCAACAGACAGTCCTTCTGACTGTCAGACGGAAAACTATCAAACAGGAAGGACACCTACACCAAAACCCCATCAGTACGTCACCATCATCAAAGACCAGAGACAGATAAAAGCACAAAGATGGGGAAGAAGCAGGGCAGAAAAGCTGGAAATTCAAAAAATAAGAGCGCATCTCCCCCTGCAAAGGAGCGCAGCCCATCGCCAGCAACGGATCAAAGCTGGTCAGAGAATGACTTTGACGAGATGAGAGAAGAAGGCTTCAGCCCATCAAACTTCTCAGAGCTAAAGGAGGAATTACGTACCCAGCACAAAGAAACTAAAAATCTTGAAAAAAGAGTGGAAGAATTGACAGCTAGACTAATTAATGCAGAGAAGATCATAAACGAAATGACAGAGATGAAAACCATGACACGAGAAATACGTGACAAATGCACAAGCTTCAGTAACCGACTCGATCAACTGGAAGAAAGAGTATCAGCGATTGAGGATCAAATGAATGAAATGAAGCGAGAAGAGAAAACCAAAAGAAAAAGAAGAAAAAGAAATGAACAAAGCCTGCAAGAAGTATGGGATTATGTAAAAAGACCAAATCTACGTCTGATTGGGGTGCCTGAAAGTGAGGGGGAAAATGGAACCAAGTTGGAAAACACTCTTCAGGATATCATCCAGGAGAACTTCCCCAACCTAGTAGGGCAGGCCAACATTCAAATTCAGGAAATACAGAGAACGCCACAAAGATACTCCTCCAGAAGAGCAACTCCAAGACACATAATTGCCAGATTCACCAAAGTGAAATGAAGGAAAAATCTTAAGGGCAGCCAGAGAGAAAGGTCGGGTTACCCACAAAGGGAAGCCCATCAGACTAACAGCAGATCTCTCGGCAGAAACTCTACAAGCCAGAAGAGAGTGGGGGCCAATATTCAACGTTCTTAAAGAAAAGAATTTTCAACCCAGAATTTCATATCCAGCCAAACTAAGTTTCATCAGTGAAGGAGAAATAAAATCCTTTACAGATAAGCAAATGCTTAGAGATTTTGTCACCACCAGGCCTGCCTTACAAGAGACCCTGAAGGAAGCCCTAAACATGGAAAGGAACAACCGGTACCAGCCATTGCAAAAACATGCCAAAATGTAAAGACCATCGAGGCTAGGAAGAAACTGCATCAACTAACGAGCAAAATAACCAGTTAATATCATAATGACAGGATCAAGTTCACACATAACAATATTAACCTTAAATGTAAATGGACTAAATGCTCCAATTAAAAGACACAGACTGGCAAACTGGATAAAGAGTCAAGACCCATCAGTCTGCTGTATTCAGGAGACCCATCTCACATGCAGAGACATACATAGGCTCAAAATAAAGGGATGGAGGAAGATCTACCAAGCAAATGGAGAACAAAAAAAAGCAGGGGTTGCAATCCTAGTCTCTGATAAAACAGACTTTAAACCATCAAAGATCAAAAGAGACAAAGAAGGCCATTACATAATGGTAAAGGGATCAATTCAACAGGAAGAGCTAACTCTCCTAAATATATATGCACCCAATACAGGAGCACCCAGATTCATAAAGCAAGTCCTTAGAGACCTACAAAGAGACTTAGACTCCCATACAATAATAATGGGAGATTTCAACACTCCACTGTCAACATTAGACAGATCAACGAGACAGAAAGTTAACAAGGATATCCAGGAATTGAACTCATCTCTGCACCAAGCGGACCTAATAGACATCTATAGAACTCTCCACCCCAAATCAACAGAATATACATTCTTCTCAGCACCACATCGCACTTATTCCAAAATTGACCACATAATTGGAAGTAAAGCACTCCTCAGCAAATGTACAAGAACAGAAATTATAACAAACTGTCTCTCAGACCACAGTGCAATCAAACTAGAACTCAGGACTAAGAAACTCAATCAAAACCGCTCAACTACATGGAAACTGAACAACCTGCTCCTGAATGACTACTGGGTACATAACGAAATGAAAGCAGAAATCAAGATGTTCTTTGAAACCAATGAGAACAAAGATACAACATACCAGAATCTCTGGGACACATTTAAAGCAGTGTGTAGAGGGAAATTTATAGCACTAAATGCCCACAAGAGAAAGCAGGAAAGATCTAAAATTGACACTTAACATCACAATTAAAAGAACTAGAGAGGCAAGAGCAAACACATTCAAAAGCTAGCAGAAGGCAAGAAATAACTAAGATCAGAGCAGAACTGAAGGAGATAGAGTCACAAAAACCCTCCAAAAAATCAATGAATCCAGGAGTTGGTTTTTTGAAAAGATCAACAAAATTGACAGACCACTAGCTAGACTAATAAAGAAGAAAAGAGAGAGGAATCAAATAGACGCAATAAAAAATGATAAAGGGGATATCACCACCGACCCCACAGAAATACAAACAACCATCAGAGAATACTATAAATGCCTCTACACAAATCAACTAGAAAATCTAGAAGAAATGGATAATTTCCTGGACACTTACACTCTCCAAGACTGAACCAGGAAGAAGTTGAATCCCTGAATAGACCAATAACAGGCTCTGAAATTGAGGCAACAATTAATAGCCTACCCACCAAAAAAAGTCCAGGACCAGATGGATTCACAGCTGAATTCTACCAGAGGTACAAGGAGGAGCTGGTACCATTCCTTCTGAAACTATTCCAATCAATAGAAAAAGAGGGAATCCTCCCTAACTCATTTTATGAGGCCAACATCATCCTGATACCAAAGCCTGGCAGAGACACAACAAAAAAAGAGAATTTTAGACCAATATCCCTGATGAACATCGATGCAAAAATTCTCAATAAAATACTGGCAAACCGGATTCAGCAGCACATCAAAAAGCTTATCCACCATGATCAAGTGGGCTTCATCCCTGGGATGCAAGGCTGGTTCAACATTCGCAAATCAATAAACGTAATCCAGCATATAAACAGAACCAAGGACAAGAACCACATGATTATCTCAATAGATGCAGAAAAGGCTTTTGACAAAATTCAACAGCCCTTTATGCTAAAAACGCTCAATAAATTCGGTATTGATGGAACGTACCTCAAAATAATAAGAGCTATTTACGACAAACCCACAGCTAATATCATACTGAATGGGCAAAAACTGGAAAAATTCCCTTTGAAAACTGGCACAAGACAGGGATGCCCTCTCTCACCACTCCTATTCAACATAGTGTTGGAAGTTCTGGCTAGGGCAATCAGGCAAGAGAAAGAAATCAAGGGTATCCAGTTAGGAAAAGAAGAAGTCAAATTGTCCCTGTTTGCAGATGACATGATTGTATATTTAGAAAACCCCATCGTCTCAGCCCAAAATCTCCTTAAGCTGATAAGCAACTTCAGCAAAGTCTCAGGATACAAAATTAATGTGCAAAAATCCCAAGCATTCTTATACACCAGTAACAGACAAGCAGAGAGCCAAATCAGGAATGAACTTCCATTCACAATTGCTTCAAAGAGAATAAAATACCTAGGAATCCAGCTTACAAGGGATGTAAAGGACCTCTTCAAGGAGAACTACAAACCACTGCTCAGTGAAATCAAAGAGGACACAAACAAATGGAAGAACATACCATGCTCATGGATAGGAAGAATCAATATCGTGAAAATGGCCATACTGCCCAAGGTCATTTATAGATTCAATGCCATCCCCATCAAGCTACCAATGACTTTCTTCACAGAATTGGAAAAAACTGCTTTAAAGTTCATATGGAACCAAAAAAGAGCCCGCATTGCCAAGACAATCCTAAGTCAAAAGGACAAAGCTGGAGGCGTCACGCTACCTGACTTCAAACTATACTACAAGGCTACAGTAACCAAAACAGCATGGTACTGGTACCACAACAGAGAAATAGACCAATGGAACAGAACAGAGTCCTCAGAAATAATACCACACATCTACAGCCATCTGATCTTTGACAAACCTGACAAAACAAGAAATGGGGAAAGGATTCCCTATTTAATAAATGGTGCTGGGAAAATTGGCTAGCCATAAGTAGAAAGCTGAAACTGGATCCTTTCCTTACCCCTTATACAAAAATTAATTCAAGATGGATTAGAGACTTAAATGTTAGACCTAATACCATAAAAACCCTAGAAGAAAATCTAGGTAGTACCATTCAGGACATAGGCATGGGCAAGGACTTCATGTCTAAAACACCAAAAGCAACGGCAGCAAAAGCCAAAATTGACAAATGGGATCTAATTAAACTAAAGAGCTTTTGCACAGCAAAAGAAACTACCATCAGAGTGAACAGGCAACCTACAGAATGGGAGAAAATTTTTGCAACCTACTCATCTGACAAAGGGCTAATATCCGGAATCTACAAAGAACTCAAACAAATATACAAGAAAAAACAAACAACCCCATCAAAAAGTGGGGAAAGGATATGAACAGACATTTCTCAAAAGAAGACATCCATACAGCCAACAGACACATGAAAAAATGCTCGTCATCACTCGCCATCAGAGAAATGCAAATCAAAACCACAATGAGATACCATCTCACACCAGTTAGAATGGCAATCATTAAGAAGTCAGGAAACAACAGATGTTGGAGAGGATGTGGAGAAATAGGAACACTTTTACACTGTTGGTGGGATTGTAAACTAGTTCAACCATTATGGAAAACAGTATGGCGATTCCTCAAGGATCTAGAACTAGATGTACCATATGACCCAGCCATCCCACTACTGGGTATATACCCAAAGGATTATAAATTACTCTACTACAAAGACACATGCACACGTATGTTTATTGCGGCACTATTCACAATAGCAAAGACTTGGAATCAACCCAAATGTCCATCTGTGACAGACTGGATTAAGAAAATGTGGCACATATACACCATGGAATACTATGCAGCCATCAAAAAAGGATGAGTTTGCGTCCTTTGTAGGGACATGGATGCAGCTGGAAACCATCATTCTTAGCAAACTATCACAAGAAGAGAAAACCAAACACCGCATGTTCTCACTCATAGGTGGGAACTGAACAATGAGATCACTTGGACTCGGGAAGGGGAACATCACACACTGGGGCCTATCAGGGGGAGGGGGGAGGAGGGAGGGATTGCATTGGGGAGTTATACATGATATAAACGTTATGCACATGTACCCTAGAACTTAAAGTATAATTAAAAAATAAATAAATAAATAAATAAATAAATAATAAAAAATAATAATAAAAAAAAAAAAAAAAGAAAAGCACAAACCAAGGCAGGGCAGTCAAGGCGCAAGGCAAGGCAAAACAAAGCAAGGCAAGGCACAAGACAAGGCAAGACAAACACACAAGGCAAGGCAAGGCACAAACAAGGCAAGGAATGGAAAGGTAAACACACAAGGCAAGGCAAAACAAGGCAAGGAACAAAGCAAGGCAAGGCAAGACACAAGGCAAGGTGGAAGGAAAGGCAAGATTGGGCACAAAGAAAGGCAAGGCAAGGCAAAGCAAAGCACAAGGCAAGGCAAGGCAAAGCAAAGCACAAGGCAAGGCAGAGCAAGGCAAGGTACAAGGCAAAGCAAGACAAGGTACAAGGCAAAGCAAGGCAAGGCAAGGCACAAGGCAAGACCAAGGCAAGGCAAGGAAAAAGGCAAGTCCAGGCAAGGCACAAGGCAAGACAAGAAAAGACAAAAGGCAAGACAAGAAAAGACAAAAGGCAAGGCAAGGCAAGGCACAAACAAGGCAAGGAACAAAGCAAGGCAAGGCAAGGCAAAGCAAAGCACAAGGCAAGGCAAGGAAGGCAGAAAACAAGACAAGGCAAGACGAGGCACAGCAAGGCAAGACGAGGCATGGCAAGGCAAGACGAGACACAGCAAGGCAAGATGAGGCACGGCAAGGCAAGACGAGGCACAGCAAGGCAAGACGAGGCACAGCAAGGCAAGATGAGGCATGGCAAGGCAAGACGAGGCAAGACAAGACACTAGGAAAGGTTAGGCAAGGTTAGGCACAAAGCAAGGTAAGGCACAAGCAAGGCAAGGCACAAGGCAAGGCAAGGCAAGACACAAGGCAAGGTGGAAGGAAAGGCAAGATTGGGCACAAAGAAAGGCAAGGCAAGGCACAAGGCAATTCAATGCAAAGCAAAGGCAAGGCAATGCAATGCAAAGCAAAGGCAAGGCAAGTCATGGCAAGGCACAAGTCAAGGCATGGCAAGGCACAAGTCAAGGCACAAAGAAAGCCTAGGGAAGGCATAAGGCAAGGGAACACTCAAGGCAAGACAAGGCAGAAGGCATTGCAAGGCAAGGCAAAAGGCAAGGTAAGGCAAGGCAGAAAACAAGGCATAAGGCAAAACAAGGCGCGAGGCATGGCAAGGCAAAGTGCAAGGCAAGGGAAGATACAAGGCAAGGCAGGGGAGAAACGAGGCAAGGAAAGGCCCAAGGCAAGGCAGGTCTAGGCACAAGGCATGGCAAGGCACAGCAAGGCACAATGCAAGACAAGGCAAGGCAAGTCACAGGGTAAGAAAAGGCTAGGCATAAGGCAAGGCAAGTCAATTCAAGGCATAAGGCAAGGGAAAGCAAGGCAAGAAAGGCAAGACACTACAAAAGGCATGGCCATCCTGGCTAACACAGTGAAACCCTATCTCTACTAAAAAATACATGAAAATTAGCAGGGCATGGTGGCAGGCACCCGTAGTCCCAGCTACATGGGAGGTTGAGGCAGGAGAATGGTGTGAACCTGGGAGGTAGAGCTTGCAGGTGAGCCAAGATCGTGCCACTGCACTCCAGCCTGGGTGACAGAGCAAGACTTCGTCTCAAAACAAACAAACAAAACAAAACAAAACAAAACCACACACGGCAAGACAAGGCACAAGGTAAGGCACAAGGCAAGGCAAGGTAAGGCAAGGCATTGCAAGGAAAGGTAAGGCAAGGCACAAGGCAAGGCAAGGCAAGGGAAAGCAAGGCAAAGGGCAAGGCCAGGCACAGAACACAGCAAGGCAAAGCAAGGCAAATCAAGGAAGGGCACAAGGAAAGTCAAGCCAAGGCAAGGCACAAGGCAAAACAAGGCACAAGCAACGCAAAATAAGGCACAAGGCAAGGCAAAAAGCAAGGCAAGGCTAGGCAAAGCCAGGCAAAGCAAAGCAAGGCAAAGCCAGGCAAAGCAAAGCAAGTCAAGGCAAGACACAAGGGAAGGCAAGACACAAAGACAGGCAAACAAGGCAAAAGACACAAGGCAAGGAAATGCAAGGCAAGGTGAGGCAGGGCAAGACAAGGCGAGGCAAAGCAAAAGTCAAGGCAAGGCAAAAGAAAGGCAAAGCACAAGGCGCAGCAAAGCCAGGCAAGGCAAAGCCAATGCAAAGCAATACACAAGGCAAGGAAAAACAAGGTAAGGCACAAGGCAAGGCAAGTCAAGGCAAGAGAGAAAGCAAGGCAAGGCAAGAAACAAGACAAGGCAAGGCAGGAGGCGATGCAAGGCAAGGATAAGGTACAAGACAAGGCAAAGCAAGGCACAAAGGAAGGCATCACAATTCAGAAGGCAAATCAAGGCAAGAAACAAGCAGAGACGAGGCAAGGCACAAGGCAAAGCACTACAAGACAAGGTAAAGCATAAGCCAAGGCCAGGCAAGGCAATGCACAGCACAAGCAAGGCAAGGGACAAGGCAAGGCACAAGGCAAGGCAAGGCACAAGGCAAGACAAGGCTCAAGGCAAGGCAAGGAACAAGGCAAGGCAAAGTAAGGCACAAAGCAAGGTAAGGCAAAGCACAAGGCAAGGCAAGGCAAGGCACAAGGCATTACAATTCAGAAGGCAAGTCGAGACAAGGAACAAGCCAGGCAAGGAAAGTCGCAAGGCAAGGCAAGCCAAGGCAAGGCAAGGCAAGGACAAGCCAAGGCAAGGCAAGGAACAAAGCAAGGCACAAGGCAAGGCAAGGTGAGGCTCCATGCAAAGCAACACAAGGAGCAAGGCAAGGCTAGGCTAGGCAAGGCACAAGGCAAGGCAAGGCTAGGCACAAGGGAAGGCAAGGCAAGGCAAAGCATAGGCAAGGCAAGTCAAGGCACAAGGCCAGCTATGACAAGGCACAAGCAGGGCAAGGTAAGGTGAGGCACAAGGGAAGGGAAGGCAAGTCAAGCCAAGGCACAAGGCAAGTGTAGCAAAGGCATAAGAAAAGGCAAGGTAAAGAAAACACAAAACAAGACAAGGCAAGGCACAGGCAAGGCAAGGCAAGGCAAGGCAAGGAGAAAAACAAGTCATGCCATGGCAAGGCACAAGGCAAGGCAAGGCAAGGCAAAGGCAAGGCATGGAAAAGCAGAAACCAAGGCAAGACAAAGCAAGGCACAAGGCAAAGGCAAAGCAAGGCAAGGCAAGAGGCAAAACAAAGCAAGGCAAGGCATAAGTCAACCAAAGGTAACACAAACGCGCAAGGCAAGGCACAAGGTAAGGCATGGCAAGGCAAAAGGCAAGGCAAGGGAAGGGATGGTAAGGCACAGGGCAAGGCAAGGCAAAGCAAGGCAGGGCACAAGGAAAGATAAGGCACAAGGCAAGGCACAAGGTAAGATAAGGCACAAGGCAAGGCAAGGTACAAGGCAAGGGAAAGCACAAACCAAGGCAAGGCAGAAGCCAAGGCAAAGCAAGGCAAGGCACGAGGCAAATCAAGGCAAGGCAAGGCAAGGTTAGGCACAAGGCAAGGCAAGGCACTAGGCAAGACAACAGGCAAGGTATGACAAGACACATGGCACAAGGCAATTTAAAGCAAGGAACAAGTTGAGGAAAGTCAAGGCACAAGGCAAGGCAAGGCAAGGGAAAGCACAAACCAAGGCAAGGGAAGTCAAGGCAAGGCAGAAGCCAAAGCAAAGCAAGGCAAGGCACAAAGCAAATCAAGGCAAGGCACAAGGCAAGGCAAGGCAAGATTAGGCACAAGGGAAGGCAAGGCAAGGCATTAGGCAAGGCACAGGCAAGGTATGACAAGACACATGTCACAAGGCAATTTAAAGCAAGGAACAAGCCAAGGAAAGTCAAGGCACAAGGCAAGGCAAGGCATAAGATAAGTCCAGGCAAGGCGTAAGGCAAGGCAAAGCAACGCACGAGGGTAGGCAAAGCAAGGTAAGGCAAAGCACAAGATAAGGCAGGGCAAAACACAAGATAAGGCACAGCAAGCCAAGGCAAAACAAGGCACAAGCAAGGCAAGGCAAGGAAAGTCACAAGACAAGGCAAAACACAAAGCAAGGCAAGGTGAAAGATAAATCAAGGTTGGGAACAAGGCAAGGCACAAGACAAGATAAGGAAGGCACAAGACAAGGTAATGCAAGGCAAAGGCAAGTCATGGCAAGGGGCAAGGCAAAACAAGGTACAAGACAAGGAAAAGCACAAAGAAAGGCTAGGCAAGGCAAGGCACAAAGCAAGGAAAGGCAGGGCAACACTCAAGGCAAGACAAGGCACAAGGCATGGCAAGGCAGAAGGCAAGACACAAAGCAAAACAAAACACAAGAAATGGCAAGGCAAGGCACAAGACAAGCCAAGGCACAGGACAAGGAAAGGCATGGAAAGGAACAAAACAAGGCAAGGCACAAGGCAAGGCAAGGCAAGGCAAGGTAAGGCAAGGTAAGGCAAGGCCAGGCCAAGACAAGGCAAGACACAAGGCAAGACAAGAGAAGGCAAAGCACAAGGCAAAACAAGGGAAGGCACAAGGCAAGTCAAGGCACAAGACAAGAGAAGGAAGTCACAAGAAAAGCAAGGCACAAGACAAGGCAAGGCGAGGCACAAAGCAAGTTGAAGCAAGGCAAGGCATAAGGCAAGGAAAGGCCAGGCAAGGCTAGGCACAAGGCAAGGGAAGGCAAGGGACAAGGCAAGGCAATGCATAAGGCAAAATATGATGAGGCATAAGGCAAAACAAGGCAAGGCACAAGCCAAGGCAAAGTATAAAGCATGGCAAGGCAAGACAAGGCACAAGGCAAGGCAAAGCAAAGCTCAAGGCAAGACAAGGCATAAGGCAATGTATGAAAAGGCACAAGCCAAGTCAAGGCAAGGCACAATCCAATGAAAGTCAAGGCACAAGCAAGGCAAGGCGAGGCACAAAGGAAGGTCAGGCAAGGCAAGCCACATGGGAAGGAAAGGCACAGCAAGCCAAGGCACAAGGCAAGGCAAGGCAAAAGAAGGGAAGGCACAAGGCAAGGAAAAGCAAGACACAAGGCAAGGCAAAGCAAGGACACTAGGCAATGCAAAAGGCAAGGCAAGGCACAAAGCAAAGGCAAGGTACAAGGCAAGGCAAGAAAAGGCACAAGGCACAAGGCAACACAGGCAAGGCAAGGCAAGGCAAGGCACAAGGCACAAAGCAAGGCAAGGCAAGGTGCAAGGCAAGGTAAGGCAAGGCAAGGCACGGCAAGGTGCAAGGCAAGGTAAGGCAAGGCAAGGCACAAGGCAAGACAAGGGAAGGCAAGGCAAAAGGCAAGTCGAGGCAAGGCACAAGGCAAGGTAAAAGGCAAGGCAATACAAGACACAAGACAAAGCAAGGCAAGAGGCAATGCAATGCAAGTTACAAGGCAAGGCCAGGCAAGGAAAGGCACAAAACAAGGCAAGGCAAACACAAGGCAACACAAGGCATGACACAATGTAAGGTAGGGCACGTCCCAAGGCAATGCAAGTCAAGGTGTAATGCACAAGGCAAGTCAAGGGGAGGGACAAGGCAAGGCCAAAGCAAAGGGCAAGGCAAAGCAAAAGGCAAGGCACAAGCCATGACAAGGCAAGGCAACGCAAGGCAAGACACAAGGCAAGGAAAGGCAAGACCCAGGCCAAGGCCAGACAAGGCACAAGGCAAGGCCAGACAAGGCACAAGGCAAGGCAAGGCACAAGGCAAGGCAAGACGAGGCACAAGGCAAGGCAAGACGAGGCACAAGGCAAGGCAAGACGAGGCACAAGCAAGGCAAGACAAGGCACAAAGCACAAGACAAGGCACAAGGCAAGGCAAGGTACAAGGCTAGGCAAGATAAGCACAAGGCAAGACAAGACAAAACACGAGGCAAGGCAAAGTACAAGGCTAGGCAAGATAAGGCACAAGGCAAGACAAGACAAAACACGAGGCGAGGCAAGGCAAGGTACAAGGCTAGGCAAGGCAATGCACAAGGCAACGTATGACAAGAACATGGCACAAGGCAATTAAAGCAAGGCACAAGCCAAGGAAAGGCAAGGCACAAGGCAAGATGAGGCAAGGCAAGGCACAAGGCAAGTCCAGGCAAGGCAAAGCAAGGCACAAGCATAGGCAAGGCAAGGAAAGGCACAAGGCAAGGAAAGGCTAAGCCCAAGATAAGGCACAAGGCAAGGCAAGGCACAAGCAAGGCAAGGCAAGGAAAGGCAAAACACAAAGCAAGGGGAGGCAAGGCCAAAAGCAAGGCAAGGGTGGGCATAAGGTAAGGCAAGGCAAAGCAAAGACAAGGCAAGTCATGGCAACGCCTGGCCTTCACTTGCCTTGCCTTGTGACTTTCCGTGCCTTGCCTTGGTTTGTGCTTTTCCTTGCCTTGTCTTGTGTCTTGCGTTTCGTTGCCTGGCACCTTGCCTTGCCTTGTGCCTTGCCTTGGGTTGCCTGGTGCCTTACCATGCCTTGCCTTGGCTTTTGCTTTGTCTTGCCTTGACTTGCATTTTGCCATGAGTTGACTTGCCTTGCCTTGCCTCGTGCCTTGCCTCCACTTGTGCCTTTTGTTGCCTTGCCTCCACTTGTGCCTTTTGTTGCCTTGCCTCCATTTTTGCCTTTTGTTGCCTTGCCTTGTGCCTCCCTTTGCTTTGCCTAGTGCCTTGCCTTGCCTTGTGCCTTGTTTTGCCTTGCCTTTTGCCTTGCCTTCCTGTGGGGTTGCCTTTTGTCTTGCTTTGGCCTTGCCTTGCCTAGCTCTCTATTGCCTTGTGCTTTGCCTTGTGCCTTGTCTTGCCTTGCTTTGGGCTTTGCCTTGTGTTGCTTTGTGTCTTGCCTTGCCTTGACTTTGCCTTGCCTTGCATTGCCTTGCGTCTTGCCTTGCCTTGTGCCTTGCTCTGCCTTGTCTTTCCTTGCTCCTTGCCTGTGCCTTACCTTGTGCCTTGTCTTGCCTTGCCTAGTCTTACCTTGCTTTGTTTCGATTTTGCCTTACCTTGACTTGCCTTGTGCCTTGCCTTGTGCTTTTTCCTGCCTTGCCCTACCCTTGTGACTTGCCTTGCCTTGTGGTCTTGCATGTCTTGCCTTGTTTTCCTCCTTGCCTTGCCTTTTACCTTTCCTAGCCTTGCCTTGTGCCTTTCTTGCTTTGCCTTTTCTTATGACTTGCCTACACTTGCCTTGTGCCTTGGCTTAACATGCCTTCCCTTCCCTTGCCTTTTTTGGCTTGACTGGTGTCTTGTCATACCTTGCCATGTGCCTAGTCTTGCCTTGTGCCTTGCCTTGTTCCTTCCCTTGCCTTGCCTTAAGCCTTGAGTTGTGCCTTTCCTTGTGCCTTGCCTAGCCTTGGATTGTGCCTTGCCTTGTGCTTGCTTTGACTTGCCTTCTGAATTGTAATGCCTTGCCTTGTGCCTTGCCTTGTCCCTAGCACTGTTTTGCCTTGCCTCATGCCTTGCTGGCCTTGGCTTGCGGCTGGCCTTGCCTTGCCATAGCTTGTGCCTTGCCTTCTGAATTGTAATGCTTTGCCTTGTGTCTTGCCTTGGCTTGTCTTGTACCTTGCCTTGCAAATTAGGCAAGGCAAGGCACAAAGCCAGGCAAGGCACAAGGAAAGGCAAGGCACAAGACAAGTCCAGGCAAGGCACCAGGCAAGGCAAAGCAAGGCACAAGGGCAGGCAAGGCAAGGTAAGTCAAGACACAAAGCAAGGAAAGACAAAGCACAAGATAAGGCATGCCAAGGAAAGGCACAAGGCAAAGCAAGGAAAGGCAAGGCAAAACACAAATCAAGACAAGGTAATGCCAAAGGCAATGCAAGGCTGGGTGCAAGGCAAGGCACACGGCAAGGCAAAGCAAAGGCAAGGCAAGTCATGGCAAGGCACAGGGCAAGGCAAGGCAAGGTGCAAGGCAAAGAAAGGCACAAGGGCAGGTGAGACAAAGAACAAGCATGGCAAGGCAAAACACGGCAAGGCACAAGGCAATAAAAGGGGAAGAACAAAACAAGGTGAGGCAAGGAAAAAGTCAAGGCAAGGAAAGACACTAGGCAACACAAGGCGAAGCACCAAGCAAGGCAAAGCAAGGCAAGGCAAGGCACAAGGCAAGGCAGGTCAACGCAAGCCACAAGGCAAGCAAATCAAAGCACAAAGCAGGGCAACTCAAGGCACAAGGAAAGGCAAGGGAAGGCAAGGCCAAAGTCAATGCACAGCAAGGCACAAGGCATGGCAAGGCCAAGCAAGGAAAGGCAAGAAAAGGCAAGGCAAGGCACAAGCCAAGGCCATGCAAGGAAAGGCACAAGGCAAGGAGAGGCAAGGCACAAGGCAAGGCCCAAGGCAAGGCAAGGCACAAGTCAAGTCAAGGCAAGACAAGGCACAGGGCAAGGCAAGGCACAAGGCAAGACAAGGCACAAGGCAGACAAGACATACGCAAGGCATAGGCAAAGACAAGGCATAGGCAAGGCAAGGCACAAGGCAAGGAAATCCAACGCAAGGCACAAGGCAAGGCAGAGGGAAGCAAGGCAAGGCAAAGCAAAAGGCAAGGCAAGGCAGAAGGCAAGGCAAGTCATGGCAAGGGACAATGCAAGGCAAGGCATAAGGCAAGGCAAGTACAAGGCAAGGCTCAGGAAGGTAAGGCACAAGGCAAGGCAAGGCACAAGGCAAGGCAAGGCAGCAGGGAAGCAAGGCACAAAGCAAGTGAAGGCAAAATGCAAGGCAAGGCAAGATGCAAGGCAAGACAAAGCACAATGGAATGGCAAGGTAAAGCAAAAAGCAAAGCAAGGCAAGGCACAAGGAAAGGCAAGGCAGAAAGCAAGGCACAGCAAGGCAAGACCCAAGTCAAGGCAAGTCAAAGCAAGGCACGAGGCAAGGCAAAGTAAGGCAAGGCACAAGGCAAGGCAAGGCACAAAACAAGCAAGGCACAAGCAAGGCAAGGCACAAGGAAAGGCAAGGCAACACAAGGCATGGCAAGGCAAGGAAAGTTACAAGACAAGGCAAGGCCAAACTAAGGCAATGCAAGGCAATGCACAAGGCAAGGGAAGGGAAGGCACAAGTCAAGGCAAGGCAAGGTGCAAGACAAGGCAAGGGAAAGCACAAGGCAAGGGACAAGGCAAGACAAGGCAAGGCACAAGGCAAGGCAAGGCAAGGCAAGACCAAGTCAAGACCAAGGCAAGGCAAGGCAAGGCAAGACCAAGGCAAGGCAAGGCAATCAAAAGGCAAGTGAAGGGAAGGCAAGGCACAAGGCAAGGCAAGGCAAGGCACCAGGCAATGCAAGGCTAAGCAAGGCAAGTGAAGGCAAAAGGCAAGTCAAGGCAAGGCACAAGGGAATGGCAAGGCAAAGCAAAAAGCAATGCAATGCAAGGCAAGACACAAGGCAAGGCAAATCATAAGACAAAATATGACAAGACATAAGGCAAGGCACAAGCCAAGGCAAGGAGTAAGGCACAGCAAGGCACGAGGTAAGGCCAGGAAAGCATAAGGCAAGGAAACGCAAGTCACAAGGCAAGGCAAAGCAAGCCAAGGCACGAGGCAACGCAAGGCAAGGCAAGGCAAGGCACAAGGCAAGGTAAGAAAAGGCACAGGCAAATCAGGCAAGGCACAAGGCAAGGCAAGGCAAGGCACAACGCAAAAAAAAAAAGGCACAATGTAAGGAAAGGCAAGGCAAAGCCAAGGTGAGGCAAAGCATACAGCAAGGCAAGGCAAGGCAAGGCAAAGCATGACAAGGCCAGGCTAAGGCAAGGCACAAGGCAAGGCAAGTGAAGAGAAAAGGCCAAGTCCAGGTAAGGCACAACACAAGGCAAGGCAAGACAAGTCAAAACGTAAGGTAAGGCAAAGCACAAAATAAGGCAATGAAAGGCAAGGCAAAAGGCAAAGCAAGGCAACGCCAAAGCAAGGCAATGCAAGGCAAGGCACAAGGCAAGGCAAGGCGAAAGACAAGGCAAGGCAAAAGGCAACGCAAGGCTGGGCACTAGGCAAGGCAAGGCACAAGGCAATGTAAGGCAAAACAAAAGGCAAGGCAAGGCAAGGAAAGGGAAGGCAAAAGGCAAGGCAAGGCAAGGAAAAAGGCATGGTGCAAAGCAAGGCATATGGAGAGGTGAAGCCAGGCAAGGCAAACCCAATGCAAGGCAATACACAAGGCAAGGCAAGGCAAAGCAAGGCACAAGGCAAGGCAAGGCAAGGCACAAAGCACAGCAAGGCAAAAGAAGACAAGGCATGGCAAGGCAAGGCACAAGGCAAGGCAAGGCATAAGCTAAGGCAAGGCAAGGCACAAGACAAGGCGAATCAAGGTACAATGCAAGGCAAGAGAAGGCACAAGGCAAGGCAATGCAAGGCAAAAAGCAAGGCAAGACTGAAGGCAAGCAAGGCAAGGTTCAAGGCAAGGGAAGGCTCAAGGCAAGGCAAGGCAAGACAAGGCAAAAGGTAAGGCAAGGAAAGGCAACACATGGCAAGGCAAGGCAAGAGAAGGCAAGGCAAGGCTCAAGGGAAGACGAGGCTTAAGGCAAGTTAAGGCTCAAGGCAAGGCAAGGCTCAAGGCCAGGCAAGGCAAGGCAAGGCAAGGCCAGGCAAGGCAAGGCTCAAGGCAAGGCAAGGCAAGGCAAGGCTCAAGGCAAGGCAAGGCAAGGCTAAATACAAGGCAAGGCTCAAGGCAAGGCAAAGATCAAGGAAAGGCAAGGTGCAAGGCAAGGCAAGGCAATGCTCAAGGCAAGGCAAAGCGAAAGGCAAGGCAAGGCAAGTCAAGGCAAGGCTCAAGGCAAGGCAAGGCTTAAGGCAAGGCTCAAGGCAAGGCAAGGCTCAAGGCAAGGCAAGGCTCAAGGCAAGGCAAGGCTCGGCAACACAAGGCTCAAGGCAAGGCAAGGTAAGACTCAAGGCAAGGCAAGGCTCAAGGCAAGGCAAGGCTCAAGCCAAGGCAAGGCAAGGTAAGGCTGAAGGCAAGGCAAGGAAGAAGGCAAGGCAAGGAAGAAGGCAAGGCAAGGCTGAAGGCAAGGCTGATGGCAAGGCAAGGCTGAAGGCAAGGCTAAAGGCAAGGCAAGGCTCAAGGCAAGGAAGAAGGCAAGGCAAGGCCGAAGGCGAGGCTGAAGGTAAGGCAAGGCTCAAGGCAAGGCTGAAGGCAAGGCAAGGCTGAAGGCAAGGCAAGGCTCAAGGCAAGGCTGAAGGCAAGGCAAGGCAGAAGGCAAGGCTGAAGGCAAGGCAAGGCTCAAGGCAAGGCAAAGCAAGGCTGAAGGCAAGGCTGAAGGCAATGCAAGGGTGAAGGCAAGACTGAAGGCAACCCAAGGCTGAAGGCAAGGCTGAAGGCAAGGCAAGGCTGTAGGCTGAAGGCCAGGCTGAAGGCAAGGCAAGGCAGAAGAGTGAAGGGAAGCCTAAAGGCAAGGGAAGGCTGAAGGCTGAAGGCAAGGCAAGGCTGAAGACAAGGCAATGCTGAAGGCAAGGCAAGGCTGAAGGCAAGGAAAGGCTGAAGGCAAGGCTGTAAGCAAGGCAAGGCTGAAGGCAAGGCAAGGCTGCAGGCAAGGCTGGAGGCAATGCTGAAGGAAATGCAAGGCTGAAGGCAAGGCAAGGCTGAAGGCAAGGCAAGGCTGAAGGTAGGCTGAAGGCAAGGGAAGGCTGCAGGCAAGGCTGAAGGCAAGGCAAGGCTGAAGGCAAGGCTGAAGGCAAGGCTGAAGACAAGGCCAGGCTGAAGGCAAGGCTGAAGGCAAGGCAAGGCTGAAAACAAGGCAAGGCTGAAGGCAAGGCAGGCTGAAGATAAGACAAGGCTGAAGCCAAGGCAAGGCTGAAGGCAAGGCTGAAGATAAGGCAAGGCTGAAGGCAAGGCAAGGCTGAAGGCAAGGC
This sequence comes from Trachypithecus francoisi, assembly GCF_009764315.1. Lineage (NCBI taxonomy): Eukaryota > Metazoa > Chordata > Mammalia > Primates > Cercopithecidae > Trachypithecus > Trachypithecus francoisi. Next base: position 107,124,019 of record NW_022681471.1, read on the forward strand.
TGAAGGCAAGGCAAGGCTGTAGGCTGAAGGCCAAGCTGAAGGCAAGGCAAGGCTGAAGGCAAGGCAGGCAAGGCTCAAGGCAAGGCAAGGCTCGGCAAGGCAACGCAAGGAAAGAATCAAGGCAAGACAAACCTCACGGGAAGGCAAAGCAAGGCTGAAGGTAAGCCTGAAGGCAAGGCAAGGGTGAAGGCTGAAGGCAAGGCTGAAGGCTGAAGGCAAGGCAAGGCCGAAGGCTGAAGGCTGAAGGCAAGGCAAAGCTGAAGGCTGAAGGCAAGGCAAAGCTGAAGGCTGAAGGCAAGGCAAAGCTGAAGGCTGAAGGCAAGGGAAGGCTGAAGGCAAGGCTAAAGGCTGAAGGCCAGGCTGAAGGCAAGACAAGGGTGAAGACTGAACGCAAGGTTGAAGGCAAGGCAAGGCTGAGGGCAAGACTGAAGGCAACGCGAGGCTGAAGGCAAGGCTGAAGGCAAGGCAAGGCTGAAGGCAAGGCAAGGCTGAAGGCAAGGATGAAGGCAAGGCAAGGCTGAAGGCAAGCAAGGCTGAAGGCAAGGTAAGGCTGAAGGCAATGCTGAAGGCAAGGCTGACGGCAAGGCAAAGCTGAAGGCAAGGCTGAAGGTAAGGCAAGGCTGAAAACAAGGCAAGGCTGCAGGCAAGGCAAGGCTGAAGGCAAGGCTGAAGGGAAGGCAAGGCTGAAAACAAGGCAAGGCTGAAGGGAAGGCAAGGCTGAAGGCAAGGGTGAAGGCAAGGCAAGGCAGAAGGCAAGGCAAGGCTGAAGGAAAGGCTGAAGGCAAGGCAAGGCTCAAGGCAAGGCAAAGCAAGGCTGAAGGCAAGGCTGAAGGCAAGACAAGGCTGAAGGCAAGGCTGAAGGCAATGCAAGGGGGAAGGCAAGACTGAAGGCAACTCAAGGCTGAAGGCAAGGCTCAAGGCAAGGCAAGGCTCAAGGCAAGGCAAGGCTCAAGGCAATGCTGAAGGCAAGGCAAGGCTGAAGCCAAGGCTGAAGGCAAGGCAAGGATGAAGGCAAGGCACGGCTGAAGGAAGGATGAAGGCAAGGCAACGCTGAAGGCAAGGCAAGGCTGAAGGCAAGTCAAGGAAAGGCTCAAGGCAAGGCAAGGCTCGGCAACGCAACGCAATGCAAGAATCAAGGCAAGACGAGCCTCAAGGCAAGGCAAAGCAAGGCTGAAGGTAAGGCTGAAGGCAAGGCAAGACTGAAGGCAAGGCTGAAGGCTGAAGGCAAGGCTAAGCTGAAGGCAAGGCTAAAGGCTGAAGGCAAGGCAAGGCTGAAGGCAAGGCTGAAGACTGAAGGCAACGCAAGGCTTAAGCCAAGGATGAAGGCTGAAGGCAAGGCTGAAGGCTGAAGGCAAGGCAAGGCTCAAGGCAAGACATGGCAAGGCAAAGCTCAAGGAAAGGCAAGGCGCAAGGCAAGGCAAGGCTATGCTCAAGGCAAGGCAAGGTGAAAGGCAAGTCAAGGAAAGGTAAGGCAAGTCAAGGCAAGGCTCAAGGCAAGGCAAGACAAGGCTCAAGGCAAGGCATGGCAAGGCAAAGCTCAAGGAAAGGCAAGGTGCAAGGCAAGGCAAGGCTATGCTCAAGGCTAGGCAAGGCGAAAGGCAAGGCAAGGAAAAGCAAGGCAAGACAAGGCAAGGCTCAAGGCAAGGCAAGGCAAGGCTGAAGGCAAGGGAAGGCTCAAGGCAAGGCAAGGATCAAGGCAAGGCAAGGATCAAGGCAAGGCAAGGATCAAGGCAAGGCAAGGCAAGGCTCGGCAACACAAGGGTCAAGGCAAAGCAAGATAAGGCTCAAGGCAAGGCAAGGCTCAAGGCAAGGTAACGCAAGGTAAGCAAGGCTCAAGGCAATGCAAGGCAAGGCTAGGCAAGGCAACGAAGGCAAGGCAAGGCTGAAGGCAAGGCAAGGCAAGGCTCAAGGCAAGGCAAGGCTCGGCAAGGCAACGCAAGGCAAGAATCAAGGCAAGACAAGCCTTAAGGCAAGGCAAAGCAAGGCTGAAGGTAAGCCTGAAGGCAAGGCAAGGGTGAAGGCTGAAGGCAAGGCTGAAGGCTGAAGGCAAGGCTAAGGAGGCTGAAGGCTGAAGGCAAGGCTGAAGGCAAGGCAAGGCTGTAGGCTGAAGGCCAGGCTGAAGGCAAGACAAGGCAGAAGACTGAACGCAAGGCTGAAGCAAGGCAAGGCTGAGGGCAAGACTGAAGGCAACGCAGGCTGAAGGCAAGGCAAGCTGAAGGCAAGGCTGAAGGGAAGGCAAGGCTGAAAACAAGGCAAGGCTGAAGGTAAGGCAAGGCTGAAAGCAAGGCAAGGCAGAAGGCAAGGCAAGGCTGAAGGCAAGGCTGAAGGCAAGGCAAGGCTGAAGGCAAGGCAGAAGGCAAAGCAAGGCTGAAGGCAAGGCAAGGCTCAAGGCAAGGCAGGGCTGAAGGCAAGGCAAGGCAAGGCTCAAGGCAAGGCAAGGCTCGGCAAGGCAACACAAGGCAAGAATCAAGGCAAGGCAAGACAAGCCTCAAGGCAAGGCAAAGCAGGCTGAAGGTAAGCCTGAAGGCAAGGCAAGGGTGAAGGCTGAAGGCAAGGCTGAAGGCTGAAGGCAAGGCAAGGCTGAGGGCAAGGTTGGAGGCTGAAGGCAAGGCAAGGCAAGGCAAGGCTGAAGGCTGAAGGCAAGGCAAGCTGAAGGCAAGGCAAGGCTGAAGGCTGAAGGCAAGATAAGGCTGAAGGCAAGGCTGAAGGCTTAAGGCTGAAGGCAAGGCTGAAGGCAAGGCAAGGCTGTAGGCTGAAGGCCAGGCAAGGCTGAAGGCAAGGCAAGGCTGAAGGCAAGGCAAGGCTGAAGGCAAGGCAAGGCTGAAAGCAAGGCAATGTTGAAGGCAAGGCAATGTTGAAGGCAAAGCTGAAGGCAAGGCAAGGCTGAAGGCAAGACTGAAGGCAAGGCAAGGCTGAAGGGAAGGCTGAAGACAAGGCAAGGCTTAAGGCAAGGCTGAAGGCAAGGCAAGGCTGAAGGCAAGGCTGAAGGCAAGGCAAGGCTGAAGGCAAGGTTGAAGGCAAGGCTGAAGACACGGCAAGGCTGAAGGCAAGGCTGAAGGCAAGGTAAGGCTGAAGGCAAGGCTGAAGGCAAGGCAAGGCTGAAGGCAAGGCAAGGCTCAACGTAAGGCAAGGCTAAAGGCAAGGCAAGGCTCAAGGCAAGGCTCAAGGCAAGGCAAGGCTGAAGGCAAGGCAAGAATGAAGGCAAGGCAAGGCTGAAGGCAAGTCAAGGAAAGGCTCAAGGCAAGGCAAGGCTCGGCAAGGCAACGCAATGCAAGAATCAAGGCAAGACGAGCCTCAAGGCAAGGCAAAGCAAGGCTGAAGGTAAGGCTGAAGGCAAGGCAAGGCTGAAGGCTGAAGGCAAGGCTAAGCTGAAGGCAAGGCTAAAGGCTGAAGGCAAGGCAAGGCTGAAGGCAAGGCTGAAGACTGAAGGCAACGCAAGGCTTAAGCCAAGGATGAAGGCTGAAGGCAAGGCTGAAGGCTGAAGACAAGGCAAGGCTCAAGGTAAGGCATGGCAAGGCAACGCTCAAGGCAAGGCAAGGTGAAAGGCAAGGCAAGGAAAGGCAAGGCAAGTCAAGGCAAGGCTCAAGGCAAGGCAAGGCTCAAGGCAAGGCATGGCAAGGCAAAGCTCAAGGAAAGGCAAGGTGCAAGGCAAGGCAAGGCAGGCGAAAGGCAAGGCAAGGAAAGGCAAGGCAAGACAAGGCAAGGCTCAAGGCAAGGCAAGGCAAGGCAAGACTCAAGGCAAGGCAAGGCAAGACTCAAGGCAAGGCAAGGCAAGGCTAAAGGCAAGGGAAGGCTCAAGGCAAGGCAAGGATCAAGGCAAGGCAAGCCAAGGCTTGGCAACACAAGGGTCAAGGCAAAGCAAGATAAGGCTCAAGGCAAGGCAACGCAAGGCAAGGCAAGGCTCAAGGCAAGTCAAGGCTGTAGGCTGAAGGCCAGGCTGAAGGCAAGACAAGGCTGAAGACTGAACGCAAGGCTGAAGGCAAGGCAAGGATGAAGAGGGTGAAGGCAAGGCTGAACGCAAGGGAAGGCTGAAGGCTGAAGGCAAGCAACGCTGAAGCCAAGGCAAGGAAGAAGGTAAGGCAAGGCTGAACGCAAGGCAAGGCTGAAGACAAGACTGAAGGCAAGGCAAGGCTGAAGGCAAGGGTGAAGACAAGGCAAGGCTGAAGGCAAGGCTTAAGGCAAGGCAAGGATGAAGAGTGAAGGCAAGGCTGAAGGCAAGAGAAGGCTGAAGGCTGAAGGCAAGGCTGAAGGAAGGTAAGGCTGAAGGCAAGACCGAAGGCAAGGCAAGGCTGAAGGCAAGGCAAGGCTGAAGGCAAGGCAAGGCTGGAGGCAAGCTGAAGGCAAGGCAAGGCTGGAGGCAAGGCTGAAGTCAAGGGAAGGCTGAAGGCAAGGCAAGGCTGAAGGCAAGGCTGAAGGCAAGGCAAGGCCGAAGGCAAGGCAAGGCTGAGGGCAAGGCTGAAGGGAAGGCAAGGCTGAAAACAAGGCAAGGTGAAGACAAGGCAAGGCTGAAGGCAAGGACGAAGGCAAGTAAGGCTGAAGGCAAGCCGAAGGCAAGGCAAGGCTGAAGGCAAGGCAAGGCTGGAGGTAAGGCTGAAGGCAAGGCAAGGCTGGAGGCAAGGCTGAAGTCAAGGGAAGGCTGAAGGCAAGGCAAGGCTGAAGGCAAGGCACGGCTGAAGGCAAGTCAAGGAAAGGCTCAAGGCAAGGCAAGCTCGGCAAGGCAACACAATGCAAGAATCAAGGCAAGACGAGCCTCAAGGCAAGGCAAAGCGAGGATGAAGGTAATGCTGAAGGCAAGGCTGAAGGCTGAAGGCAAGGCAAAGCTGAAGGCAAGGCTAAAGGCTGAAGGCAAGGCAAGGCTGAAAGCAAGGCTGAAGACTGAAGGCAAGGCAAGGCTGAAGCCAAGGATGAAGGCTGAAGGCAAGGCAAGGCTGAAGGCAAGGCTGAAGGCTGAAGGCAAGGCAAGGCAAGGCTGAAGGCTGAAGGCAAGGCAAGGCTGAAGGCAAGGCAAGGCTGAAGGCTGAAGCAAGATAAGGCTGAAGGCAAGGCTGAGGGCTGAAGGCAAGGCTGTAGGCTGAAGGGCAGGCTGAAGGCAAGGCAAGGCTGAAGACTGAACGCAAGCTGAAGGCAAGGCAAGGCTGAAGGCAAGGCTGAAGGCAAGGCAAGGCTGAAGGCAAGGCAAGGCTGTAGGCAAAGCTGAAAGAGCAAGGCTGAAGGCAGAGAAGGCAATGCAAGGCTGAAGGCAAGGCTAAAGACAAGGCAAGGCTGAAGGCAAGGTAAGGCTGAAGGCAAGACTGAAGGCAAGGCAAGGCTGAAGGCAAGGCAAGGCTCAAGGCAAGGCTGAAGGCAAGGCAAGGCTCAAGGCAAGGTTGAAGGCAAGGCTGAAGACAAGGCAAGGCTGAAGGCAAGACTGAAGGCAAGGTAAGGCAGAAGGCAAGGCTGAAGGCAAGGCAAGGCTGTAGGCAAGGCAAGGCTGAAGGCAAGGCAAGGCTGGAGGCAAGGTTGAAGGCAACGCAAGGCTGAAGGCAAGGCTGAAGGCAAGGCAAGGCTGAAGACAAGGCAGAAGGCAAGGCAAGGCTGAAGGCAAGGCAAGGCTCAAGGCAAGGCAAGGCTCAAGGCAAGGCAAGGCTCGGCAAGGCAACACAAGGCAAGAATCAAGGCAAGACGAGCCTCAAGGCAAGGCAAAGCAAGGCTGAAGGTAAGCCTGAAGGCAAGGCAAGGGTGAAGGCTGAAGGCAAGGCTGAAGGCTGAAGGCAAGGCAAGGCTGAAGGCAAGGCTGAAGGCTGAAGGCAAGGCAAGGCTGAAGGCTGAAGTCAAGATAAGGCTGAAGGCAAGGCTGAAGGCTGAAGGCAAGGCAAGGCTGTAGGCTGAAGGCCAGGCTGAAGGCAAGGCAAGGCTGAAGACTGAACGCCAGGCTGAAGGCAAGGCAAGGCTGGAGGCAAGGCTGAAGGCAAGGCAAGGCTGAAGGCAAGGCAAGGTTGAAGGCAAAGCTGAAGGCAAGGCAAGGCTGAAGGCAAGACTGAGGGCAAGGCAAGGCTGAAGGCAAGGCTGAAGGCAAGGCAAGGCTGAAGGCAAGGCAAGGCGGAAGGCAAGGCTGAAGGCAAGGCTGAAGACAAGGCAAGGCTGAAGGCAAGGCTGAAGGCAAGGTAAGGCTGAAGGAAAGGCAAGGCAAGGCTGAAGACTGAAGGCAAGGGAAGGCTGAAGGCAAGGCTGAAGGCTGAAGGCCAGGCTGAAGGCAAGGCAAGGCTGGAGGCAAGGCTGAAGGCAAGGCAAGGCTGAAGGCAAGGCAAGGTTGAAGGCAAAGCTGAAGGCAAGGCAAGGCTGAAGGCAAGACTGAAGGCAAGACTGAAGGCAAGGCAAGGCTGAAGCAAGGCTGAAGACAAGGCAAGGCTGAAGGCAAGGCTTAAGCAAGGCAAGGATG